>NC_139537.1:92639622-92975670 GCF_965153285.1 Podarcis tiliguerta
CAAAAAAAGTTGTTCAGACGTCGAGGGCTAATTCTGCTTCCCATGATACAAACGCATCTGTTTCCACCGAAAAAGCTTTCAGGGGATCGTTTGCAACAGTTTGGCACCATTTCTGAGTGAATTGCAGAACGTCAGAATTTTTGCTGAAATTGTGACCGCGCGGCTTAGGGATTTTTTCAAACAAAGTTGTTCAGACGTCGAGTTCTAATTCTGTTTCCCATAATAAAAACCTATCTGTTTCCACCGAAAAAGCTTTCACGGGATCGTTTGCAACAGTTTGGCACCATTTCTGAGTGAATTACGGAACGTCAGATTTTTGCTGAAATTGTGACCGCGCGGCTTAGGAATTTTTTCAAAAAAAGTTGTTCAGATGTCGAGGGCTAATTCTGTTTCCCATGATTCAATCCCATCTGTTTCCACCGAAAAAGCTTTCAGGGGATCGTTTGCAACAGTTTGAGAACATTTTTGAGTGAAATGCAGAATGTCAGATTTTTGCTGAAATTGTGACCGCGCGGCTTAGGGATTTTTTCAAAAAAAGTTGTTCAGACGTTGAGGGCTAATTCTGTTTCCCATAATAAAAACCTATCTGTTTCCACCGAAAAAGCTTTCAGGGGATCGTTTGCAACAATTTGGGAACATTTTTGAGTGAATTGCAGAACGTCAGATTTTTGCTGAAATTGTGACCGCGCGGCTTAGGGATTTTTTCAAAAAAAGTTGTTCAGACGTCGAGGGCTAATTCTGTTTCCCATGATTCAATCCCATCTGTTTCCACCGAAAAAGCTTTCAGGGGATCGTTTGCAACAGTTTGGGAACATTTTTGAGTGAATTGCAGAACGTCAGATTTTTGCTGAAATTGTGACCGCGCGGCTTAGGGATTTTTTCAAAAAAAGTTGTTCAGACGTCAGGGGCTAATTCTGTTTCCCATGATACTAACCTATCTGTTTCCACCAAAAAAGCTTTCACGGGATCGTTTGCAACAGTTTGGCACCATTTCTGAGTGAATTGCGGAACGTCAGATTTTTGCTGAAATTGTGACCGCGCGGCTCAGGGATTTTTTCAAAAAAAGTTGTTCAGACGTCAGGGGCTAATTCTGTTTCCCATGATACAAACCTATCTGTTTCCACCGAAAAACCTTTCAGGGGATCGTTTGCAACAGTTTGGCACCATTTCTGAGTGAATTGCGGAACGTCAGATTTTTGCTGAAATTGTGACCGCGCGGCTTAGGGATTTTTTCAAAAAAAGTTGTTCAGACGTCGAGGGCTAATTCTGCTTCCATGATACAAACCTATCTGTTTCCACCGAAAAACCTTTCAGGGGATCGTTTGCAACAGTTTGGCACCATTTCTGAGTGAATTGCAGAACGTCAGATTTTGCTGAAATTGTGACCGCGCGGCTTAGGGATTTTTTCAAAAAAAAGTTGTTCAGACGTTGAGGGCTAATTCTGTTTCCCATAATAAAAACCTATCTCTTTTCACCGAAAAAGCTTTCAGGGGATCGTTTGCAACAATTTGGGAACATTTTTGAGTGAATTGCAGAACGTCAGATTTTTGCTGAAATTGTGACCGCGCGGCTTAGGGATTTTTTCAAAAAAAGTTGTTCAGACGTCGAGGGCTAATTCTGCTTCCCATCATACAAACCCATCTGTTTCCAGCGAAAAAGCTTTCAGGGGATCGTTTGCAACAGTTTCGGAACATTTCTGAGTGAATTGCAGAACGTCAGATTTTTGCTGAAATTGTGACCACGCGGCTTAAGGATTTTTTCAAAAAAAGTTGTTCAGACGTCAGGGGCTAATTCTGTTTCCCATGATACAAACCTATCTGTTTCCACCAAAAAAGCTTTCAGGGGATCGTTTGCAACAGTTTGGCACCATTTCTGAGTGAATTGCGGAACGTCAGATTTTTGCTGAAATTGTGACCGCGCGGCTTAGGGATTTTTTCAAAAAAAGTTGTTCAGACGTCGAGGGCTAATTCTGCTTCCATGATACAAACCCATCTGTTTCCACCGAAAAAGCTTTCAGGGGATCGTTTGCAACAGTTTGGCACCATTTCTGAGTGAATTGCAGAACGTCAGATTTTTGCTGAAATTGTGACCGCGCGGCTTAGGGATTTTTTCAAAAAAAGTTGTTCAGATGTCGAGGGCTAATTCTGTTTCCCATGATTCAATCCCATCTGTTTCCACCGAAAAAGCTTTCAGGGGATCGTTTGCAACAGTTTGGCACCATTTCTGAGTGAATTGCAGAACGTCAGATTTTGCTGAAATTGTGACCGCGCGGCTTAGGGATTTTTTCAAAAAAAAGTTGTTCAGACGTTGAGGGCTAATTCTGTTTCCCATAATAAAAACCTATCTCTTTTCACCGAAAAAGCTTTCAGGGGATCGTTTGCAACAATTTGGGAACATTTTTGAGTGAATTGCAGAACGTCAGATTTTTGCTGAAATTGTGACCGCGCGGCTTAGGGATTTTTTCAAAAAAAGTTGTTCAGACGTCGAGGGCTAATTCTGCTTCCCATCATACAAACCCATCTGTTTCCAGCGAAAAAGCTTTCAGGGGATCGTTTGCAACAGTTTCGGAACATTTCTGAGTGAATTGCAGAACGTCAGATTTTTGCTGAAATTGTGACCACGCGGCTTAAGGATTTTTTCAAAAAAAGTTGTTCAGACGTCAGGGGCTAATTCTGTTTCCCATGATACAAACCTATCTGTTTCCACCAAAAAAGCTTTCAGGGGATCGTTTGCAACAGTTTGGCACCATTTCTGAGTGAATTGCGGAACGTCAGATTTTTGCTGAAATTGTGACCGCGCGGCTTAGGGATTTTTTCAAAAAAAGTTGTTCAGACGTCGAGGGCTAATTCTGCTTCCATGATACAAACCCATCTGTTTCCACCGAAAAAGCTTTCAGGGGATCGTTTGCAACAGTTTGGCACCATTTCTGAGTGAATTGCAGAACGTCAGATTTTTGCTGAAATTGTGACCGCGCGGCTTAGGGATTTTTTCAAAAAAAGTTGTTCAGATGTCGAGGGCTAATTCTGTTTCCCATGATTCAATCCCATCTGTTTCCACCGAAAAAGCTTTCAGGGGATCGTTTGCAACAGTTTGGGAACATTTTTGAGTGAAATGCAGAATGTCAGATTTTTGATGAAATTGTGACCGCGCGGCTTAGGGATTTTTTCAAAAAAAGTTGTTCAGACGTTGAGGGCTAATTCTGTTTCCCATAATAAAAACCTATCTGTTTCCACCGAAAAAGCTTTCAGGGGATCGTTTGCAACAATTTGGGAACATTTTTGAGTGAATTGCAGAACGTCAGATTTTTGCTGAAATTGTGACCGCGCGGCTTAGGGATTTTTTCAAAAAAAGTTGTTCAGACGTCGAGGGCTAATTCTGCTTCCCATGATACAAACCCATCTGTTTCCAGCGAAAAAGCTTTTAGGGGATCGTTTGCAACAGTTTGGGAACATTTTTGAGTGAATTGCAGAACGTCAGATTTTTGCTGAAATTGTGACCGCGCGGCTTAGGGATTTTTTCAAAAAAAGTTGTTCAGACTTCGGGGACTAATTCTGTTTCCCATGATACAAACCCATCTGTTTCCACCGAAAAAGCTTTCAGGGGATCGTTTGCAACAGTTTGGGAACATTTCTGAGTGAATTGCAGAATGTCAGATTTTTGCTGAAATTGTGACCGCGCTGCTTCGGGATTTTTTCAAAAAAAGTTGTTCAGACGTCAGGGGCTAATTCTGTTTCCCATGATACAAACCTATCTGTTTCCACCGAAAAAGCTTTCAGGGGATCGTTTGCAACAGTTTGGCACCATTTCTGAGTGAATTACGGAACGTCAGATTTTTGCTGAAATTGTGACCGCGCGGCTTAGGAATTTTTTCAAAAAAAGTTGTTCAGATGTCGAGGGCTAATTCTGTTTCCCATGATTCAATCCCATCTGTTTCCACCGAAAAAGCTTTCAGGGGATCGTTTGCAACAGTTTGGGAACATTTTTGAGTGAAATGCAGAATGTCAGATTTTTGCTGAAATTGTGACCGCGCGGCTTAGGGATTTTTTCAAAAAAAGTTGTTCAGACGTTGAGCGCTAATTCTGTTTCCCATAATAAAAACCTATCTGTTTCCACCGAAAAAGCTTTCAGGGGATCGTTTGCAACAATTTGGGAACATTTTTGAGTGAATTGCAGAACGTCAGATTTTTGCTGAAATTGTGACCGCGCGGCTTAGGGATTTTTTCAAAAAAAGTTGTTCAGACGTCGAGGGCTAATTCTGTTTCCCATGATTCAATCCCATCTGTTTCCACCGAAAAAGCTTTCAGGGGATCGTTTGCAACAGTTTGGGAACATTTTTGAGTGAATTGCAGAACGTCAGATTTTTGCTGAAATTGTGACCGCGCGGCTTAGGGATTTTTTCAAAAAAAGTTGTTCAGACGTCAGGGGCTAATTCTGTTTCCCATGATACTAACCTATCTGTTTCCACCAAAAAAGCTTTCACGGGATCGTTTGCAACAGTTTGGCACCATTTCTGAGTGAATTGCGGAACGTCAGATTTTTGCTGAAATTGTGACCGCGCGGCTCAGGGATTTTTTCAAAAAAAGTTGTTCAGACGTCAGGGGCTAATTCTGTTTCCCATGATACAAACCTATCTGTTTCCACCGAAAAACCTTTCAGGGGATCGTTTGCAACAGTTTGGCACCATTTTTGAGTGAATTGCGGAACGTCAGATTTTTGCTGAAATTGTGACCGCGCGGCTTAGGGATTTTTTCAAAAAAAGTTGTTCAGACGTCGAGGGCTAATTCTGCTTCCATGATACAAACCTATCTGTTTCCACCGAAAAACCTTTCAGGGGATCGTTTGCAACAGTTTGGCACCATTTCTGAGTGAATTGCAGAACGTCAGATTTTGCTGAAATTGTGACCGCGCGGCTTAGGGATTTTTTCAAAAAAAAGTTGTTCAGACGTTGAGGGCTAATTCTGTTTCCCATAATAAAAACCTATCTCTTTTCACCGAAAAAGCTTTCAGGGGATCGTTTGCAACAATTTGGGAACATTTTTGAGTGAATTGCAGAACGTCAGATTTTTGCTGAAATTGTGACCGCGCGGCTTAGGGATTTTTTCAAAAAAAGTTGTTCAGACGTCGAGGGCTAATTCTGCTTCCCATCATACAAACCCATCTGTTTCCAGCGAAAAAGCTTTCAGGGGATCGTTTGCAACAGTTTCGGAACATTTCTGAGTGAATTGCAGAACGTCAGATTTTTGCTGAAATTGTGACCGCGCGGCTTAAGGATTTTTTCAAAAAAAGTTGTTCAGACGTCAGGGGCTAATTCTGTTTCCCATGATACAAACCTATCTGTTTCCACCAAAAAAGCTTTCAGGGGATCGTTTGCAACAGTTTGGCACCATTTCTGAGTGAATTGCGGAACGTCAGATTTTTGCTGAAATTGTGACCGCGCGGCTTAGGGATTTTTTCAAAAAAAGTTGTTCAGACGTCGAGGGCTAATTCTGCTTCCATGATACAAACCCATCTGTTTCCACCGAAAAAGCTTTCAGGGGATCGTTTGCAACAGTTTGGCACCATTTCTGAGTGAATTGCAGAACGTCAGATTTTTGCTGAAATTGTGACCGCGCGGCTTAGGGATTTTTTCAAAAAAAGTTGTTCAGATGTCGAGGGCTAATTCTGTTTCCCATGATTCAATCCCATCTGTTTCCACCGAAAAAGCTTTCAGGGGATCGTTTGCAACAGTTTGGGAACATTTTTGAGTGAAATGCAGAATGTCAGATTTTTGCTGAAATTGTGACCGCGCGGCTTAGGGATTTTTTCAAAAAAAGTTGTTCAGACGTTGAGGGCTAATTCTGTTTCCCATAATAAAAACCTATCTGTTTCCACCGAAAAAGCTTTCAGGGGATCGTTTGCAACAATTTGGGAACATTTTTGAGTGAATTGCAGAACGTCAGATTTTTGCTGAAATTGTGACCGCGCGGCTTAGGGATTTTTTCAAAAAAAGTTGTTCAGACGTCGAGGGCTAATTCTGCTTCCCATGATACAAACCCATCTGTTTCCAGCGAAAAAGCTTTTAGGGGATCGTTTGCAACAGTTTGGGAACATTTTTGAGTGAATTGCAGAACGTCAGATTTTTGCTGAAATTGTGACCGCGCGGCTTAGGGATTTTTTCAAAAAAAGTTGTTCAGACGTCGGGGACTAATTCTGTTTCCCATGATACAAACCCATCTGTTTCCACCGAAAAAGCTTTCAGGGGATCGTTTGCAACAGTTTGGGAACATTTCTGAGTGAATTGCAGAATGTCAGATTTTTGCTGAAATTGTGACCGCGCTGCTTAGGGATTTTTTCAAAAAAAGTTGTTCAGACGTCAGGGGCTAATTCTGTTTCCCATGATACAAACCTATCTGTTTCCACCGAAAAAGCTTTCAGGGGATCGTTTGCAACAGTTTGGCACCATTTCTGAGTGAATTACGGAACGTCAGATTTTTGCTGAAATTGTGACCGCGCGGCTTAGGAATTTTTTCAAAAAAAGTTGTTCAGATGTCGAGGGCTAATTCTGTTTCCCATGATTCAATCCCATCTGTTTCCACCGAAAAAGCTTTCAGGGGATCGTTTGCAACAGTTTGGGAACATTTTTGAGTGAAATGCAGAATGTCAGATTTTTGCTGAAATTGTGACCGCGCGGCTTAGGGATTTTTTCAAAAAAAGTTGTTCAGACGTTGAGCGCTAATTCTGTTTCCCATAATAAAAACCTATCTGTTTCCACCGAAAAAGCTTTCAGGGGATCGTTTGCAACAATTTGGGAACATTTTTGAGTGAATTGCAGAACGTCAGATTTTTGCTGAAATTGTGACCGCGCGGCTTAGGGATTTTTTCAAAAAAAGTTGTTCAGACGTCGAGGGCTAATTCTGTTTCCCATGATTCAATCCCATCTGTTTCCACCGAAAAAGCTTTCAGGGGATCGTTTGCAACAGTTTGGGAACATTTTTGAGTGAATTGCAGAACGTCAGATTTTTGCTGAAATTGTGACCGCGCGGCTTAGGGATTTTTTCAAAAAAAGTTGTTCAGACGTCAGGGGCTAATTCTGTTTCCCATGATACTAACCTATCTGTTTCCACCAAAAAAGCTTTCACGGGATCGTTTGCAACAGTTTGGCACCATTTCTGAGTGAATTGCGGAACGTCAGATTTTTGCTGAAATTGTTACCGCGCGGCTCAGGGATTTTTTCAAAAAAAGTTGTTCAGACGTCAGGGGCTAATTCTGTTTCCCATGATACAAACCTATCTGTTTCCACCGAAAAACCTTTCAGGGGATCGTTTGCAACAGTTTGGCACCATTTCTGAGTGAATTGCAGAACGTCAGATTTTGCTGAAATTGTGACCGCGCGGCTTAGGGATTTTTTTCAAAAAAAAGTTGTTCAGACGTTGAGGGCTAATTCTGTTTCCCATAATAAAAACCTATCTCTTTTCACCGAAAAAGCTTTCAGGGGATCGTTTGCAACAATTTGGGAACATTTTTGAGTGAATTGCAGAACGTCAGATTTTTGCTGAAATTGTGACCGCGCGGCTTAGGGATTTTTTCAAAAAAAGTTGTTCAGATGTCGAGGGCTAATTCTGTTTCCCATGATTCAATCCCATCTGTTTCCACCGAAAAAGCTTTCAGGGGATCGTTTGCAACAGTTTGGGAACATTTTTGAGTGAAATGCAGAATGTCAGATTTTTGCTGAAATTGTGACCGCGCGGCTTAGGGATTTTTTCAAAAAAAGTTGTTCAGACGTTGAGGGCTAATTCTGTTTCCCATAATAAAAACCTATCTGTTTCCACCGAAAAAGCTTTCAGGGGATCGTTTGCAACAGTTTGGGAACATTTTTGAGTGAATTGCAGAACGTCAGATTTTTGCTGAAATTGTGACCGCGCGGCTTAGGGATTTTTTCAAAAAAAGTTGTTCAGACGTCGAGGGCTAATTCTGCTTCCCATGATACAAACCCATCTGTTTCCAGCGAAAAAGCTTTTAGGGGATCGTTTGCAACAGTTTGGGAACATTTTTGAGTGAATTGCAGAACGTCAGATTTTTGCTGAAATTGTGACCGCGCGGCTTAGGGATTTTTTCAAAAAAAGTTGTTCAGACGTCGGGGACTAATTCTGTTTCCCATGATACAAACCCATCTGTTTCCACCGAAAAAGCTTTCAGGGGATCGTTTGCAACAGTTTGGGAACATTTCTGAGTGAATTGCAGAATGTCAGATTTTTGCTGAAATTGTGACCGCGCTGCTTAGGGATTTTTTCAAAAAAAGTTGTTCAGACGTCAGGGGCTAATTCTGTTTCCCATGATACAAACCTATCTGTTTCCACCGAAAAAGCTTTCAGGGGATCGTTTGCAACAGTTTGGCACCATTTCTGAGTGAATTACGGAACGTCAGATTTTTGCTGAAATTGTGACCGCGCTGCTTAGGGATTTTTTCAAAAAAAGTTGTTCAGACGTCGAGGGCTAATTCTGTTTCCCATGATTCAATCCCATCTGTTTCCACCGAAAAAGCTTTCAGGGGATCGTTTGCAACAGTTTGGGAACATTTTTGAGTGAATTGCAGAACGTCAGATTTTTGCTGAAATTGTGACCGCGCGGCTTAGGGATTTTTTCAAAAAAAGTTGTTCAGACGTCAGGGGCTAATTCTGTTTCCCATGATACTAACCTATCTGTTTCCACCAAAAAAGCTTTCACGGGATCGTTTGCAACAGTTTGGCACCATTTCTGAGTGAATTGCGGAACGTCAGATTTTTGCTGAAATTGTGACCGCGCGGCTCAGGGATTTTTTCAAAAAAAGTTGTTCAGACGTCAGGGGCTAATTCTGTTTCCCATGATACAAACCTATCTGTTTCCACCGAAAAACCTTTCAGGGGATCGTTTGCAACAGTTTGGCACCATTTCTGAGTGAATTGCGGAACGTCAGATTTTTGCTGAAATTGTGACCGCGCGGCTTAGGGATTTTTTCAAAAAAAGTTGTTCAGACGTCGAGGGCTAATACTGCTTCCATGATACAAACCTATCTGTTTCCACCGAAAAACCTTTCAGGGGATCGTTTGCAACAGTTTGGCACCATTTCTGAGTGAATTGCAGAACGTCAGATTTTGCTGAAATTGGGACCGCGCGGCTTAGGGATTTTTTCAAAAAAAAGTTGTTCAGACGTTGAGGGCTAATTCTGTTTCCCATAATAAAAACCTATCTCTTTTCACCGAAAAAGCTTTCAGGGGATCGTTTGCAACAATTTGGGAACATTTTTGAGTGAATTGCAGAACGTCAGATTTTTGCTGAAATTGTGACCGCGCGGCTTAGGGATTTTTTCAAAAAAAGTTGTTCAGACGTCGAGGGCTAATTCTGCTTCCCATCATACAAACCCATCTGTTTCCAGCGAAAAAGCTTTCAGGGGATCGTTTGCCACAGTTTCGGAACATTTCTGAGTGAATTGCAGAACGTCAGATTTTTGCTGAAATTGTGACCGCGCGGCTTAAGGATTTTTTCAAAAAAAGTTGTTCAGACGTCAGGGGCTAATTCTGTTTCCCATGATACAAACCTATCTGTTTCCACCGAAAAAGCTTTCAGGGGATCGTTTGCAACAGTTTGGCACCATTTCTGAGTGAATTGCAGAACGTCAGATTTTTGCTGAAATTGTGACCGCGCGGCTTAGGGATTTTTTCAAAAAAAGTTGTTCAGATGTCGAGGGCTAATTCTGTTTCCCATGATTCAATCCCATCTGTTTCCACCGAAAAAGCTTTCAGGGGATCGTTTGCAACAGTTTGGGAACATTTTTGAGTGAATTGCAGAACGTCAGATTTTTGCTGAAATTGTGACCGCGCGGCTTAGGGATTTTTTCAAAAAAAGTTGTTCAGACGTCGGGGACTAATTCTGTTTCCCATGATTCAATCCCATCTGTTTCCACCGAAAAAGCTTTCAGGGGATCGTTTGCAACAGTTTGGGAACATTTTTGAGTGAATTGCAGAACGTCAGATTTTTGCTGAAATTGTGACCGCGCGGCTTAGGGATTTTTTCAAAAAAAGTTGTTCAGACGTCAGGGGCTAATTCTGTTTCCCATGATACTAACCTATCTGTTTCCACCAAAAAAGCTTTCACGGGATCGTTTGCAACAGTTTGGCACCATTTCTGAGTGAATTGCGGAACGTCAGATTTTTGCTGAAATTGTGACCGCGCGGCTCAGGGATTTTTTCAAAAAAAGTTGTTCAGACGTCAGGGGCTAATTCTGTTTCCCATGATACAAACCTATCTGTTTCCACCGAAAAACCTTTCAGGGGATCGTTTGCAACAGTTTGGCACCATTTCTGAGTGAATTGCGGAACGTCAGATTTTTGCTGAAATTGTGACCGCGCGGCTTAGGGATTTTTTCAAAAAAAGTTGTTCAGACGTCGAGGGCTAATTCTGCTTCCATGATACAAACCTATCTGTTTCCACCGAAAAACCTTTCAGGGGATCGTTTGCAACAGTTTGGCACCATTTCTGAGTGAATTGCAGAACGTCAGATTTTGCTGAAATTGTGACCGCGCGGCTTAGGGATTTTTTCAAAAAAAAGTTGTTCAGACGTTGAGGGCTAATTCTGTTTCCCATAATAAAAACCTATCTCTTTTCACCGAAAAAGCTTTCAGGGGATCGTTTGCAACAATTTGGGAACATTTTTGAGTGAATTGCAGAACGTCAGATTTTTGCTGAAATTGTGACCGCGCGGCTTAGGGATTTTTTCAAAAAAAGTTGTTCAGACGTCGAGGGCTAATTCTGCTTCCCATCATACAAACCCATCTGTTTCCAGCGAAAAAGCTTTCAGGGGATCGTTTGCAACAGTTTCGGAACATTTCTGAGTGAATTGCAGAACGTCAGATTTTTGCTGAAATTGTGACCACGCGGCTTAAGGATTTTTTCAAAAAAAGTTGTTCAGACGTCAGGGGCTAATTCTGTTTCCCATGATACAAACCTATCTGTTTCCACCAAAAAAGCTTTCAGGGGATCGTTTGCAACAGTTTGGCACCATTTCTGAGTGAATTGCGGAACGTCAGATTTTTGCTGAAATTGTGACCGCGCGGCTTAGGGATTTTTTCAAAAAAAGTTGTTCAGACGTCGAGGGCTAATTCTGCTTCCATGATACAAACCCATCTGTTTCCACCGAAAAAGCTTTCAGGGGATCGTTTGCAACAGTTTGGCACCATTTCTGAGTGAATTGCAGAACGTCAGATTTTTGCTGAAATTGTGACCGCGCGGCTTAGGGATTTTTTCAAAAAAAGTTGTTCAGACGTCGAGGGCTAATTCTGCTTCCCATCATACAAACCCATCTGTTTCCAGCGAAAAAGCTTTCAGGGGATCGTTTGCAACAGTTTCGGAACATTTCTGAGTGAATTGCAGAACGTCAGATTTTTGCTGAAATTGTGACCGCGCGGCTTAAGGATTTTTTCAAAAAAAGTTGTTCAGACGTCAGGGGCTAATTCTGTTTCCCATGATACAAACCTATCTGTTTCCACCAAAAAAGCTTTCAGGGGATCGTTTGCAACAGTTTGGCACCATTTCTGAGTGAATTGCGGAACGTCAGATTTTTGCTGAAATTGTGACCGCGCGGCTTAGGGATTTTTTCAAAAAAAGTTGTTCAGACGTCGAGGGCTAATTCTGCTTCCATGATACAAACCCATCTGTTTCCACCGAAAAAGCTTTCAGGGGATCGTTTGCAACAGTTTGGCACCATTTCTGAGTGAATTGCAGAACGTCAGATTTTTGCTGAAATTGTGACCGCGCGGCTTAGGGATTTTTTCAAAAAAAGTTGTTCAGATGTCGAGGGCTAATTCTGTTTCCCATGATTCAATCCCATCTGTTTCCACCGAAAAAGCTTTCAGGGGATCGTTTGCAACAGTTTGGGAACATTTTTGAGTGAAATGCAGAATGTCAGATTTTTGCTGAAATTGTGACCGCGCGGCTTAGGGATTTTTTCAAAAAAAGTTGTTCAGACGTTGAGGGCTAATTCTGTTTCCCATAATAAAAACCTATCTGTTTCCACCGAAAAAGCTTTCAGGGGATCGTTTGCAACAGTTTGGGAACATTTTTGAGTGAATTGCAGAACGTCAGATTTTTGCTGAAATTGTGACCGCGCGGCTTAGGGATTTTTTCAAAAAAAGTTGTTCAGACGTCGAGGGCTAATTCTGCTTCCCATGATACAAACCCATCTGTTTCCAGCGAAAAAGCTTTTAGGGGATCGTTTGCAACAGTTTGGGAACATTTTTGAGTGAATTGCAGAACGTCAGATTTTTGCTGAAATTGTGACCGCGCGGCTTAGGGATTTTTTCAAAAAAAGTTGTTCAGACGTCGGGGACTAATTCTGTTTCCCATGATACAAACCCATCTGTTTCCACCGAAAAAGCTTTCAGGGGATCGTTTGCAACAGTTTGGGAACATTTCTGAGTGAATTGCAGAATGTCAGATTTTTGCTGAAATTGTGACCGCGCTGCTTAGGGATTTTTTCAAAAAAAGTTGTTCAGACGTCAGGGGCTAATTCTGTTTCCCATGATACAAACCTATCTGTTTCCACCGAAAAAGCTTTCAGGGGATCGTTTGCAACAGTTTGGCACCATTTCTGAGTGAATTACGGAACGTCAGATTTTTGCTGAAATTGTGACCGCGCTGCTTAGGGATTTTTTCAAAAAAAGTTGTTCAGACGTCGAGGGCTAATTCTGTTTCCCATGATTCAATCCCATCTGTTTCCACCGAAAAAGCTTTCAGGGGATCGTTTGCAACAGTTTGGGAACATTTTTGAGTGAATTGCAGAACGTCAGATTTTTGCTGAAATTGTGACCGCGCGGCTTAGGGATTTTTTCAAAAAAAGTTGTTCAGACGTCAGGGGCTAATTCTGTTTCCCATGATACTAACCTATCTGTTTCCACCAAAAAAGCTTTCACGGGATCGTTTGCAACAGTTTGGCACCATTTCTGAGTGAATTGCGGAACGTCAGATTTTTGCTGAAATTGTGACCGCGCGGCTCAGGGATTTTTTCAAAAAAAGTTGTTCAGACGTCAGGGGCTAATTCTGTTTCCCATGATACAAACCTATCTGTTTCCACCGAAAAACCTTTCAGGGGATCGTTTGCAACAGTTTGGCACCATTTCTGAGTGAATTGCGGAACGTCAGATTTTTGCTGAAATTGTGACCGCGCGGCTTAGGGATTTTTTCAAAAAAAGTTGTTCAGAAGTCGAGGGCTAATACTGCTTCCATGATACAAACCTATCTGTTTCCACCGAAAAACCTTTCAGGGGATCGTTTGCAACAGTTTGGCACCATTTCTGAGTGAATTGCAGAACGTCAGATTTTGCTGAAATTGTGACCGCGCGGCTTAGGGATTTTTTCAAAAAAAAGTTGTTCAGACGTTGAGGGCTAATTCTGTTTCCCATAATAAAAACCTATCTCTTTTCACCGAAAAAGCTTTCAGGGGATCGTTTGCAACAATTTGGGAACATTTTTGAGTGAATTGCAGAACGTCAGATTTTTGCTGAAATTGTGACCGCGCGGCTTAGGGATTTTTTCAAAAAAAGTTGTTCAGACGTCGAGGGCTAATTCTGCTTCCCATCATACAAACCCATCTGTTTCCAGCGAAAAAGCTTTCAGGGGATCGTTTGCAACAGTTTCGGAACATTTCTGAGTGAATTGCAGAACGTCAGATTTTTGCTGAAATTGTGACCGCGCGGCTTAAGGATTTTTTCAAAAAAAGTTGTTCAGACGTCAGGGGCTAATTCTGTTTCCCATGATACAAACCTATCTGTTTCCACCAAAAAAGCTTTCAGGGGATCGTTTGCAACAGTTTGGCACCATTTCTGAGTGAATTGCGGAACGTCAGATTTTTGCTGAAATTGTGACCGCGCGGCTTAGGGATTTTTTCAAAAAAAGTTGTTCAGACGTCGAGGGCTAATTCTGCTTCCATGATACAAACCCATCTGTTTCCACCGAAAAAGCTTTCAGGGGATCGTTTGCAACAGTTTGGCACCATTTCTGAGTGAATTGCAGAACGTCAGATTTTTGCTGAAATTGTGACCGCGCGGCTTAGGGATTTTTTCAAAAAAAGTTGTTCAGATGTCGAGGGCTAATTCTGTTTCCCATGATTCAATCCCATCTGTTTCCACCGAAAAAGCTTTCAGGGGATCGTTTGCAACAGTTTGGGAACATTTTTGAGTGAAATGCAGAATGTCAGATTTTTGCTGAAATTGTGACCGCGCGGCTCAGGGATTTTTTCAAAAAAAGTTGTTGAGACGTCAGGGGCTAATTCTGTTTCCCATGATACAAACCTATCTGTTTCCACCGAAAAACCTTTCAGGGGATCGTTTGCAACAGTTTGGCACCATTTCTGAGTGAATTGCGGAACGTCAGATTTTTGCTGAAATTGTGACCGCGCGGCTTAGGGATTTTTTCAAAAAAAGTTGTTCAGACGTCGAGGGCTAATTCTGCTTCCATGATACAAACCTATCTGTTTCCACCGAAAAACCTTTCAGGGGATCGTTTGCAACAGTTTGGCACCATTTCTGAGTGAATTGCAGAACGTCAGATTTTGCTGAAATTGTGACCGCGCGGCTTAGGGATTTTTTCAAAAAAAAGTTGTTCAGACGTTGAGGGCTAATTCTGTTTCCCATAATAAAAACCTATCTCTTTTCACCGAAAAAGCTTTCAGGGGATCGTTTGCAACAATTTGGGAACATTTTTGAGTGAATTGCAGAACGTCAGATTTTTGCTGAAATTGTGACCGCGCGGCTTAGGGATTTTTTCAAAAAAAGTTGTTCAGACGTCGAGGGCTAATTCTGCTTCCCATCATACAAACCCATCTGTTTCCAGCGAAAAAGCTTTCAGGGGATCGTTTGCAACAGTTTCGGAACATTTCTGAGTGAATTGCAGAACGTCAGATTTTTGCTGAAATTGTGACCGCGCGGCTTAAGGATTTTTTCAAAAAAAGTTGTTCAGACGTCAGGGGCTAATTCTGTTTCCCATGATACAAACCTATCTGTTTCCACCAAAAAAGCTTTCAGGGGATCGTTTGCAACAGTTTGGCACCATTTCTGAGTGAATTGCGGAACGTCAGATTTTTGCTGAAATTGTGACCGCGCGGCTTAGGGATTTTTTCAAAAAAAGTTGTTCAGACGTCGAGGGCTAATTCTGCTTCCATGATACAAACCCATCTGTTTCCACCGAAAAAGCTTTCAGGGGATCGTTTGCAACAGTTTGGCACCATTTCTGAGTGAATTGCAGAACGTCAGATTTTTGCTGAAATTGTGACCGCGCGGCTTAGGGATTTTTTCAAAAAAAGTTGTTCAGATGTCGAGGGCTAATTCTGTTTCCCATGATTCAATCCCATCTGTTTTCACCGAAAAAGCTTTCAGGGGATCGTTTGCAACAGTTTGGGAACATTTTTGAGTGAAATGCAGAATGTCAGATTTTTGCTGAAATTGTGACCGCGCGGCTCAGGGATTTTTTCAAAAAAAGTTGTTCAGACGTCAGGGGCTAATTCTGTTTCCCATGATACAAACCTATCTGTTTCCACCGAAAAACCTTTCAGGGGATCGTTTGCAACAGTTTGGCACCATTTCTGAGTGAATTGCGGAACGTCAGATTTTTGCTGAAATTGTGACCGCGCGGCTTAGGGATTTTTTCAAAAAAAGTTGTTCAGACGTCGAGGGCTAATTCTGCTTCCATGATACAAACCTATCTGTTTCCACCGAAAAACCTTTCAGGGGATCGTTTGCAACAGTTTCGGAACATTTTTGAGTGAAATGCAGAATGTCAGATTTTTGCTGAAATTGTGACCGCGCGGCTTAGGGATTTTTTCAAAAAAAGTTGTTCAGACGTTGAGGGCTAATTCTGTTTCCCATAATAAAAACCTTTCTGTTTCCACCGAAAAAGCTTTCAGGGGATCGTTTGCAACAGTTTGGGAACATTTTTGAGTGAATTGCAGAACGTCAGATTTTTGCTGAAATTGTGACCGCGCGGCTTAGGGATTTTTTCAAAACAAGTTGTTCAGACGTCGAGGGCTAATTCTGCTTCCCATGATACAAACCCATCTGTTTCCAGCGAAAAAGCTTTTAGGGGATCGTTTGCAACAGTTTGGGAACATTTTTGAGTGAATTGCAGAACGTCAGATTTTTGCTGAAATTGTGACCGCGCGGCTTAGGGATTTTTTCAAAAAAAGTTGTTCAGACGTCGGGGACTAATTCTGTTTCCCATGATACAACCCCATCTGTTTCCACAGAAAAAGCTTTCAGGGGATCGTTTGCAACAGTTTGGGAACATTTCTGAGTGAATTGCAGAATGTCAGATTTTTGCTGAAATTGTGACCGCGCTGCTTAGGGATTTTTTCAAAAAAAGTTGTTCAGACGTCAGGGGCTAATTCTGTTTCCCATGATACAAACCTATCTGTTTCCACCGAGAAAGCTTTCAGGGGATCGTTTGCAACAGTTTGGCACCATTTCTGAGTGAATTACGGAACGTCAGATTTTTGCTGAAATTGTGACCGCGCTGCTTAGGGATTTTTTCAAAAAAAGTTGTTCAGACGTCGAGGGCTAATTCTGTTTCCCATGATTCAATCCCATCTGTTTCCACCGAAAAAGCTTTCAGGGGATCGTTTGCAACAGTTTGGGAACATTTTTGAGTGAATTGCAGAACGTCAGATTTTTGCTGAAATTGTGACCGCGCGGCTTAGGGATTTTTTCAAAAAAAGTTGTTCAGACGTCAGGGGCTAATTCTGTTTCCCATGATACTAACCTATCTGTTTCCACCAAAAAAGCTTTCACGGGATCGTTTGCAACAGTTTGGCACCATTTCTGAGTGAATTGCGGAACGTCAGATTTTTGCTGAAATTGTGACCGCGCGGCTCAGGGATTTTTTCAAAAAAAGTTGTTCAGACGTCAGGGGCTAATTCTGTTTCCCATGATACAAACCTATCTGTTTCCACCGAAAAACCTTTCAGGGGATCGTTTGCAACAGTTTGGCACCATTTCTGAGTGAATTGCGGAACGTCAGATTTTTGCTGAAATTGTGACCGCGCGGCTTAGGGATTTTTTCAAAAAAAGTTGTTCAGACGTCGAGGGCTAATTCTGCTTCCATGATACAAACCTATCTGTTTCCACCGAAAAACCTTTCAGGGGATCGTTTGCAACAGTTTGGCACCATTTCTGAGTGAATTGCAGAACGTCAGATTTTGCTGAAATTGTGACCGCGCGGCTTAGGGATTTTTTCAAAAAAAAGTTGTTCAGACGTTGAGGGCTAATTCTGTTTCCCATAATAAAAACCTATCTCTTTTCACCGAAAAAGCTTTCAGGGGATCGTTTGCAACAATTTGGGAACATTTTTGAGTGAATTGCAGAACGTCAGATTTTTGCTGAAATTGTGACCGCGCGGCTTAGGGATTTTTTCAAAAAAAGTTGTTCAGACGTCGAGGGCTAATTCTGCTTCCCATCATACAAACCCATCTGTTTCCAGCGAAAAAGCTTTCAGGGGATCGTTTGCAACAGTTTCGGAACATTTCTGAGTGAATTGCAGAACGTCAGATTTTTGCTGAAATTGTGACCGCGCGGCTTAAGGATTTTTTCAAAAAAAGTTGTTCAGACGTCAGGGGCTAATTCTGTTTCCCATGATACAAACCTATCTGTTTCCACCAAAAAAGCTTTCAGGGGATCGTTTGCAACAGTTTGGCACCATTTCTGAGTGAATTGCGGAACGTCAGATTTTTGCTGAAATTGTGACCGCGCGGCTTAGGGATTTTTTCAAAAAAAGTTGTTCAGACGTCGAGGGCTAATTCTGCTTCCATGATACAAACCCATCTGTTTCCACCGAAAAAGCTTTCAGGGGATCGTTTGCAACAGTTTGGCACCATTTCTGAGTGAATTGCAGAACGTCAGATTTTTGCTGAAATTGTGACCGCGCGGCTTAGGGATTTTTTCAAAAAAAGTTGTTCAGATGTCGAGGGCTAATTCTGTTTCCCATGATTCAATCCCATCTGTTTCCACCGAAAAAGCTTTCAGGGGATCGTTTGCAACAGTTTGGGAACATTTTTGAGTGAAATGCAGAATGTCAGATTTTTGCTGAAATTGTGACCGCGCGGCTCAGGGATTTTTTCAAAAAAAGTTGTTGAGACGTCAGGGGCTAATTCTGTTTCCCATGATACAAACCTATCTGTTTCCACCGAAAAACCTTTCAGGGGATCGTTTGCAACAGTTTGGCACCATTTCTGAGTGAATTGCAGAACGTCAGATTCTGCTGAAATTGTGACCGCGCGGCTTAGGGATTTTTTCAAAAAAAAGTTGTTCAGACGTTGAGGGCTAATTCTGTTTCCCATAATAAAAACCTATCTCTTTTCACCGAAAAAGCTTTCAGGGGATCGTTTGCAACAATTTGGGAACATTTTTGAGTGAATTGCAGAAAGTCAGATTTTTGCTGAAATTGTGACCGCGCGGCTTAGGGATTTTTTCAAAAAAAGTTGTTCAGACGTCGAGGGCTAATTCTGCTTCCCATCATACAAACCCATCTGTTTCCAGCGAAAAAGCTTTCAGGGGATCGTTTGCAACAGTTTCGGAACATTTCTGAGTGAATTGCAGAACGTCAGATTTTTGCTGAAATTGTGACCGCGCGGCTTAAGGATTTTTTCAAAAAAAGTTGTTCAGACGTCAGGGGCTAATTCTGTTTCCCATGATACAAACCTATCTGTTTCCACCAAAAAAGCTTTCAGGGGATCGTTTGCAACAGTTTGGCACCATTTCTGAGTGAATTGCGGAACGTCAGATTTTTGCTGAAATTGTGACCGCGCGGCTTAGGGATTTTTTCAAAAAAAGTTGTTCAGACGTCGAGGGCTAATTCTGCTTCCATGATACAAACCCATCTGTTTCCACCGAAAAAGCTTTCAGGGGATCGTTTGCAACAGTTTGGCACCATTTCTGAGTGAATTGCAGAACGTCAGATTTTTGCTGAAATTGTGACCGCGCGGCTTAGGGATTTTTTCAAAAAAAGTTGTTCAGATGTCGAGGGCTAATTCTGTTTCCCATGATTCAATCCCATCTGTTTCCACCGAAAAAGCTTTCAGGGGATCGTTTGCAACAGTTTGGGAACATTTTTGAGTGAAATGCAGAATGTCAGATTTTTGCTGAAATTGTGACCGCGCGGCTCAGGGATTTTTTCAAAAAAAGTTGTTCAGACGTCGAGGGCTAATTCTGCTTCCATGATACAAACCTATCTGTTTCCACCGAAAAACCTTTCAGGGGATCGTTTGCAACAGTTTCGGAACATTTTTGAGTGAAATGCAGAATGTCAGATTTTTGCTGAAATTGTGACCGCGCGGCTTAGGGATTTTTTCAAAAAAAGTTGTTCAGACGTTGAGGGCTAATTCTGTTTCCCATAATAAAAACCTATCTGTTTCCACCGAAAAAGCTTTCAGGGGATCGTTTGCAACAGTTTGGGAACATTTTTGAGTGAATTGCAGAACGTCAGATTTTTGCTGAAATTGTGACCGCGCGGCTTAGGGATTTTTTCAAAAAAAGTTGTTCAGACGTCGAGGGCTAATTCTGCTTCCCATGATACAAACCCATCTGTTTCCAGCGAAAAAGCTTTTAGGGGATCGTTTGCAACAGTTTGGGAACATTTTTGAGTGAATTGCAGAACGTCAGATTTTTGCTGAAATTGTGACCGCGCGGCTTAGGGATTTTTTCAAAAAAAGTTGTTCAGACGTCGGGGACTAATTCTGTTTCCCATGATACAAACCCATCTGTTTCCACCGAAAAAGCTTTCAGGGGATCGTTTGCAACAGTTTGGGAACATTTCTGAGTGAATTGCAGAATGTCAGATTTTTGCTGAAATTGTGACCGCGCTGCTTAGGGATTTTTTCAAAAAAAGTTGTTCAGACGTCAGGGGCTAATTCTGTTTCCCATGATACAAACCTATCTGTTTCCACCGAAAAAGCTTTCAGGGGATCGTTTGCAACAGTTTGGCACCATTTCTGAGTGAATTACGGAACGTCAGATTTTTGCTGAAATTGTGACCGCGCTGCTTAGGGATTTTTTCAAAAAAAGTTGTTCAGACGTCGAGGGCTAATTCTGTTTCCGATGATTCAATCCCATCTGTTTCCACCGAAAAAGCTTTCAGGGGATCGTTTGCAACAGTTTGGGAACATTTTTGAGTGAATTGCAGAACGTCAGATTTTTGCTGAAATTGTGACCGCGCGGCTTAGGGATTTTTTCAAAAAAAGTTGTTCAGACGTCAGGGGCTAATTCTGTTTCCCATGATACTAACCTATCTGTTTCCACCAAAAAAGCTTTCACGGGATCGTTTGCAACAGTTTGGCACCATTTCTGAGTCAATTGCGGAACGTCAGATTTTTGCTGAAATTGTGACCGCGCGGCTCAGGGATTTTTTCAAAAAAAGTTGTTCAGACGTCAGGGGCTAATTCTGTTTCCCATGATACAAACCTATCTGTTTCCACCGAAAAACCTTTCAGGGGATCGTTTGCAACAGTTTGGCACCATTTCTGAGTGAATTGCGGAACGTCAGATTTTTGCTGAAATTGTGACCGCGCGGCTTAGGGATTTTTTCAAAAAAAGTTGTTCAGACGTCGAGGGCTAATTCTGCTTCCATGATACAAACCTATCTGTTTCCACCGAAAAACCTTTCAGGGGATCGTTTGCAACAGTTTGGCACCATTTCTGAGTGAATTGCAGAACGTCAGATTTTGCTGAAATTGTGACCGCGCGGCTTAGGGATTTTTTCAAAAAAAAGTTGTTCAGACGTTGAGGGCTAATTCTGTTTCCCATAATAAAAACCTATCTCTTTTCACCGAAAAAGCTTTCAGGGGATCGTTTGCAACAATTTGGGAACATTTTTGAGTGAATTGCAGAACGTCAGATTTTTGCTGAAATTGTGACCGCGCGGCTTAGGGATTTTTTCAAAAAAAGTTGTTCAGACGTCGAGGGCTAATTCTGCTTCCCATCATACAAACCCATCTGTTTCCAGCGAAAAAGCTTTCAGGGGATCGTTTGCAACAGTTTCGGAACATTTCTGAGTGAATTGCAGAACGTCAGATTTTTGCTGAAATTGTGACCGCGCGGCTTAAGGATTTTTTCAAAAAAAGTTGTTCAGACGTCAGGGGCTAATTCTGTTTCCCATGATACAAACCTATCTGTTTCCACCAAAAAAGCTTTCAGGGGATCGTTTGCAACAGTTTGGCACCATTTCTGAGTGAATTGCGGAACGTCAGATTTTTGCTGAAATTGTGACCGCGCGGCTTAGGGATTTTTTCAAAAAAAGTTGTTCAGACGTCGAGGGCTAATTCTGCTTCCATGATACAAACCCATCTGTTTCCACCGAAAAAGCTTTCAGGGGATCGTTTGCAACAGTTTGGCACCATTTCTGAGTGAATTGCAGAACGTCAGATTTTTGCTGAAATTGTGACCGCGCGGCTTAGGGATTTTTTCAAAAAAAGTTGTTCAGATGTCGAGGGCTAATTCTGTTTCCCATGATTCAATCCCATCTGTTTCCACCGAAAAAGCTTTCAGGGGATCGTTTGCAACAGTTTGGGAACATTTTTGAGTGAAATGCAGAATGTCAGATTTTTGCTGAAATTGTGACCGCGCGGCTTAGGGATTTTTTCAAAAAAAGTTGTTCAGACGTTGAGGGCTAATTCTGTTTCCCATAATAAAAACCTATCTGTTTCCACCGAAAAAGCTTTCAGGGGATCGTTTGCAACAGTTTGGGAACATTTTTGAGTGAATTGCAGAACGTCAGATTTTTGCTGAAATTGTGACCGCGCGGCTTAGGGATTTTTTCAAAAAAAGTTGTTCAGACGTCGAGGGCTAATTCTGCTTCCCATGATACAAACCCATCTGTTTCCAGCGAAAAAGCTTTTAGGGGATCGTTTGCAACAGTTTGGGAACATTTTTGAGTGAATTGCAGAACGTCAGATTTTTGCTGAAATTGTGACCGCGCGGCTTAGGGATTTTTTCAAAAAAAGTTGTTCAGACGTCGGGGACTAATTCTGTTTCCCATGATACAAACCCATCTGTTTCCACCGAAAAAGCTTTCAGGGGATCGTTTGCAACAGTTTGGGAACATTTCTGAGTGAATTGCAGAATGTCAGATTTTTGCTGAAATTGTGACCGCGCTGCTTAGGGATTTTTTCAAAAAAAGTTGTTCAGACGTCAGGGGCTAATTCTGTTTCCCATGATACAAACCTATCTGTTTCCACCGAAAAAGCTTTCAGGGGATCGTTTGCAACAGTTTGGCACCATTTCTGAGTGAATTACGGAACGTCAGATTTTTGCTGAAATTGTGACCGCGCTGCTTAGGGATTTTTTCAAAAAAAGTTGTTCAGACGTCGAGGGCTAATTCTGTTTCCGATGATTCAATCCCATCTGTTTCCACCGAAAAAGCTTTCAGGGGATCGTTTGCAACAGTTTGGGAACATTTTTGAGTGAATTGCAGAACGTCAGATTTTTGCTGAAATTGTGACCGCGCGGCTTAGGGATTTTTTCAAAAAAAGTTGTTCAGACGTCAGGGGCTAATTCTGTTTCCCATGATACTAACCTATCTGTTTCCACCAAAAAAGCTTTCACGGGATCGTTTGCAACAGTTTGGCACCATTTCTGAGTCAATTGCGGAACGTCAGATTTTTGCTGAAATTGTGACCGCGCGGCTCAGGGATTTTTTCAAAAAAAGTTGTTCAGACGTCAGGGGCTAATTCTGTTTCCCATGATACAAACCTATCTGTTTCCACCGAAAAACCTTTCAGGGGATCGTTTGCAACAGTTTGGCACCATTTCTGAGTGAATTGCGGAACGTCAGATTTTTGCTGAAATTGTGACCGCGCGGCTTAGGGATTTTTTCAAAAAAAGTTGTTCAGACGTCGAGGGCTAATTCTGCTTCCATGATACAAACCTATCTGTTTCCACCGAAAAACCTTTCAGGGGATCGTTTGCAACAGTTTGGCACCATTTCTGAGTGAATTGCAGAACGTCAGATTTTGCTGAAATTGTGACCGCGCGGCTTAGGGATTTTTTCAAAAAAAAGTTGTTCAGACGTTGAGGGCTAATTCTGTTTCCCATAATAAAAACCTATCTCTTTTCACCGAAAAAGCTTTCAGGGGATCGTTTGCAACAATTTGGGAACATTTTTGAGTGAATTGCAGAACGTCAGATTTTTGCTGAAATTGTGACCGCGCGGCTTAGGGATTTTTTCAAAAAAAGTTGTTCAGACGTCGAGGGCTAATTCTGCTTCCCATCATACAAACCCATCTGTTTCCAGCGAAAAAGCTTTCAGGGGATCGTTTGCAACAGTTTCGGAACATTTCTGAGTGAATTGCAGAACGTCAGATTTTTGCTGAAATTGTGACCGCGCGGCTTAAGGATTTTTTCAAAAAAAGTTGTTCAGACGTCAGGGGCTAATTCTGTTTCCCATGATACAAACCTATCTGTTTCCACCAAAAAAGCTTTCAGGGGATCGTTTGCAACAGTTTGGCACCATTTCTGAGTGAATTGCGGAACGTCAGATTTTTGCTGAAATTGTGACCGCGCGGCTTAGGGATTTTTTCAAAAAAAGTTGTTCAGACGTCGAGGGCTAATTCTGCTTCCATGATACAAACCCATCTGTTTCCACCGAAAAAGCTTTCAGGGGATCGTTTGCAACAGTTTGGCACCATTTCTGAGTGAATTGCAGAACGTCAGATTTTTGCTGAAATTGTGACCGCGCGGCTTAGGGATTTTTTCAAAAAAAGTTGTTCAGATGTCGAGGGCTAATTCTGTTTCCCATGATTCAATCCCATCTGTTTCCACCGAAAAAGCTTTCAGGGGATCGTTTGCAACAGTTTGGGAACATTTTTGAGTGAAATGCAGAATGTCAGATTTTTGCTGAAATTGTGACCGCGCGGCTTAGGGATTTTTTCAAAAAAAGTTGTTCAGACGTTGAGGGCTAATTCTGTTTCCCATAATAAAAACCTATCTGTTTCCACCGAAAAAGCTTTCAGGGGATCGTTTGCAACAGTTTGGGAACATTTTTGAGTGAATTGCAGAACGTCAGATTTTTGCTGAAATTGTGACCGCGCGGCTTAGGGATTTTTTCAAAAAAAGTTGTTCAGACGTCGAGGGCTAATTCTGCTTCCCATGATACAAACCCATCTGTTTCCAGCGAAAAAGCTTTTAGGGGATCGTTTGCAACAGTTTGGGAACATTTTTGAGTGAATTGCAGAACGTCAGATTTTTGCTGAAATTGTGACCGCGCGGCTTAGGGATTTTTTCAAAAAAAGTTGTTCAGACGTCGGGGACTAATTCTGTTTCCCATGATACAAACCCATCTGTTTCCACCGAAAAAGCTTTCAGGGGATCGTTTGCAACAGTTTGGGAACATTTCTGAGTGAATTGCAGAATGTCAGATTTTTGCTGAAATTGTGACCGCGCTGCTTAGGGATTTTTTCAAAAAAAGTTGTTCAGACGTCAGGGGCTAATTCTGTTTCCCATGATACAAACCTATCTGTTTCCACCGAAAAAGCTTTCAGGGGATCGTTTGCAACAGTTTGGCACCATTTCTGAGTGAATTACGGAACGTCAGATTTTTGCTGAAATTGTGACCGCGCTGCTTAGGGATTTTTTCAAAAAAAGTTGTTCAGACGTCGAGGGCTAATTCTGTTTCCGATGATTCAATCCCATCTGTTTCCACCGAAAAAGCTTTCAGGGGATCGTTTGCAACAGTTTGGGAACATTTTTGAGTGAATTGCAGAACGTCAGATTTTTGCTGAAATTGTGACCGCGCGGCTTAGGGATTTTTTCAAAAAAAGTTGTTCAGACGTCAGGGGCTAATTCTGTTTCCCATGATACTAACCTATCTGTTTCCACCAAAAAAGCTTTCACGGGATCGTTTGCAACAGTTTGGCACCATTTCTGAGTCAATTGCGGAACGTCAGATTTTTGCTGAAATTGTGACCGCGCGGCTCAGGGATTTTTTCAAAAAAAGTTGTTCAGACGTCAGGGGCTAATTCTGTTTCCCATGATACAAACCTATCTGTTTCCACCGAAAAACCTTTCAGGGGATCGTTTGCAACAGTTTGGCACCATTTCTGAGTGAATTGCGGAACGTCAGATTTTTGCTGAAATTGTGACCGCGCGGCTTAGGGATTTTTTCAAAAAAAGTTGTTCAGACGTCGAGGGCTAATTCTGCTTCCATGATACAAACCTATCTGTTTCCACCGAAAAACCTTTCAGGGGATCGTTTGCAACAGTTTGGCACCATTTCTGAGTGAATTGCAGAACGTCAGATTTTGCTGAAATTGTGACCGCGCGGCTTAGGGATTTTTTCAAAAAAAAGTTGTTCAGACGTTGAGGGCTAATTCTGTTTCCCATAATAAAAACCTATCTCTTTTCACCGAAAAAGCTTTCAGGGGATCGTTTGCAACAATTTGGGAACATTTTTGAGTGAATTGCAGAACGTCAGATTTTTGCTGAAATTGTGACCGCGCGGCTTAGGGATTTTTTCAAAAAAAGTTGTTCAGACGTCGAGGGCTAATTCTGCTTCCCATCATACAAACCCATCTGTTTCCAGCGAAAAAGCTTTCAGGGGATCGTTTGCAACAGTTTCGGAACATTTCTGAGTGAATTGCAGAACGTCAGATTTTTGCTGAAATTGTGACCGCGCGGCTTAAGGATTTTTTCAAAAAAAGTTGTTCAGACGTCAGGGGCTAATTCTGTTTCCCATGATACAAACCTATCTGTTTCCACCAAAAAAGCTTTCAGGGGATCGTTTGCAACAGTTTGGCACCATTTCTGAGTGAATTGCGGAACGTCAGATTTTTGCTGAAATTGTGACCGCGCGGCTTAGGGATTTTTTCAAAAAAAGTTGTTCAGACGTCGAGGGCTAATTCTGCTTCCATGATACAAACCCATCTGTTTCCACCGAAAAAGCTTTCAGGGGATCGTTTGCAACAGTTTGGCACCATTTCTGAGTGAATTGCAGAACGTCAGATTTTTGCTGAAATTGTGACCGCGCGGCTTAGGGATTTTTTCAAAAAAAGTTGTTCAGATGTCGAGGGCTAATTCTGTTTCCCATGATTCAATCCCATCTGTTTCCACCGAAAAAGCTTTCAGGGGATCGTTTGCAACAGTTTGGGAACATTTTTGAGTGAAATGCAGAATGTCAGATTTTTGCTGAAATTGTGACCGCGCGGCTTAGGGATTTTTTCAAAAAAAGTTGTTCAGACGTTGAGGGCTAATTCTGTTTCCCATAATAAAAACCTATCTGTTTCCACCGAAAAAGCTTTCAGGGGATCGTTTGCAACAATTTGGGAACATTTTTGAGTGAATTGCAGAACGTCAGATTTTTGCTGAAATTGTGACCGCGCGGCTTAGGGATTTTTTCAAAAAAAGTTGTTCAGACGTCGAGGGCTAATTCTGCTTCCCATGATACAAACCCATCTGTTTCCAGCGAAAAAGCTTTTAGGGGATCGTTTGCAACAGTTTGGGAACATTTTTGAGTGAATTGCAGAACGTCAGATTTTTGCTGAAATTGTGACCGCGCGGCTTAGGGATTTTTTCAAAAAAAGTTGTTCAGACGTCGGGGACTAATTCTGTTTCCCATGATACAAACCCATCTGTTTCCACCGAAAAAGCTTTCAGGGGATCGTTTGCAACAGTTTGGGAACATTTCTGAGTGAATTGCAGAATGTCAGATTTTTGCTGAAATTGTGACCGCGCTGCTTAGGGATTTTTTCAAAAAAAGTTGTTCAGACGTCAGGGGCTAATTCTGTTTCCCATGATACAAACCTATCTGTTTCCACCGAAAAAGCTTTCAGGGGATCGTTTGCAACAGTTTGGCACCATTTCTGAGTGAATTACGGAACGTCAGATTTTTGCTGAAATTGTGACCGCGCGGCTTAGGAATTTTTTCAAAAAAAGTTGTTCAGATGTCGAGGGCTAATTCTGTTTCCCATGATTCAATCCCATCTGTTTCCACCGAAAAAGCTTTCAGGGGATCGTTTGCAACAGTTTGGGAACATTTTTGAGTGAAATGCAGAATGTCAGATTTTTGCTGAAATTGTGACCGCGCGGCTTAGGGATTTTTTCAAAAAAAGTTGTTCAGACGTTGAGGGCTAATTCTGTTTCCCATAATAAAAACCTATCTGTTTCCACCGAAAAAGCTTTCAGGGGATCGTTTGCAACAATTTGGGAACATTTTTGAGTGAATTGCAGAACGTCAGATTTTTGCTGAAATTGTGACCGCGCGGCTTAGGGATTTTTTCAAAAAAAGTTGTTCAGACGTCGAGGGCTAATTCTGTTTCCCATGATTCAATCCCATCTGTTTCCACCGAAAAAGCTTTCAGGGGATCGTTTGCAACAGTTTGGGAACATTTTTGAGTGAATTGCAGAACGTCAGATTTTTGCTGAAATTGTGACCGCGCGGCTTAGGGATTTTTTCAAAAAAAGTTGTTCAGACGTCAGGGGCTAATTCTGTTTCCCATGATACTAACCTATCTGTTTCCACCAAAAAAGCTTTCACGGGATCGTTTGCAACAGTTTGGCACCATTTCTGAGTGAATTGCGGAACGTCAGATTTTTGCTGAAATTGTGACCGCGCGGCTCAGGGATTTTTTCAAAAAAAGTTGTTCAGACGTCAGGGGCTAATTCTGTTTCCCATGATACAAACCTATCTGTTTCCACCGAAAAATCTTTCAGGGGATCGTTTGCAACAGTTTGGCACCATTTCTGAGTGAATTGCGGAACGTCAGATTTTTGCTGAAATTGTGACCGCGCGGCTTAGGGATTTTTTCAAAAAAAGTTGTTCAGACGTCGAGGGCTAATTCTGCTTCCATGATACAAACCTATCTGTTTCCACCGAAAAACCTTTCAGGGGATCGTTTGCAACAGTTTGGCACCATTTCTGAGTGAATTGCAGAACGTCAGATTTTGCTGAAATTGTGACCGCGCGGCTTAGGGATTTTTTCAAAAAAAAGTTGTTCAGACGTTGAGGGCTAATTCTGTTTCCCATAATAAAAACCTATCTCTTTTCACCGAAAAAGCTTTCAGGGGATCGTTTGCAACAATTTGGGAACATTTTTGAGTGAATTGCAGAACGTCAGATTTTTGCTGAAATTGTGACCGCGCGGCTTAGGGATTTTTTCAAAAAAAGTTGTTCAGACGTCGAGGGCTAATTCTGCTTCCCATCATACAAACCCATCTGTTTCCAGCGAAAAAGCTTTCAGGGGATCGTTTGCAACAGTTTCGGAACATTTCTGAGTGAATTGCAGAACGTCAGATTTTTGCTGAAATTGTGACCGCGCGGCTTAAGGATTTTTTCAAAAAAAGTTGTTCAGACGTCAGGGGCTAATTCTGTTTCCCATGATACAAACCTATCTGTTTCCACCAAAAAAGCTTTCAGGGGATCGTTTGCAACAGTTTGGGAACATTTCTGAGTGAATTGCAGAACGTCAGATTTTGCTGAAATTGTGACCGCGCGGCTTAGGGATTTTTTCAAAAAAAAGTTGTTCAGACGTTGAGGGCTAATTCTGTTTCCCATAATAAAAACCTATCTGTTTCCACCGAAAAAGCTTTCAGGGGATCGTTTGCAACAATTTGGGAACATTTTTGAGTGAATTGCAGAACGTCAGATTTTTGCTGAAATTGTGACCGCGCGGCTTAGGGATTTTTTCAAAAAAAGTTGTTCAGACGTCGAGGGCTAATTCTGTTTCCCATGATTCAATCCCATCTGTTTCCACCGAAAAAGCTTTCAGGGGATCGTTTGCAACAGTTTGGGAACATTTTTGAGTGAATTGCAGAACGTCAGATTTTTGCTGAAATTGTGACCGCGCGGCTTAGGGATTTTTTCAAAAAAAGTTGTTCAGACGTCAGGGGCTAATTCTGTTTCCCATGATACTAACCTATCTGTTTCCACCAAAAAAGCTTTCACGGGATCGTTTGCAACAGTTTGGCACCATTTCTGAGTGAATTGCGGAACGTCAGATTTTTGCTGAAATTGTGACCGCGCGGCTCAGGGATTTTTTCAAAAAAAGTTGTTCAGACGTCAGGGGCTAATTCTGTTTCCCATGATACAAACCTATCTGTTTCCACCGAAAAATCTTTCAGGGGATCGTTTGCAACAGTTTGGCACCATTTCTGAGTGAATTGCGGAACGTCAGATTTTTGCTGAAATTGTGACCGCGCGGCTTAGGGATTTTTTCAAAAAAAGTTGTTCAGACGTCGAGGGCTAATTCTGCTTCCATGATACAAACCTATCTGTTTCCACCGAAAAAGCTTTCAGGGGATCGTTTGCAACAGTTTGGCACCATTTCTGAGTGAATTGCAGAACGTCAGATTTTGCTGAAATTGTGACCGCGCGGCTTAGGGATTTTTTCAAAAAAAAGTTGTTCAGACGTTGAGGGCTAATTCTGTTTCCCATAATAAAAACCTATCTCTTTTCACCGAAAAAGCTTTCAGGGGATCGTTTGCAACAATTTGGGAACATTTTTGAGTGAATTGCAGAACGTCAGATTTTTGCTGAAATTGTGACCGCGCGGCTTAGGGATTTTTTCAAAAAAAGTTGTTCAGACGTCGAGGGCTAATTCTGCTTCCCATCATACAAACCCATCTGTTTCCAGCGAAAAAGCTTTCAGGGGATCGTTTGCAACAGTTTCGGAACATTTCTGAGTGAATTGCAGAACGTCAGATTTTTGCTGAAATTGTGACCGCGCGGCTTAAGGATTTTTTCAAAAAAAGTTGTTCAGACGTCAGGGGCTAATTCTGTTTCCCATGATACAAACCTATCTGTTTCCACCAAAAAAGCTTTCAGGGGATCGTTTGCAACAGTTTGGCACCATTTCTGAGTGAATTGCGGAACGTCAGATTTTTGCTGAAATTGTGACCGCGCGGCTTAGGGATTTTTTCAAAAAAAGTTGTTCAGACGTCGAGGGCTAATTCTGCTTCCATGATACAAACCCATCTGTTTCCACCGAAAAAGCTTTCAGGGGATCGTTTGCAACAGTTTGGCACCATTTCTGAGTGAATTGCAGAACGTCAGATTTTTGCTGAAATTGTGACCGCGCGGCTTAGGGATTTTTTCAAAAAAAGTTGTTCAGATGTCGAGGGCTAATTCTGTTTCCCATGATTCAATCCCATCTGTTTCCACCGAAAAATCTTTCAGGGGATCGTTTGCAACAGTTTGGGAACATTTTTGAGTGAAATGCAGAATGTCAGATTTTTGCTGAAATTGTGACCGCGCGGCTTAGGGATTTTTTCAAAAAAAGTTGTTCAGACGTCGAGGGCTAATTCTGCTTCCCATGATAGAAACCCATCTGTTTCCAGCGAAAAAGCTTTTAGGGGATCGTTTGCAACAGTTTGGGAACATTTTTGAGTGAATTGCAGAACGTCAGATTTTTGCTGAAATTGTGACCGCGCGGCTTAGGGATTTTTTCAAAAAAAGTTGTTCAGACGTCGAGGGCTAATTCTGTTTCCCATGATACAAACCTATCTGTTTCCACCAAAAAAACTTTCAGGGGATCGTTTGCAACAGTTTGGCACCATTTCTGAGTGAATTGCGGAACGTCAGATTTTTGCTGACATTGTGACCGCGCGGCTCAGGGATTTTTTCAAAAAAAGTTGTTCAGACGTCAGGGGCTAATTCTGTTTCCCATAATACAAACCTATCTGTTTCCACCGAAAAACCTTTCAGGGGATCGTTTGCAACATTTTGGCACCATTTCTGAGTGAATTGCGGAACGTCAGATTTTTGCTGAAATTGTGACCGCGCTGCTTAGGGATTTTTTCAAAAAAAGTTGTTCAGACGTCAGGGGCTAATTCTGTTTCCCATGATACAAACCTATCTGTTTCCACCGAAAAACCTTTCAGGGGATCGTTTGCAACAGTTTGGCACCATTTCTGAGTGAATTGCGGAACGTCAGATTTTTGCTGAAATTGTGACCGCGCGGCTTAGGAATTTTTTCAAAAAAAGTTGTTCAGATGTCGAGGGCTAATTCTGTTTCCCATGATTCAATCCCATCTGTTTCCACCGAAAAAGCTTTCAGGGGATCGTTTGCAACAGTTTGGGAACATTTTTGAGTGAAATGCAGAATGTCAGATTTTTGCTGAAATTGTGACCGCGCGGCTTAGGGATTTTTTCAAAAAAAGTTGTTCAGACGTTGAGGGCTAATTCTGTTTCCCATAATAAAAACCTATCTGTTTCCACCGAAAAAGCTTTCAGGGGATCGTTTGCAACAATTTGGGAACATTTTTGACTGAATTGCAGAACGTCAGATTTTTGCTGAAATTGTGACCGCGCGGCTTAGGGATTTTTTCAAAAAAAGTTGTTCAGACGTCGAGGGCTAATTCTGCTTCCCATGATAGAAACCCATCTGTTTCCAGCGAAAAAGCTTTTAGGGGATCGTTTGCAACAGTTTGGGAACATTTTTGAGTGAATTGCAGAACGTCAGATTTTTGCTGAAATTGTGACCGCGCGGCTTAGGGATTTTTTCAAAAAAAGTTGTTCAGACGTCGAGGGCTAATTCTGTTTCCCATGATTCAATCCCATCTGTTTCCACCGAAAAAGCTTTCAGGGGATCGTTTGCAACAGTTTGGCACCATTTCTGAGTGAATTGCGGAACGTCAGATTTTTGCTAAAATTGTGACCGCGCGGCTTAGGGATTTTTTCAAAAAAAGTTGTTCAGACGTCGAGGGCTAATTCTGCTTCCATGATACAAACCTATCTGTTTCCACCGAAAAACCTTTCAGGGGATCGTTTGCAACAGTTAGGCACCATTTCTGAGTGAATTGCAGAACGTCAGATTTTGCTGAAATTGTGACCGCGCGGCTTAGGGATTTTTTCAAAAAAAAGTTGTTCAGACGTTGAGGGCTAATTCTGTTTCCCATAATAAAAACCTATCTCTTTTCACCGAAAAAGCTTTCAGGGGATCGTTTGCAACAATTTGGGAACATTTTTGAGTGAATTGCAGAACGTCAGATTTTTGCTGAAATTGTGACCGCGCGGCTTAGGGATTTTTTCAAAAAAAGTTGTTCAGACGTCGAGGGCTAATTCTGCTTCCCATCATACAAACCCATCTGTTTCCAGCGAAAAAGCTTTCAGGGGATCGTTTGCAACTGTTTCGGAACATTTCTGAGTGAATTGCAGAACGTCAGATTTTTGCTGAAATTGTGACCGCGCGGCTTAAGGATTTTTTCAAAAAAAGTTGTTCAGACGTCGAGGGCTAATTCTGCTTCCATGATACAAACCTATCTGTTTCCACCGAAAAACCTTTCAGGGGATCGTTTGCAACAGTTAGGCACCATTTCTGAGTGAATTGCAGAACGTCAGATTTTGCTGAAATTGTGACCGCGCGGCTTAGGGATTTTTTCAAAAAAAAGTTGTTCAGACGTTGAGGGCTAATTCTGTTTCCCATAATAAAAACCTATCTCTTTTCACCGAAAAAGCTTTCAGGGGATCGTTTGCAACAATTTGGGAACATTTTTGAGTGAATTGCAGAACGTCAGATTTTTGCTGAAATTGTGACCGCGCGGCTTAGGGATTTTTTCAAAAAAAGTTGTTCAGACGTCGAGGGCTAATTCTGCTTCCCATCATACAAACCCATCTGTTTCCAGCGAAAAAGCTTTCAGGGGATCGTTTGCAACTGTTTCGGAACATTTCTGAGTGAATTGCAGAACGTCAGATTTTTGCTGAAATTGTGACCGCGCGGCTTAAGGATTTTTTCAAAAAAAGTTGTTCAGACGTCAGGGGCTAATTCTGTTTCCCATGATACAAACCTATCTGTTTCCACCAAAAAAACTTTCAGGGGATCGTTTGCAACAGTTTGGCACCATTTCTGAGTGAATTGCGGAACGTCAGATTTTTGCTGACATTGTGACCGCGCGGCTCAGGGATTTTTTCAAAAAAAGTTGTTCAGACGTCAGGGGCTAATTCTGCTTCCCATGATACAAACCCATCTGTTTCCAGCGAAAAAGCTTTTAGGGGATCGTTTGCAACAGTTTGGGAACATTTTTGAGTGAATTGCGGAACGTCAGATTTTTGCTGAAATTGTGACCGCGCGGCTTAGGGATTTTTTCAAAAAAAGTTGTTCAGACGTCGAGGGCTAATTCTGCTTCCATGATACAAACCTATCTGTTTCCACCGAAAAACCTTTCAGGGGATCGTTTGCAACAGTTAGGCACCATTTCTGAGTGAATTGCAGAACGTCAGATTTTGCTGAAATTGTGACCGCGCGGCTTAGGGATTTTTTCAAAAAAAAGTTGTTCAGACGTTGAGGGCTAATTCTGTTTCCCATAATAAAAACCTATCTCTTTTCACCGAAAAAGCTTTCAGGGGATCGTTTGCAACAATTTGGGAACATTTTTGAGTGAATTGCAGAACGTCAGATTTTTGCTGAAATTGTGACCGCGCGGCTTAGGGATTTTTTCAAAAAAAGTTGTTCAGACGTCGAGGGCTAATTCTGCTTCCCATCATACAAACCCATCTGTTTCCAGCGAAAAAGCTTTCAGGGGATCGTTTGCAACTGTTTCGGAACATTTCTGAGTGAATTGCAGAACGTCAGATTTTTGCTGAAATTGTGACCGCGCGGCTTAAGGATTTTTTCAAAAAAAGTTGTTCAGACGTCAGGGGCTAATTCTGTTTCCCATGATACAAACCTATCTGTTTCCACCAAAAAAACTTTCAGGGGATCGTTTGCAACAGTTTGGCACCATTTCTGAGTGAATTGCGGAACGTCAGATTTTTGCTGACATTGTGACCGCGCGGCTCAGGGATTTTTTCAAAAAAAGTTGTTCAGACGTCAGGGGCTAATTCTGCTTCCCATGATACAAACCCATCTGTTTCCAGCGAAAAAGCTTTTAGGGGATCGTTTGCAACAGTTTGGGAACATTTTTGAGTGAATTGCAGAACGTCAGATTTTTGCTGAAATTGTGACCGCGCGGCTTAGGGATTTTTTCAAAAAAAGTTGTTCAGACGTCGGGGACTAATTCTGTTTCCCATGATACAAACCCATCTGTTTCCACCGAAAAAGCTTTCAGGGGATCGTTTGCAACAGTTTGGGAACATTTCTGAGTGAATTGCAGAATGTCAGATTTTTGCTGAAATTGTGACCGCGCTGCTTAGGGATTTTTTCAAAAAAAGTTGTTCAGACGTCAGGGGCTAATTCTGTTTCCCATGATACAAACCTATCTGTTTCCACCGAGAAAGCTTTCAGGGGATCGTTTGCAACAGTTTGGCACCATTTCTGAGTGAATTACGGAACGTCAGATTTTTGCTGAAATTGTGACCGCGCTGCTTAGGGATTTTTTCAAAAAAAGTTGTTCAGACGTCGAGGGCTAATTCTGTTTCCCATGATTCAATCCCGTCTGTTTCCACCGAAAAAGCTTTCAGGGGATCGTTTGCAACAGTTTGGGAACATTTTTGAGTGAATTGCAGAACGTCAGATTTTTGCTGAAATTGTGACCGCGCGGCTTAGGGATTTTTTCAAAAAAAGTTGTTCAGACGTCAGGGGCTAATTCTGTTTCCCATGATACTAACCTATCTGTTTCCACCAAAAAAGCTTTCACGGGATCGTTTGCAACAGTTTGGCACCATTTCTGAGTGAATTGCGGAACGTCAGATTTTTGCTGAAATTGTGACCGCGCGGCTCAGGGATTTTTTCAAAAAAAGTTGTTCAGACGTCAGGGGCTAATTCTGTTTCCCATGATACAAACCTATCTGTTTCCACCGAAAAACCTTTCAGGGGATCGTTTGCAACAGTTTGGCACCATTTCTGAGTGAATTGCGGAACGTCAGATTTTTGCTGAAATTGTGACCGCGCGGCTTAGGGATTTTTTCAAAAAAAGTTGTTCAGACGTCGAGGGCTAATTCTGCTTCCATGATACAAACCTATCTGTTTCCACCGAAAAACCTTTCAGGGGATCGTTTGCAACAGTTTGGCACCATTTCTGAGTGAATTGCAGAACGTCAGATTTTGCTGAAATTGTGACCGCGCGGCTTAGGGATTTTTTCAAAAAAAAGTTGTTCAGACGTTGAGGGCTAATTCTGTTTCCCATAATAAAAACCTATCTCTTTTCACCGAAAAAGCTTTCAGGGGATCGTTTGCAACAATTTGGGAACATTTTTGAGTGAATTGCAGAACGTCAGATTTTTGCTGAAATTGTGACCGCGCGGCTTAGGGATTTTTTCAAAAAAAGTTGTTCAGATGTCGAGGGCTAATTCTGTTTCCCATGATTCAATCCCATCTGTTTCCACCGAAAAAGCTTTCAGGGGATCGTTTGCAACAGTTTGGGAACATTTTTGAGTGAAATGCAGAATGTCAGATTTTTGCTGAAATTGTGACCGCGCGGCTCAGGGATTTTTTCAAAAAAAGTTGTTGAGACGTCAGGGGCTAATTCTGTTTCCCATGATACAAACCTATCTGTTTCCACCGAAAAACCTTTCAGGGGATCGTTTGCAACAGTTTGGCACCATTTCTGAGTGAATTGCGGAACGTCAGATTTTTGCTGAAATTGTGACCGCGCGGCTTAGGGATTTTTTCAAAAAAAGTTGTTCAGACGTCAGGGGCTAATTCTGCTTCCATGATACAAACCTATCTGTTTCCACCGAAAAACCTTTCAGGGGATCGTTTGCAACAGTTTGGCACCATTTCTGAGTGAATTGCAGAACGTCAGATTTTGCTGAAATTGTGACCGCGCGGCTTAGGGATTTTTTCAAAAAAAAGTTGTTCAGACGTTGAGGGCTAATTCTGTTTCCCATAATAAAAACCTATCTCTTTTCACCGAAAAAGCTTTCAGGGGATCGTTTGCAACAATTTGGGAACATTTTTGAGTGAATTGCAGAACGTCAGATTTTTGCTGAAATTGTGACCGCGCGGCTTAGGGATTTTTTCAAAAAAAGTTGTTCAGACGTCGAGGGCTAATTCTGCTTCCCATCATACAAACCCATCTGTTTCCAGCGAAAAAGCTTTCAGGGGATCGTTTGCAACAGTTTCGGAACATTTCTGAGTGAATTGCAGAACGTCAGATTTTTGCTGAAATTGTGACCGCGCGGCTTAAGGATTTTTTCAAAAAAAGTTGTTCAGACGTCAGGGGCTAATTCTGTTTCCCATGATACAAACCTATCTGTTTCCACCAAAAAAGCTTTCAGGGGATCGTTTGCAACAGTTTGGCACCATTTCTGAGTGAATTGCGGAACGTCAGATTTTTGCTGAAATTGTGACCGCGCGGCTTAGGGATTTTTTCAAAAAAAGTTGTTCAGACGTCGAGGGCTAATTCTGCTTCCATGATACAAACCCATCTGTTTCCACCGAAAAAGCTTTCAGGGGATCGTTTGCAACAGTTTGGCACCATTTCTGAGTGAATTGCAGAACGTCAGATTTTTGCTGAAATTGTGACCGCGCGGCTTAGGGATTTTTTCAAAAAAAGTTGTTCAGATGTCGAGGGCTAATTCTGTTTCCCATGATTCAATCCCATCTGTTTCCACCGAAAAAGCTTTCAGGGGATCGTTTGCAACAGTTTGGGAACATTTTTGAGTGAAATGCAGAATGTCAGATTTTTGCTGAAATTGTGACCGCGCGGCTCAGGGATTTTTTCAAAAAAAGTTGTTGAGACGTCAGGGGCTAACTCTGTTTCCCATGATACAAACCTATCTGTTTCCACCGAAAAACCTTTCAGGGGATCGTTTGCAACAGTTTGGCACCATTTCTGAGTGAATTGCGTAACGTCAGATTTTTGCTGAAATTGTGACCGCGCGGCTTAGGGATTTTTTCAAAAAAAGTTGTTCAGACGTCGAGGGCTAATTCTGCTTCCATGATACAAACCTATCTGTTTCCACCGAAAAACCTTTCAGGGGATCGTTTGCAACAGTTTGGCACCATTTCTGAGTGAATTGCAGAACGTCAGATTTTTGCTGAAATTGTGACCGCGCGGCTTAGGGATTTTTTCAAAAAAAGTTGTTCAGACGTCGAGGGCTAATTCTGCTTCCCATCATACAAACCCATCTGTTTCCAGCGAAAAAGCTTTCAGGGGATCGTTTGCAACAGTTTCGGAACATTTCTGAGTGAATTGCAGAACGTCAGATTTTTGCTGAAATTGTGACCGCGCGGCTTAAGGATTTTTTCAAAAAAAGTTGTTCAGACGTCAGGGGCTAATTCTGTTTCCCATGATACAAACCCATCTGTTTCCACCAAAAAAGCTTTCAGGGGATCGTTTGCAACAGTTTGGCACCATTTCTGAGTGAATTGCGGAACGTCAGATTTTTGCTGAAATTGTGACCGCGCGGCTTAGGGATTTTTTCAAAAAAAGTTGTTCAGACGTCGAGGGCTAATTCTGCTTCCATGATACAAACCCATCTGTTTCCACCGAAAAAGCTTTCAGGGGATCGTTTGCAACAGTTTGGCACCATTTCTGAGTGAATTGCAGAACGTCAGATTTTTGCTGAAATTGTGACCGCGCGGCTTAGGGATTTTTTCAAAAAAAGTTGTTCAGATGTCGAGGGCTAATTCTGTTTCCCATGATTCAATCCCATCTGTTTCCACCGAAAAAGCTTTCAGGGGATCGTTTGCAACAGTTTGGGAACATTTTTGAGTGAAATGCAGAATGTCAGATTTTTGCTGAAATTGTGACCGCGCGGCTCAGGGATTTTTTCAAAAAAAGTTGTTGAGACGTCAGGGGCTAATTCTGTTTCCCATGATACAAACCTATCTGTTTCCACCGAAAAACCTTTCAGGGGATCGTTTGCAACAGTTTGGCACCATTTCTGAGTGAATTGCGTAACGTCAGATTTTTGCTGAAATTGTGACCGCGCGGCTTAGGGATTTTTTCAAAAAAAGTTGTTCAGACGTCGAGGGCTAATTCTGCTTCCATGATACAAACCTATCTGTTTCCACCGAAAAACCTTTCAGGGGATCGTTTGCAACAGTTTGGCACCATTTCTGAGTGAATTGCAGAACGTCAGATTTTGCTGAAATTGTGACCGCGCGGCTTAGGGATTTTTTCAAAAAAAAGTTGTTCAGACGTTGAGGGCTAATTCTGTTTCCCATAATAAAAACCTATCTCTTTTCACCGAAAAAGCTTTCAGGGGATCGTTTGCAACAATTTGGGAACATTTTTGAGTGAATTGCAGAAAGTCAGATTTTTGCTGAAATTGTGACCGCGCGGCTTAGGGATTTTTTCAAAAAAAGTTGTTCAGACGTCGAGGGCTAATTCTGCTTCCCATCATACAAACCCATCTGTTTCCAGCGAAAAAGCTTTCAGGGGATCGTTTGCAACAGTTTCGGAACATTTCTGAGTGAATTGCAGAACGTCAGATTTTTGCTGAAATTGTGACCGCGCGGCTTAAGGATTTTTTCAAAAAAAGTTGTTCAGACGTCAGGGGCTAATTCTGTTTCCCATGATACAAACCTATCTGTTTCCACCAAAAAAGCTTTCAGGGGATCGTTTGCAACAGTTTGGCACCATTTCTGAGTGAATTGCGGAACGTCAGATTTTTGCTGAAATTGTGACCGCGCGGCTTAGGGATTTTTTCAAAAAAAGTTGTTCAGACGTCGAGGGCTAATTCTGCTTCCATGATACAAACCCATCTGTTTCCACCGAAAAAGCTTTCAGGGGATCGTTTGCAACAGTTTGGCACCATTTCTGAGTGAATTGCAGAACGTCAGATTTTTGCTGAAATTGTGACCGCGCGGCTTAGGGATTTTTTCAAAAAAAGTTGTTCAGATGTCGAGGGCTAATTCTGTTTCCCATGATTCAATCCCATCTGTTTCCACCGAAAAAGCTTTCAGGGGATCGTTTGCAACAGTTTGGGAACATTTTTGAGTGAAATGCAGAATGTCAGATTTTTGCTGAAATTGTGACCGCGCGGCTCAGGGATTTTTTCAAAAAAAGTTGTTGAGACGTCAGGGGCTAATTCTGTTTCCCATGATACAAACCTATCTGTTTCCACCGAAAAACCTTTCAGGGGATCGTTTGCAACAGTTTGGCACCATTTCTGAGTGAATTGCAGAACGTCAGATTTTGCTGAAATTGTGACCGCGCGGCTTAGGGATTTTTTCAAAAAAAAGTTGTTCAGACGTTGAGGGCTAATTCTGTTTCCCATAATAAAAACCTATCTCTTTTCACCGAAAAAGCTTTCAGGGGATCGTTTGCAACAATTTGGGAACATTTTTGAGTGAATTGCAGAAAGTCAGATTTTTGCTGAAATTGTGACCGCGCGGCTTAGGGATTTTTTCAAAAAAAGTTGTTCAGACGTCGAGGGCTAATTCTGCTTCCCATCATACAAACCCATCTGTTTCCAGCGAAAAAGCTTTCAGGGGATCGTTTGCAACAGTTTCGGAACATTTCTGAGTGAATTGCGGAACGTCAGATTTTTGCTGAAATTGTGACCGCGCGGCTTAGGGATTTTTTCAAAAAAAGTTGTTCAGACGTCGAGGGCTAATTCTGCTTCCATGATACAAACCCATCTGTTTCCACCGAAAAAGCTTTCAGGGGATCGTTTGCAACAGTTTGGCACCATTTCTGAGTGAATTGCAGAACGTCAGATTTTTGCTGAAATTGTGACCGCGCGGCTTAGGGATTTTTTCAAAAAAAGTTGTTCAGATGTCGAGGGCTAATTCTGTTTCCCATGATTCAATCCCATCTGTTTCCACCGAAAAAGCTTTCAGGGGATCGTTTGCAACAGTTTGGGAACATTTTTGAGTGAAATGCAGAATGTCAGATTTTTGCTGAAATTGTGACCGCGCGGCTCAGGGATTTTTTCAAAAAAAGTTGTTGAGACGTCAGGGGCTAATTCTGTTTCCCATGATACAAACCTATCTGTTTCCACCGAAAAACCTTTCAGGGGATCGTTTGCAACAGTTTGGCACAATTTCTGAGTGAATTGCGGAACGTCAGATTTTTGCTGAAATTGTGACCGCGCGGCTTAGGGATTTTTTCAAAAAAAGTTGTTCAGACGTCGAGGGCTAATTCTGCTTCCATGATACAAACCTATCTGTTTCCACCGAAAAACCTTTCAGGGGATCGTTTGCAACAGTTTCGGAACATTTTTGAGTGAAATGCAGAATGTCAGATTTTTGCTGAAATTGTGACCGCGCGGCTTAGGGATTTTTTCAAAAAAAGTTGTTCAGACGTTGAGGGCTAATTCTGTTTCCCATAATAAAAACCTATCTGTTTCCACCGAAAAAGCTTTCAGGGGATCGTTTGCAACAGTTTGGGAACATTTTTGAGTGAATTGCAGAACGTCAGATTTTTGCTGAAATTGTGACCGCGCGGCTTAGGGATTTTTTCAAAAAAAGTTGTTCAGACGTCGAGGGCTAATTCTGCTTCCCATGATACAAACCCATCTGTTTCCAGCGAAAAAGCTTTTAGGGGATCGTTTGCAACAGTTTGGGAACATTTTTGAGTGAATTGCAGAACGTCAGATTTTTGCTGAAATTGTGACCGCGCGGCTTAGGGATTTTTTCAAAAAAAGTTGTTCAGACGTCGGGGACTAATTCTGTTTCCCATGATACAAACCCATCTGTTTCCACCGAAAAAGCTTTCAGGGGATCGTTTGCAACAGTTTGGGAACATTTCTGAGTGAATTGCAGAATGTCAGATTTTTGCTGAAATTGTGACCGCGCTGCTTAGGGATTTTTTCAAAAAAAGTTGTTCAGACGTCAGGGGCTAATTCTGTTTCCCATGATACAAACCTATCTGTTTCCACCGAGAAAGCTTTCAGGGGATCGTTTGCAACAGTTTGGCACCATTTCTGAGTCAATTGCGGAACGTCAGATTTTTGCTGAAATTGTGACCGCGCGGCTCAGGGATTTTTTCAAAAAAAGTTGTTCAGACGTCAGGGGCTAATTCTGTTTCCCATGATACAAACCTATCTGTTTCCACCGAAAAACCTTTCAGGGGATCGTTTGCAACAGTTTGGCACCATTTCTGAGTGAATTGCGGAACGTCAGATTTTTGCTGAAATTGTGACCGCGCGGCTTAGGGATTTTTTCAAAAAAAGTTGTTCAGACGTCGAGGGCTAATTCTGCTTCCATGATACAAACCTATCTGTTTCCACCGAAAAACCTTTCAGGGGATCGTTTGCAACAGTTTGGCACCATTTCTGAGTGAATTGCAGAACGTCAGATTTTGCTGAAATTGTGACCGCGCGGCTTAGGGATTTTTTCAAAAAAAAGTTGTTCAGACGTTGAGGGCTAATTCTGTTTCCCATAATAAAAACCTATCTCTTTTCACCGAAAAAGCTTTCAGGGGATCGTTTGCAACAATTTGGGAACATTTTTGAGTGAATTGCAGAACGTCAGATTTTTGCTGAAATTGTGACCGCGCGGCTTAAGGATTTTTTCAAAAAAAGTTGTTCAGACGTCAGGGGCTAATTCTGTTTCCCATGATACAAACCTATCTGTTTCCACCAAAAAAGCTTTCAGGGGATCGTTTGCAACAGTTTGGCACCATTTCTGAGTGAATTGCGGAACGTCAGATTTTTGCTGAAATTGTGACCGCGCGGCTTAGGGATTTTTTCAAAAAAAGTTGTTCAGACGTCGAGGGCTAATTCTGCTTCCATGATACAAACCCATCTGTTTCCACCGAAAAAGCTTTCAGGGGATCGTTTGCAACAGTTTGGCACCATTTCTGAGTGAATTGCAGAACGTCAGATTTTTGCTGAAATTGTGACCGCGCGGCTTAGGGATTTTTTCAAAAAAAGTTGTTCAGATGTCGAGGGCTAATTCTGTTTCCCATGATTCAATCCCATCTGTTTCCACCGAAAAAGCTTTCAGGGGATCGTTTGCAACAGTTTGGGAACATTTTTGAGTGAAATGCAGAATGTCAGATTTTTGCTGAAATTGTGACCGCGCGGCTCAGGGATTTTTTCAAAAAAAGTTGTTGAGACGTCAGGGGCTAATTCTGTTTCCCATGATACAAACCTATCTGTTTCCACCGAAAAACCTTTCAGGGGATCGTTTGCAACAGTTTGGCACCATTTCTGAGTGAATTGCGGAACGTCAGATTTTTGCTGAAATTGTGACCGCGCGGCTTAGGGATTTTTTCAAAAAAAGTTGTTCAGACGTCGAGGGCTAATTCTGCTTCCATGATACAAACCTATCTGTTTCCACCGAAAAAACTTTCAGGGGATCGTTTGCAACAGTTTCGGAACATTTTTGAGTGAAATGCAGAATGTCAGATTTTTGCTGAAATTGTGACCGCGCGGCTTAGGGATTTTTTCAAAAAAAGTTGTTCAGACGTTGAGGGCTAATTCTGTTTCCCATAATAAAAACCTATCTGTTTCCACCGAAAAAGCTTTCAGGGGATCGTTTGCAACAGTTTGGGAACATTTTTGAGTGAATTGCAGAATGTCAGATTTTTGCTGAAATTGTGACCGCGCGGCTTAGGGATTTTTTCAAAAAAAGTTGTTCAGACGTTGAGGGCTAATTCTGTTTCCCATAATAAAAACCTATCTGTTTCCACCGAAAAAGCTTTCAGGGGATCGTTTGCAACAGTTTGGGAACATTTCTGAGTGAATTGCAGAATGTCAGATTTTTGCTGAAATTGTGACCGCGCTGCTTAGGGATTTTTTCAAAAAAAGTTGTTCAGACGTCAGGGGCTAATTCTGTTTCCCATGATACAAACCTATCTGTTTCCACCGAGAAAGCTTTCAGGGGATCGTTTGCAACAGTTTGGCACCATTTCTGAGTGAATTACGGAACGTCAGATTTTTGCTGAAATTGTGACCGCGCTGCTTAGGGATTTTTTCAAAAAAAGTTGTTCAGACGTCGAGGGCTAATTCTGTTTCCCATGATTCAATCCCATCTGTTTCCACCGAAAAAGCTTTCAGGGGATCGTTTGCAACAGTTTGGGAACATTTTTGAGTGAATTGCAGAACGTCAGATTTTTGCTGAAATTGTGACCGCGCGGCTTAGGGATTTTTTCAAAAAAAGTTGTTCAGACGTCAGGGGCTAATTCTGTTTCCCATGATACTAACCTATCTGTTTCCACCAAAAAAGCTTTCACGGGATCGTTTGCAACAGTTTGGCACCATTTCTGAGTCAATTGCGGAACGTCAGATTTTTGCTGACATTGTGACCGCGCGGCTCAGGGATTTTTTCAAAAAAAGTTGTTCAGACGTCAGGGGCTAATTCTGTTTCCCATGATACAAACCTATCTGTTTCCACCGAAAAACCTTTCAGGGGATCGTTTGCAACAGTTTGGCACCATTTCTGAGTGAATTGCGGAACGTCAGATTTTTGCTGAAATTGTGACCGCGCGGCTTAGGGATTTTTTCAAAAAAAGTTGTTCAGACGTCGAGTTCTAATTCTGCTTCCATGATACAAACCTATCTGTTTCCACCGAAAAACCTTTCAGGGGATCGTTTGCAACAGTTTGGCACCATTTCTGAGTGAATTGCAGAACGTCAGATTTTGCTGAAATTGTGACCGCGCGGCTTAGGGATTTTTTCAAAAAAAAGTTGTTCAGACGTTGAGGGCTAATTCTGTTTCCCATAATAAAAACCTATCTCTTTTCACCGAAAAAGCTTTCAGGGGATCGTTTGCAACAATTTGGGAACATTTTTGAGTGAATTGCAGAACGTCAGATTTTTGCTGAAATTGTGACCGCGCGGCTTAGGGATTTTTTCAAAAAAAGTTGTTCAGACGTCGAGGGCTAATTCTGCTTCCCATCATACAAACCCATCTGTTTCCACCGAAAAAGCTTTCAGGGGATCGTTTGCAACAGTTTGGCACCATTTCTGAGTGAATTGCAGAACGTCAGATTTTTGCTGAAATTGTGACCGCGCGGCTTAGGGATTTTTTCAAAAAAAGTTGTTCAGATGTCGAGGGCTAATTCTGTTTCCCATGATTCAATCCCATCTGTTTCCACCGAAAAAGCTTTCAGGGGATCGTTTGCAACAGTTTGGGAACATTTTTGAGTGAAATGCAGAATGTCAGATTTTTGCTGAAATTGTGACCGCGCGGCTCAGGGATTTTTTCAAAAAAAGTTGTTGAGACGTCAGGGGCTAATTCTGTTTCCCATGATACAAACCTATCTGTTTCCACCGAAAAACCTTTCAGGGGATCGTTTGCAACAGTTTGGCACCATTTCTGAGTGAATTGCGGAACGTCAGATTTTTGCTGAAATTGTGACCGCGCGGCTTAGGGATTTTTTCAAAAAAAGTTGTTCAGACGTCGAGGGCTAATTCTGCTTCCATGATACAAACCTATCTGTTTCCACCGAAAAAACTTTCAGGGGATCGTTTGCAACAGTTTCGGAACATTTTTGAGTGAAATGCAGAATGTCAGATTTTTGCTGAAATTGTGACCGCGCGGCTTAGGGATTTTTTCAAAAAAAGTTGTTCAGACGTTGAGGGCTAATTCTGTTTCCCATAATAAAAACCTATCTGTTTCCACCGAAAAAGCTTTCAGGGGATCGTTTGCAACAGTTTGGGAACATTTTTGAGTGAATTGCAGAACGTCAGATTTTTGCTGAAATTGTGACCGCGCGGCTTAGGGATTTTTTCAAAAAAAGTTGTTCAGACGTCGAGGGCTAATTCTGCTTCCCATGATACAAACCCATCTGTTTCCAGCGAAAAAGCTTTTAGGGGATCGTTTGCAACAGTTTGGGAACATTTTTGAGTGAATTGCAGAACGTCAGATTTTTGCTGAAATTGTGACCGCGCGGTTTAGGGATTTTTTCAAAAAAAGTTGTTCAGACGTCGGGGACTAATTCTGTTTCCCATGATACAAACCCATCTGTTTCCACCGAAAAAGCTTTCAGGAGATCGTTTGCAACAGTTTGGGAACATTTCTGAGTGAATTGCAGAATGTCAGATTTTTGCTGAAATTGTGACCGCGCTGCTTAGGGATTTTTTCAAAAAAAGTTGTTCAGACGTCAGGGGCTAATTCTGTTTCCCATGATACAAACCTATCTGTTTCCACCGAGAAAGCTTTCAGGGGATCGTTTGCAACAGTTTGGCACCATTTCTGAGTGAATTACGGAACGTCAGATTTTTGCTGAAATTGTGACCGCGCTGCTTAGGGATTTTTTCAAAAAAAGTTGTTCAGACGTCGAGGGCTAATTCTGTTTCCCATGATTCAATCCCATCTGTTTCCACCGAAAAAGCTTTCAGGGGATCGTTTGCAACAGTTTGGGAACATTTTTGAGTGAATTGCAGAACGTCAGATTTTTGCTGAAATTGTGACCGCGCGGCTTAGGGATTTTTTCAAAAAAAGTTGTTCAGACGTCAGGGGCTAATTCTGTTTCCCATGATACTAACCTATCTGTTTCCACCAAAAAAGCTTTCACGGGATCGTTTGCAACAGTTTGGCACCATTTCTGAGTCAATTGCGGAACGTCAGATTTTTGCTGAAATTGTGACCGCGCGGCTCAGGGATTTTTTCAAAAAAAGTTGTTCAGACGTCAGGGGCTAATTCTGTTTCCCATGATACAAACCTATCTGTTTCCACCGAAAAACCTTTCAGGGGATCGTTTGCAACAGTTTGGCACCATTTCTGAGTGAATTGCGGAACGTCAGATTTTTGCTGAAATTGTGACCGCGCGGCTTAGGGATTTTTTCAAAAAAAGTTGTTCAGACGTCGAGTTCTAATTCTGCTTCCATGATACAAACCTATCTGTTTCCACCGAAAAACCTTTCAGGGGATCGTTTGCAACAGTTTCGGAACATTTCTGAGTGAATTGCAGAACGTCAGATTTTTGCTGAAATTGTGACCGCGCGGCTTAAGGATTTTTTCAAAAAAAGTTGTTCAGACGTCAGGGGCTAATTCTGTTTCCCATGATACAAACCTATCTGTTTCCACCAAAAAAGCTTTCAGGGGATCGTTTGCAACAGTTTGGCACCATTTCTGAGTGAATTGCGGAACGTCAGATTTTTGCTGAAATTGTGACCGCGCGGCTTAGGGATTTTTTCAAAAAAAGTTGTTCAGACGTCGAGGGCTAATTCTGCTTCCATGATACAAACCCATCTGTTTCCACCGAAAAAGCTTTCAGGGGATCGTTTGCAACAGTTTGGCACCATTTCTGAGTGAATTGCAGAACGTCAGATTTTTGCTGAAATTGTGACCGCGCGGCTTAGGGATTTTTTCAAAAAAAGTTGTTCAGATGTCGAGGGCTAATTCTGTTTCCCATGATTCAATCCCATCTGTTTCCACCGAAAAAGCTTTCAGGGGATTGTTTGCAACAGTTTGGGAACATTTTTGAGTGAAATGCAGAATGTCAGATTTTTGCTGAAATTGTGACCGCGCGGCTTAGGGATTTTTTCAAAAAAAGTTGTTCAGACGTTGAGGGCTAATTCTGTTTCCCATAATAAAAACCTATCTGTTTCCACCGAAAAAGCTTTCAGGGGATCGTTTGCAACAATTTGGGAACATTTTTGAGTGAATTGCAGAACGTCAGATTTTTGCTGAAATTGTGACCGCGCGGCTTAGGGATTTTTTCAAAAAAAGTTGTTCAGACGTCGAGGGCTAATTCTGCTTCCCATGATACAAACCCATCTGTTTCCAGCGAAAAAGCTTTTAGGGGATCGTTTGCAACAGTTTGGGAACATTTTTGAGTGAATTGCAGAACGTCAGATTTTTGCTGAAATTGTGACCGCGCGGCTTAGGGATTTTTTCAAAAAAAGTTGTTCAGACGTCGGGGACTAATTCTGTTTCCCATGATACAAACCCATCTGTTTCCACCGAAAAAGCTTTCAGGGGATCGTTTGCAACAGTTTGGGAACATTTCTGAGTGAATTGCAGAATGTCAGATTTTTGCTGAAATTGTGACCGCGCTGCTTAGGGATTTTTTCAAAAAAAGTTGTTCAGACGTCAGGGGCTAATTCTGTTTCCCATGATACAAACCTATCTGTTTCCACCGAAAAAGCTTTCAGGGGATCGTTTGCAACAGTTTGGCACCATTTCTGAGTGAATTACGGAACGTCAGATTTTTGCTGAAATTGTGACCGCGCCGCTTAGGAATTTTTTCAAAAAAAGTTGTTCAGATGTCGAGGGCTAATTCTGTTTCCCATGATTCAATCCCATCTGTTTCCACCGAAAAAGCTTTCAGGGGATCGTTTGCAACAGTTTGGGAACATTTTTGAGTGAAATGCAGAATGTCAGATTTTTGCTGAAATTGTGACCGCGCGGCTTAGGGATTTTTTCAAAAAAAGTTGTTCAGACGTTGAGGGCTAATTCTGTTTCCCATAATAAAAACCTATCTGTTTCCACCGAAAAAGCTTTCAGGGGATCGTTTGCAACAATTTGGGAACATTTTTGAGTGAATTGCAGAACGTCAGATTTTTGCTGAAATTGTGACCGCGCGGCTTAGGGATTTTTTCAAAAAAAGTTGTTCAGACGTCGAGGGCTAATTCTGTTTCCCATGATTCAATCCCATCTGTTTCCACCGAAAAAGCTTTCAGGGGATCGTTTGCAACAGTTTGGGAACATTTTTGAGTGAATTGCAGAACGTCAGATTTTTGCTGAAATTGTGACCGCGCGGCTTAGGGATTTTTTCAAAAAAAGTTGTTCAGACGTCAGGGGCTAATTCTGTTTCCCATGATACTAACCTATCTGTTTCCACCAAAAAAGCTTTCACGGGATCGTTTGCAACAGTTTGGCACCATTTCTGAGTGAATTGCGGAACGTCAGATTTTTGCTGAAATTGTGACCGCGCGGCTCAGGGATTTTTTCAAAAAAAGTTGTTCAGACGTCAGGGGCTAATTCTGTTTCCCATGATACAAACCTATCTGTTTCCACCGAAAAATCTTTCAGGGGATCGTTTGCAACAGTTTGGCACCATTTCTGAGTGAATTGCGGAACGTCAGATTTTTGCTGAAATTGTGACCGCGCGGCTTAGGGATTTTTTCAAAAAAAGTTGTTCAGACGTCGAGGGCTAATTCTGCTTCCATGATACAAACCTATCTGTTTCCACCGAAAAACCTTTCAGGGGATCGTTTGCAACAGTTTGGCACCATTTCTGAGTGAATTGCAGAACGTCAGATTTTGCTGAAATTGTGACCGCGCGGCTTAGGGATTTTTTCAAAAAAAAGTTGTTCAGACGTTGAGGGCTAATTCTGTTTCCCATAATAAAAACCTATCTCTTTTCACCGAAAAAGCTTTCAGGGGATCGTTTGCAACAATTTGGGAACATTTTTGAGTGAATTGCAGAACGTCAGATTTTTGCTGAAATTGTGACCGCGCGGCTTAGGGATTTTTTCAAAAAAAGTTGTTCAGACGTCGAGGGCTAATTCTGCTTCCCATCATACAAACCCATCTGTTTCCAGCGAAAAAGCTTTCAGGGGATCGTTTGCAACAGTTTCGGAACATTTCTGAGTGAATTGCAGAACGTCAGATTTTTGCTGAAATTGTGACCGCGCGGCTTAAGGATTTTTTCAAAAAAAGTTGTTCAGACGTCAGGGGCTAATTCTGTTTCCCATGATACAAACCTATCTGTTTCCACCAAAAAAGCTTTCAGGGGATCGTTTGCAACAGTTTGGCACCATTTCTGAGTGAATTGCGGAACGTCAGATTTTTGCTGAAATTGTGACCGCGCGGCTTAGGGATTTTTTCCAAAAAAGTTGTTCAGACGTCGAGGGCTAATTCTGCTTCCATGATACAAACCCATCTGTTTCCACCGAAAAAGCTTTCAGGGGATCGTTTGCAACAGTTTGGCACCATTTCTGAGTGAATTGCAGAACGTCAGATTTTTGCTGAAATTGTGACCGCGCGGCTTAGGGATTTTTTCAAAAAAAGTTGTTCAGATGTCGAGGGCTAATTCTGTTTCCCATGATTCAATCCCATCTGTTTCCACCGAAAAATCTTTCAGGGGATCGTTTGCAACAGTTTGGGAACATTTTTGAGTGAAATGCAGAATGTCAGATTTTTGCTGAAATTGTGACCGCGCGGCTTAGGGATTTTTTCAAAAAAAGTTGTTCAGACGTCGAGGGCTAATTCTGCTTCTCATGATAGAAACCCATCTGTTTCCAGCGAAAAAGCTTTTAGGGGATCGTTTGCAACAGTTTGGGAACATTTTTGAGTGAATTGCAGAACGTCAGATTTTTGCTGAAATTGTGACCGCGCGGCTTAGGGATTTTTTCAAAAAAAGTTGTTCAGACGTCGAGGGCTAATTCTGTTTCCCATGATACAAACCTATCTGTTTCCACCAAAAAAACTTTCAGGGGATCGTTTGCAACAGTTTGGCACCATTTCTGAGTGAATTGCGGAACGTCAGATTTTTGCTGACATTGTGACCGCGCGGCTCAGGGATTTTTTCAAAAAAAGTTGTTCAGACGTCAGGGGCTAATTCTGTTTCCCATAATACAAACCTATCTGTTTCCACCGAAAAACCTTTCAGGGGATCGTTTGCAACATTTTGGCACCATTTCTGAGTGAATTGCGGAACGTCAGATTTTTGCTGAAATTGTGACCGCGCTGCTTAGGGATTTTTTCAAAAAAAGTTGTTCAGACGTCAGGGGCTAATTCTGTTTCCCATGATACAAACCTATCTGTTTCCACCGAAAAAGCTTTCAGGGGATCGTTTGCAACAGTTTGGCACCATTTCTGAGTGAATTGCGGAACGTCAGATTTTTGCTGAAATTGTGACCGCGCGGCTTAGGAATTTTTTCAAAAAAAGTTGTTCAGATGTCGAGGGCTAATTCTGTTTCCCATGATTCAATCCCATCTGTTTCCACCGAAAAAGCTTTCAGGGGATCGTTTGCAACAGTTTGGGAACATTTTTGAGTGAAATGCAGAATGTCAGATTTTTGCTGAAATTGTGACCGCGCGGCTTAGGGATTTTTTCAAAAAAAGTTGTTCAGACGTTGAGGGCTAATTCTGTTTCCCATAATAAAAACCTATCTGTTTCCACCGAAAAAGCTTTCAGGGGATCGTTTGCAACAATTTGGGAACATTTTTGACTGAATTGCAGAACGTCAGATTTTTGCTGAAATTGTGACCGCGCGGCTTAGGGATTTTTTCAAAAAAAGTTGTTCAGACGTCGAGGGCTAATTCTGCTTCCCATGATAGAAACCCATCTGTTTCCAGCGAAAAAGCTTTTAGGGGATCGTTTGCAACAGTTTGGGAACATTTTTGAGTGAATTGCAGAACGTCAGATTTTTGCTGAAATTGTGACCGCGCGGCTTAGGGATTTTTTCAAAAAAAGTTGTTCAGACGTCGAGGGCTAATTCTGTTTCCCATGATTCAATCCCATCTGTTTCCACCGAAAAAGCTTTCAGGGGATCGTTTGCAACAGTTTGGGAACATTTTTGAGTGAATTGCAGAACGTCAGATTTTTGCTGAAATTGTGACCGCGCGGCTTAGGGATTTTTTCAAAAAAAGTTTTTCAGACGTCAGGGGCTAATTCTGTTTCCCATGATACTAACCTATCTGTTTCCACCAAAAAAGCTTTCAGGGGATCGTTTGCAACAGTTTGGCACCATTTCTGAGTGAATTGCGGAACGTCAGATTTTTGCTGAAATTGTGACCGCGCGGCTCAGGGATTTTTTCAAAAAAAGTTGTTCAGACGTCAGGGGCTAATTCTGTTTCCCATGATACAAACCTATCTGTTTCCACCGAAAAACCTTTCAGGGGATCGTTTGCAACAGTTTGGCACCATTTCTGAGTGAATTGCGGAACGTCAGATTTTTGCTGAAATTGTGACCGCGCGGCTTAGGGATTTTTTCAAAAAAAGTTGTTCAGACGTCGAGGGCTAATTCTGCTTCCATGATACAAACCTATCTGTTTCCACCGAAAAACCTTTCAGGGGATCGTTTGCAACAGTTAGGCACCATTTCTGAGTGAATTGCAGAACGTCAGATTTTGCTGAAATTGTGACCGCGCGGCTTAGGGATTTTTTCAAAAAAAAGTTGTTCAGACGTTGAGGGCTAATTCTGTTTCCCATAATAAAAACCTATCTCTTTTCACCGAAAAAGCTTTCAGGGGATCGTTTGCAACAATTTGGGAACATTTTTGAGTGAATTGCAGAACGTCAGATTTTTGCTGAAATTGTGACCGCGCGGCTTAGGGATTTTTTCAAAAAAAGTTGTTCAGACGTCGAGGGCTAATTCTGCTTCCCATCATACAAACCCATCTGTTTCCAGCGAAAAAGCTTTCAGGGGATCGATTGCAACTGTTTCGGAACATTTCTGAGTGAATTGCAGAACGTCAGATTTTTGCTGAAATTGTGACCGCGCGGCTTAAGGATTTTTTCAAAAAAAGTTGTTCAGACGTCAGGGGCTAATTCTGTTTCCCATGATACAAACCTATCTGTTTCCACCAAAAAAACTTTCAGGGGATCGTTTGCAACAGTTTGGCACCATTTCTGAGTGAATTGCGGAACGTCAGATTTTTGCTGACATTGTGACCGGGCGGCTCAGGGATTTTTTCAAAAAAAGTTGTTCAGACGTCAGGGGCTAATTCTGTTTCCCATAATACAAACCTATCTGTTTCCACCGAAAAACCTTTCAGGGGATCGTTTGCAACATTTTGGCACCATTTCTGAGTGAATTGCGGAACGTCAGATTTTTGCTGAAATTGTGACCGCGCGGCTTAGGGATTTTTTCAAAAAAAGTTGTTCAGACGTCGAGGGCTAATTCTGTTTCCCATGATACAAACCCATCTGTTTCCACCGAAAAAGCTTTCAGGGGATCGTTTGCAACAGTTTCGGAACATTTTTGAGTGAATTGCAGAACGTCAGATTTTTGCTGAAATTGTGACCGCGCGGCTTAGGGTTTTTTTCAAAAAAAGTTGTTCAGACGTCGGGGGCTAATTCTGTTTCCCATGATACAAACCCATCTGTTTCCACCGAAAAAGCTTTCAGGGGATCGTTTGCAACAGTTTGGCACCATTTCTGAGTGAATTGCAGAACGTCAGAATTTTGCTGAAATTGTGACCGCGCGGCTTATGGATTTTTTCAAAAAAAGTTGTTCAGACGTCGAGGGCTCATTCTGTTTCCCATGATTCAAACCCATCTGTTTCCACCGAAAAAGCTTTCAGGGGATCGTTTGCAACAGTTTGGGAACATTTTTGAGTGAATTGCAGAACGTCAGATTTTTGCTGAAATTGTGACAGCGCGGCTTATGGATTTTTTCAAAAAAAGTTGTTCAGACGTCGAGGGCTAATTCTGTTTCCCATGATAAAAACACATCTGTTTCCACCGAAAAAGCTTTCAGGGGATCGTTTGCAACAGTTTGGGAACATTTCTGAGTGAATTGCAGAACGTCAGAATTTTGCTGAAATTGTGACCGCGCGGCTTAGGGATTTTTTCAAAAAAAGTTGTTCAGACGTCGAGGGCTAATTCTGCTTCCCATGATAGAAACCCATCTGTTTCCAGCGAAAAAGCTTTTAGGGGAAAGTTTGCAACAGTTTGGGAACATTTTTGAGTGAACTGCAGAACGTCAGATTTTTGCTGAAATTGTGACCGCGCGGCTTAGGGATTTTTTCAAAAAAAGTTGTTCAGACGTCGAGGGCTAATTCTGTTTCCCATGATTCAATCCCATCTGTTTCCACCGAAAAAGCTTTCAGGGGATCGTTTGCAACAGTTTGGGAACATTTTTGAGTGAATTGCAGAACGTCAGATTTTTGCTGAAATTGTGACCGCGCGGCTCAGGGATTTTTTCAAAAAAAGTTGTTCAGACGTCAGGGGCTAATTCTGTTTCCCATGATACAAACCTATCTGTTTCCACCGAAAAACCTTTCAGGGGATCGTTTGCAACAGTTTGGCACCATTTCTGAGTGAATTGCGGAACGTCAGATTTTTGCTGAAATTGTGACCGCGCGGCTTAGGGATTTTTTCAAAAAAAGTTGTTCAGACGTCGAGGGCTAATTCTGCTTCCATGATACAAACCTATCTGTTTCCACCGAAAAACCTTTCAGGGGATCGTTTGCAACAGTTAGGCACCATTTCTGAGTGAATTGCAGAACGTCAGATTTTGCTGAAATTGTGACCGCGCGGCTTAGGGATTTTTTCAAAAAAAAGTTGTTCAGACGTTGAGGGCTAATTCTGTTTCCCATAATAAAAACCTATCTCTTTTCACCGAAAAAGCTTTCAGGGGATTGTTTGCAACAATTTGGGAACATTTTTGAGTGAATTGCAGAACGTCAGATTTTTGCTGAAATTGTGACCGCGCGGCTTAGGGATTTTTTCAAAAAAAGTTGTTCAGACGTCGAGGGCTAATTCTGCTTCCCATCATACAAACCCATCTGTTTCCAGCGAAAAAGCTTTCAGGGGATCGTTTGCAACTGTTTCGGAATATTTCTGAGTGAATTGCAGAACGTCAGATTTTTGCTGAAATTGTGACCGCGCGGCTTAGGGATTTTTTCAAAAAAAGTTGTTCAGACGTCAGGGGCTAATTCTGTTTCCCATGATACTAACCTATCTGTTTCCACCAAAAAAGCTTTCAGGGGATCGTTTGCAACAGTTTGGCACCATTTCTGAGTGAATTGCGGAACGTCAGATTTTTGCTGAAATTGTGACCGCGCGGCTCAGGGATTTTTTCAAAAAAAGTTGTTCAGACGTCAGGGGCTAATTCTGTTTCCCATGATACAAACCTATCTGTTTCCACCGAAAAACCTTTCAGGGGATCGTTTGCAACAGTTTGGCACCATTTCTGAGTGAATTGCGGAACGTCAGATTTTTGCTGAAATTGTGACCGCGCGGCTTAGGGATTTTTTCAAAAAAAGTTGTTCAGACGTCGAGGGCTAATTCTGCTTCCATGATACAAACCTATCTGTTTCCACCGAAAAACCTTTCAGGGGATCGTTTGCAACAGTTAGGCACCATTTCTGAGTGAATTGCAGAACGTCAGATTTTGCTGAAATTGTGACCGCGCGGCTTAGGGATTTTTTCAAAAAAAAGTTGTTCAGACGTTGAGGGCTAATTCTGTTTCCCATAATAAAAACCTATCTCTTTTCACCGAAAAAGCTTTCAGGGGATCGTTTGCAACAGTTTGGGAACATTTTTGAGTGAATTGCAGAACGTCAGATTTTTGCTGAAATTGTGACCGCGCGGCTTAGGGATTTTTTCAAAAAAAGTTGTTCAGACGTCGAGGGCTAATTCTGCTTCCCATCATACAAACCCATCTGTTTCCAGCGAAAAAGCTTTCAGGGGATCGTTTGCAACTGTTTCGGAACATTTCTGAGTGAATTGCAGAACGTCAGATTTTTGCTGAAATTGTGACCGCGCGGCTTAAGGATTTTTTCAAAAAAAGTTGTTCAGACGTCAGGGGCTAATTCTGTTTCCCATGATACAAACCTATCTGTTTCCACCAAAAAAACTTTCAGGGGATCGTTTGCAACAGTTTGGCACCATTTCTGAGTGAATTGCGGAACGTCAGATTTTTGCTGACATTGTGACCGCGCGGCTGAGGGATTTTTTCAAAAAAAGTTGTTCAGACGTCAGGGGCTAATTCTGTTTCCCATAATACAAACCTATCTGTTTCCACCGAAAAACCTTTCAGGGGATCGTTTGCAACATTTTGGCACCATTTCTGAGTGAATTGCGGAACGTCAGATTTTTGCTGAAATTGTGACCGCGCGGCTTAGGGATTTTTTCAAAAAAAGTTGTTCAGACGTCGAGGGCTAATTCTGTTTCCCATGATACAAACCCATCTGTTTCCACCGAAAAAGCTTTCAGGGGATCGTTTGCAACAGTTTCGGAACATTTTTGAGTGAATTGCAGAACGTCAGATTTTTGCTGAAATTGTGACCGCGCGGCTTAGGGTTTTTTTCAAAAAAAGTTGTTCAGACGTCGGGGGCTAATTCTGTTTCCCATGATACAAATCCATCTGTTTCCACCGAAAAAGCTTTCAGGGGATCGTTTGCAACAGTTTGGCACCATTTCTGAGTGAATTGCAGAACGTCAGAATTTTGCTGAACTTGTGACCGCGCGGCTTAGGGATTTTTTCAAAAAAAGTTGTTCAGACGTCGAGGGCTCATTCTGTTTCCCATGATTCAAACCCATCTGTTTCCACCGAAAAAGCTTTCAGGGGATCGTTTGCAACAGTTTGGGAACATTTTTGAGTGAATTGCAGAACGTCAGATTTTTGCTGAAATTGTGACAGCGCGGCTTATGGATTTTTTCAAAAAAAGTTGTTCAGACGTCGAGGGCTAATTCTGTTTCCCATGATAAAAACACATCTGTTTCCACCGAAAAAGCTTTCAGGGGATCGTTTGCAACAGTTTGGGAACATTTCTGAGTGAATTGCAGAACGTCAGAATTTTGCTGAAATTGTGACCGCGCGGCTTAGGGATTTTTTCAAAAAAAGTTGTTCAGACGTCGAGGGCTAATTCTGCTTCCCATGATAGAAACCCATCTGTTTCCAGCGAAAAAGCTTTTAGGGGAAAGTTTGCAACAGTTTGGGAACATTTTTGAGTGAACTGCAGAACGTCAGATTTTTGCTGAAATTGTGACCGCGCGGCTTAGGGATTTTTTCAAAAAAAGTTGTTCAGACGTCGAGGGCTAATTCTGTTTCCCATGATTCAATCCCATCTGTTTCCACCGAAAAAGCTTTCAGGGGATCGTTTGCAACAGTTTGGGAACATTTTTGAGTGAATTGCAGAACGTCAGATTTTTGCTGAAATTGTGACCGCGCGGCTTAGGGATTTTTTCAAAAAAAGTTGTTCAGACGTCAGGGGCTAATTCTGTTTCCCATGATACTAACCTATCTGTTTCCACCAAAAAAGCTTTCAGGGGATCGTTTGCAACAGTTTGGCACCATTTCTGAGTGAATTGCGGAACGTCAGATTTTTGCTGAAATTGTGACCGCGCGGCTCAGGGATTTTTTCAAAAAAAGTTGTTCAGACGTCAGGGGCTAATTCTGTTTCCCATGATACAAACCTATCTGTTTCCACCGAAAAACCTTTCAGGGGATCGTTTGCAACAGTTTGGCACCATTTCTGAGTGAATTGCGGAACGTCAGATTTTTGCTGAAATTGTGACCGCGCGGCTTAGGGATTTTTTCAAAAAAAGTGGTTCAGACGTCGAGGGCTAATTCTGCTTCCATGATACAAACCTATCTGTTTCCACCGAAAAACCTTTCAGGGGATCGTTTGCAACAGTTAGGCACCATTTCTGAGTGAATTGCAGAACGTCAGATTTTGCTGAAATTGTGACCGCGCGGCTTAGGGATTTTTTCAAAAAAAAGTTGTTCAGACGTTGAGGGCTAATTCTGTTTCCCATAATAAAAACCTATCTCTTTTCACCGAAAAAGCTTTCAGGGGATTGTTTGCAACAATTTGGGAACATTTTTGAGTGAATTGCAGAACGTCAGATTTTTGCTGAAATTGTGACCGCGCGGCTTAGGGATTTTTTCAAAAAAAGTTGTTCAGACGTCGAGGGCTAATTCTGCTTCCCATCATACAAACCCATCTGTTTCCAGCGAAAAAGCTTTCAGGGGATCGTTTGCAACTGTTTCGGAACATTTCTGAGTGAATTGCAGAACGTCAGATTTTTGCTGAAATTGTGACCGCGCGGCTCAGGGATTTTTTCAAAAAAAGTTGTTCAGACGTCAGGGGCTATTTCTGTTTCCCATGATACAAACCTATCTGTTTCCACCAAAAAAACTTTCAGGGGATCGTTTGCAACAGTTTGGCACCATTTCTGAGTGAATTGCGGAACGTCAGATTTTTGCTGAAATTGTGACCGCGCGGCTCAGGGATTTTTTCAAAAAAAGTTGTTCAGACGTCAGGGGCTAATTCTGTTTCCCCTGATACAAACCTATCTGTTTCCACCGAAAAACCTTTCAGGGGATCGTTTGCAACATTTTGGCACCATTTCTGAGTGAATTGCGGAACGTCAGATTTTTGCTGAAATTGTGACCGCGCGGCTTAGGGATTTTTTCAAAAAAAGTTGTTCAGACGTCGAGGGCTAATTCTGTTTCCCATGATACAAACCCATCTGTTTCCACCGAAAAAGCTTTCAGGGGATCGTTTGCAACAGTTTCGGAACATTTTTGAGTGAATTGCAGAACGTCAGATTTTTGCTGAAATTGTGACCGCGCGGCTTAGGGATTTTTTCAAAAAAAGTTGTTCAGACGTCGGGGGCTAATTCTGTTTCCCATGATACAAACCCATCTGTTTCCACCGAAAAAGCTTTCAGGGGATCGTTTGCAACAGTTTGGCACCATTTCTGAGTGAATTGCAGAACGTCAGAATTTTGCTGAAATTGTGACCGCGCGGCTTAGGGATTTTTTCAAAAAAAGTTGTTCAGACGTCGAGGGCTAATTCTGTTTCCCATGATTCAATCCCATCTGTTTCCACCGAAAAAGCTTTCAGGGGATCGTTTGCAACAGTTTGGGAACATTTTTGAGTGAATTGCAGAACGTCAGATTTTTGCTGAAATTGTGACCGCGCGGCTTAGGGATTTTTTCAAAAAAAGTTGTTCAGACGTCAGGGGCTAATTCTGTTTCCCATGATACAAACCTATCTGTTTCCACCAAAAAAGCTTTCAGGGGATCGTTTGCAACAGTTTGGCACCATTTCTGAGTGAATTGCGGAACGTCAGATTTTTGCTGAAATTGTGACCGCGCGGCTTAGGGATTTTTTCAAAAAAAGTTGTTCAGATGTCGAGGGCTATTTCTGCTTCCATGATACAAACCCATCTGTTTCCACCGAAAAAGCTTTCAGGGGATCGTTTGCAACAGTTTGGCACCATTTCTGAGTGAATTGCAGAACGTCAGATTTTTGCTGAAATTGTGACCGCGCGGCTTAGGGATTTTTTCAAGAAAAGTTGTTCAGATGTCGAGGGCTAATTCTGTTTCCCATTATTCAATCCCATCTGTTTCCACCGAAAAAGCTTTCAGGGGATCGTTTGCAACAGTTTGGGAACATTTTTGATTGAAATGCAGAATGTCAGATTTTTGCTGAAATTGTGACCGCGCGGCTTAGGGATTTTTTCAAAAAAAGTTGTTCAGACGTTGAGGGCTAATTCTGTTTCCCATAATAAAAACCTATCTGTTTCCACCGAAAAAGCTTTCAGGGGATCGTTTGCAACAATTTGGGAACATTTTTGAGTGAATTGCAGAACGTCAGATTTTTGCTGAAATTGTGACCGCGCGGCTTAGGGATTTTTTCAAAAAAAGTTGTTCAGACGTCGAGGGCTAATTCTGCTTCCCATGATACAAACCCATCTGTTTCCAGCGAAAAAGCTTTTAGGGGATCGTTTGCAACAGTTTGGGAACATTTTTGAGTGAATTGCAGAACGTCAGATTTTTGCTGAAATTGTGACCGCGCGGCTTAGGGATTTTTTCAAAAAAAGTTGTTCAGACGTCGGGGACTAATTCTGTTTCCCATAATAAAAACCTATCTGTTTCCACCGAAAAAGCTTTTAGGGGATCGTTTGCAACAGTTTGGCACCATTTCTGAGTGAATTGCAGAACGTCAGATTTTTGCTGAAATTGTGACCGCGCGGCTTAGGGATTTTTTCAAAAAAAGTTGTTCAGATGTCGAGGGCTAATTCTGTTTCCCATGATTCAATCCCATCTGTTTCCACCGAAAAAGCTTTCAGGGGATCGTTTGCAACAATTTGGGAATATTTTTGAGTGAATTGCAGAACGTCAGATTTTTGCTGAAATTGTGACCGCGCGGCTTAGGGATTTTTTCAAAAAAAGTTATTCAGACGTCGGGGGCTAATTCTGTTTCCCATGATACAAACCCATCTGTTTCCACCGAAAAAGCTTCCAGTCGATCGTTTGCAACAGTTTGGGAACATTTCTGAGTGAATTGCAGAACGTCAGAATTTTGCTGAAATTGTGACCGCGCGGCTTAGGGATTTTTTCAAAAAAAGTTGTTCAGACGTCGAGGGCTAATTCTGCTTCCCATGATACAAACCCATCTGTTTCCACCGAAAAAGCTTTCAGGGGATCGTTTGCAACAGTTTGGCACCATTTCTGAGTGAATTGCAGAACGTCAGATTTTTGCTGAAATTGTGACCGCGCGGCTTAGGGATTTTTTCAAAAAAAGTTAATCAGACGTCGTGGGCTAATTCTGTTTCCCATGATACAAACCCATCTGTTTCCACCGAAAAAGCTTTCAGGGGATCGTTTGCAACAGTTTGGGAACATTTCTGAGTGAATTGCAGAACGTCAGAATTTTGCTGAAATTGTGACCGCGCGGCTTAGGGATTTTTTCAAAAAAAGTTGTTCAGACGTCGAGGGCTAATTCTGCTTCCCATGATACAAACCCATCTGTTTCCACCGAAAAAGCTTTCCGGGGATCGTTTGCAACAGTTTGGCACCATTTCTGAGTGAATTGCAGAACGTCAGATTTTTGCTGAAATTGTGACCGCGCGGCTTAGGGATTTTTTCAAAAAAAGTTGTTCAGACGTCGTGGGCTAATTCTGTTTCCCATGATTCAATCCCATCTGTTTCCACCGAAAAAGCTTTCAGGGGATCGTTTGCAACAGTTTGGCACCATTTTTGAGTGAATTGCGGAACGTCAGATTTTTGCTGAAATTGTGACCGCGCGGCTTAGGGATTTTTTCACAAAAAGTTGTTCACACGTCGAGGGCCATTTCTGCTTCAATGATACAAACCCATCTGTTTCCACCGAAAAAGCTTTCAGGGGATCGTTTGCAACAGTTTGGCACCATTTCTGAGTGAATTGCAGAACGTCAGATTTTTGCTGAAATTGTGACCGCGCGGCTTAGGGATTTTTTCAAAAAAAGTTATTCAGACGTCGGGGGCTAATTCTGTTTCCCATAATAAAAACCTATCTGTTTCCACCGAAAAAGCTTTCAGGGGATCGTTTGCACCAGTTTGGCACCATTTCTGAGTGAATTGCAGAACGTCAGATTTTTGCTGAAATTGTGACCGCGCGGCTTAGGGATTTTTTCAAAAAAAGTTGTTCAGACGTCGAGGGCTAATTCTGCTTCCCATGATACAAACCCATCTGTTTCCACCGAAAAAGCTTTCAGGGGATCGTTTGCAACAGTTTGGCACCATTTCTGAGTGAATTGCAGAACGTCAGATTTTTGCTGAAATTGTGACCGCGCGGCTTAGGGATTTTTTCAAAAAAAGTTGTTCAGACGTCGGGGACTAATTCTGTTTCCCATGATACAAACCCATCTGTTTCCACCGAAAAAGCTTTCAGGGGATCGTTTGCAACCGTTTGGGAACATTTCTGAGTGAATTGCAGAACGTCAGAATTTTGCTGAAATTGTGACCGCGCGGCTTAGGGATTTTTTCAAAAAAAGTTGTTCAGACGTCGAGGGCTAATTCTGTTTCCCATGATTCAATCCCATCTGTTTCCACCGAAAAAGCTTTCAGGGGATCGTTTGCAACAGTTTGGGAACATTTTTGAGTGAATTGCAGAACGTCAGATTTTTGCTGAAATTGTGACCGCGCGGCTTAGGGATTTTTTCAAAAAAAAGTTGTTCAGACGTCAGGGGCTAATTCTGTTTCCCATGATACAAACCTATCTGTTTCCACCAAAAAAGCTTTCAGGGGATCGTTTGCAACAGTTTGGCACCATTTCTGAGTGAATTGCGGAACGTCAGATTTTTGCTGAAATTGTGACCGCGCAGCTTAGGGATTTTTTCAAAAAAAGTTGTTCAGATGTCGAGGGCTATTTCTGCTTCCATGATACAAACCCATCTGTTTCCACCGAAAAAGCTTTCAGGGGATCGTTTGCAACAGTTTGGCACCATTTCTGAGTGAATTGCAGAACGTCAGATTTTTGCTGAAATTGTGACCGCGCGGCTTAGGGATTTTTTCAACAAAAGTTGTTCAGATGTCGAGGGCTAATTCTGTTTCCCATTATTCAATCCCATCTGTTTCCACCGAAAAAGCTTTCAGGGGATCGTTTGCAACAGTTTGGGAACATTTTTGATTGAAATGCAGAATGTCAGATTTTTGCTGAAATTGTGACCGCGCGGCTTAGGGATTTTTTCAAAAAAAGTTGTTCAGACGTTGAGGGCTAATTCTGTTTCCCATAATAAAAACCTATCTGTTTCCACCGAAAAAGCTTTCAGGGGATCGTTTGCAACAATTTGGGAACATTTTTGAGTGAATTGCAGAACGTCAGATTTTTGCTGAAATTGTGACCGCGCGGCTTAGGGATTTTTTCAAAAAAAGTTGTTCAGACGTCGAGGGCTAATTCTGCTTCCCATGATACAAACCCATCTGTTTCCAGCGAAAAAGCTTTTAGGGGATCGTTTGCAACAGTTTGGGAACATTTTTGAGTGAATTGCAGAACGTCAGATTTTTGCTGAAATTGTGACCGCGCGGCTTAGGGATTTTTTCAAAAAAAGTTGTTCAGACGTCGGGGACTAATTCTGTTTCCCATAATAAAAACCTATCTGTTTCCACCGAAAAAGCTTTTAGGGGATCGTTTGCAACAGTTTGGCACCATTTCTGAGTGAATTGCAGAACGTCAGATTTTTGCTGAAATTGTGACCGCGCGGCTTAGGGATTTTTTCAAAAAAAGTTGTTCAGATGTCGAGGGCTAATTCTGTTTCCCATGATTCAATCCCATCTGTTTCCACCGAAAAAGCTTTCAGGGGATCGTTTGCAACAATTTGGGAATATTTTTGAGTGAATTGCAGAACGTCAGATTTTTGCTGAAATTGTGACCGCGCGGCTTAGGGATTTTTTCAAAAAAAGTTATTCAGACGTCGGGGGCTAATTCTGTTTCCCATGATACAAACCCATCTGTTTCCACCGAAAAAGCTTCCAGTCGATCGTTTGCAACAGTTTGGGAACATTTCTGAGTGAATTGCAGAACGTCAGAATTTTGCTGAAATTGTGACCGCGCGGCTTAGGGATTTTTTCAAAAAAAGTTGTTCAGACGTCGAGGGCTAATTCTGCTTCCCATGATACAAACCCATCTGTTTCCACCGAAAAAGCTTTCAGGGGATCGTTTGCAACACTTTGGCACCATTTCTGAGTGAATTGCAGAACGTCAGATTTTTGCTGAAATTGTGACCGCGCGGCTTAGGGATTTTTTCAAAAAAAGTTAATCAGACGTCATGGGCTAATTCTGTTTCCCATGATACAAACCCATCTGTTTCCACCGAAAAAGCTTTCAGGGGATCGTTTGCAACAGTTTGGCACCATTTCTGAGTGAATTGCAGAACGTCAGATTTTTGCTGAAATTGTGACCGCGCGGCTTAGGGATTTTTTCAAAAAAAGTTGTTCAGACGTCGTGGGCTAATTCTGTTTCCCATGATTCAATCCCATCTGTTTCCACCGAAAAAGCTTTCAGGGGATCGTTTGCAACAGTTTGGCACCATTTTTGAGTGAATTGCGGAACGTCAGATTTTTGCTGAAATTGTGACCGCGCGGCTTAGGGATTTTTTCACAAAAAGTTGTTCACACGTCGAGGGCCATTTCTGCTTCAATGATACAAACCCATCTGTTTCCACCGAAAAAGCTTTCAGGGGATCGTTTGCAACAGTTTGGCACCATTTCTGAGTGAATTGCAGAACGTCAGATTTTTGCTGAAATTGTGACCGCGCGGCTTAGGGATTTTTTCAAAAAAAGTTATTCAGACGTCGGGGGCTAATTCTGTTTCCCATAATAAAAACCTATCTGTTTCCACCGAAAAAGCTTTCAGGGGATCGTTTGCAACAATTTGGGAACATTTTTGAGTGAATTGCAGAACGTCAGATTTTTGCTGAAATTGTGACCGCGCGGCTTAGGGATTTTTTCAAAAAAAGTTGTTCAGACGTCAGGGGCTAATTCTGTTTCCCATGATTCAATCCCATCTTTTTCCACCGAAAAAGCTTTCAGGGGATCGTTTGCAACAGTTTGGGAACATTTTTGAGTGAATTGCAGAACGTCAGATTTTTGCTGAAATTGTGACCGCGCGGCTTAGGGATTTTTTCAAAAAAAGTTGTTCAGACGTCAGGGGCTAATTCTGTTTCCCTTGATACAAACCTATCTGTTTCCACCGAAAAAGCTTTCAGGGGATCGTTTGCAACAGTTTGGGAACATTTTTGAGTGAATTGCAGAACGTCAGATTTTTGCTGAAATTGTGACCGCGCGGCTTAGGGATTTTTTCAAAAAAAGTTGTTCAGACGTCAGGGGCTAATTCTGTTTCCCATGATACAAACCTATCTGTTTCCACCGAAAAAGCTTTCAGGGGATCGTTTGCACCAGTTTGGCACCATTTCTGAGTGAATTGCGGAACGTCAGATTTTTGCTGAAATTGTGACCGCGCGGCTTAGGGATTTTTTCAAAAAAAGTTGTTCAGACGTCGTGGGCTAATTCTGTTTCCCATGATTCAATCCCATCTGTTTCCACCGAAAAAGCTTTCAGGGGATCGTTTGCAACAGTTTGGGAACATTTTTGAGTGAATTGCAGAACGTCAGATTTTTGCTGAAATTGTGACCGCGCGGCTTAGGGATTTTTTCAAAAAAAGTTGTTCAGACGTCGAGGGCTAATTCTGCTTCCCATGATACAAAACCCATCTGTTTCCACCGAAAAAGCTTTCAGGGGATCGTTTGCAACAGTTTGGCACCATTTCTGAGTGAATTGCAGAACGTCAGATTTTTGCTGAAATTGTGACCGCGCGGCTTAGGGATTTTTTCAAAAAAAGTTGTTCAGACGTAGGGGACTAATTCTGTTTCCCATGATACAAACCCATCTGTTTCCACCGAAAAAGCTTTCAGGGGATCGTTTGCAACAGTTTGGGAACATTTCTGAGTGAATTGCAGAACGTCAGATTTTTGCTGAAATTGTGACCGCGCGGCTTAGGGATTTTTTCAAAAAAAGTTGTTCAGACGTCAGGGGCTAATTCTGTTTCCCATGATACAAACCTATCTGTTTCCACCAAAAACGCTTTCAGGGGATCGTTTGCAACAGTTTGGCACCATTTCTGAGTGAATTGCAGAACGTCAGATTTTTGCTGAAATTGTGACCGCGCGGCTTAGGGATTTTTTCAAAAAAAGTTGTTCAGACGTCGAGGGCTAATTCTGTTTCCCATGATTCAATCCCATCTGTTTCCACCGAAAAAGCTTTCAGGGGATCGTTTGCAACAGTTTCGGAACATTTTTGAGTGAATTGCAGAACGTCAGATTTTTGCTGAAATTGTGACCGCGCGGCTTAGGGATTTTTTCAAAAAAAGTTGTTCAGACGTCAGGGGCTAATTCTGTTTCCCATGATACAAACCTATCTGTTTCCACCGAAAAAGCTTTCAGGGGATCGTTTGCACCAGTTTGGCACCATTTCTGAGTGAATTGCGGAACTTCAGATTTTTGCTGAAATTGTGACCGCGCGGCTTAGGGATTTTTTCAAAAAAAGTTGTTCAGATGTCGAGGGCTAATTCTGCTTCCATGATACAAATCCATCTGTTTCCACCGAAAAAGCTTTCAGGGGATCGTTTGCAACAGTTTGGCACCATTTCTGAGTGAATTGCAGAACGTCAGATTTTTGCTGAAATTGTGACCGCGCGGCTTAGGGATTTTTTCAAAAAAAGTTGTTCAGACGTCGAGGGCTAATTCTGCTTCCCATGATACAAACCCATCTGTTTCCACCGAAAAAGCTTTCAGGGGATCGTTTGCAACAGTTTGGCACCATTTCTGAGTGAATTGCAGAACGTCAGATTTTTGCTGAAATTGTGACCGCGCGGCTTAGGGATTTTTTCAAAAAAAGTTGTTCAGACGTCGGGGACTAATTCTGTTTCCCATGATACAAACCCATCTGTTTCCACCGAAAAAGCTTTCAGGGGATCGTTTGCAACAGTTTGGGAACATTTCTGAGTGAATTGCAGAACGTCAGAATTTTGCTGAAATTGTGACCGCGCGGCTTAGGGATTTTTTCAAAAAAAGTTGTTCAAACGTCGAGGGCTAATTCTGTTTCCCATGATTCAATCCCATCTGTTTCCACCGAAAAAGCTTTCAGGGGATCGTTTGCAAAAGTTTGGGAACATTTTTGAGTGAATTGCAGAACGTCAGATTTTTGCTGAAATTGTGACCGCGCGGCTTAGGGATTTTTTCAAAAAAAGTTGTTCAGACGTCAGGGGCTAATTCTGTTTCCCATGATACAAACCTATCTGTTTCCACCAAAAAAGCTTTCAGGGGATCGTTTGCAACAGTTTGGCACCATTTCTGAGTGAATTGCGGAACGTCAGATTTTTGCTGAAATTGTGACCGCGCGGCTTAGGGATTTTTTCAAAAAAAGTTGTTCAGACGTCAGGGGCTAATTCTGTTTCCCATGATACAAACCCATCTGTTTCCAGCGAAAAAGCTTTTAGGGGATCGTTTGCAACAGTTTGGGAACATTTTTGAGTGAATTGCAGAACGTCAGATTTTTGCTGAAATTGTGACCGCGCGGCTTAGGGATTTTTTCAAAAAAAGTTGTTCAGACGTCGGGGACTAATTCTGTTTCCCATAATAAAAACCTATCTGTTTCCACCGAAAAAGCTTTTAGGGGATCGTTTGCAACAGTTTGGCACCATTTCTGAGTGAATTGCAGAACGTCAGATTTTTGCTGAAATTGTGACCGCGCGGCTTAGGGATTTTTTCAAAAAAAGTTGTTCAGATGTCGAGGGCTAATTCTGTTTCCCATGATTCAATCCCATCTGTTTCCACCGAAAAAGCTTTCAGGGGATCGTTTGCAACAATTTGGGAATATTTTTGAGTGAATTGCAGAACGTCAGATTTTTGCTGAAATTGTGACCGCGCGGCTTAGGGATTTTTTCAAAAAAAGTTATTCAGACGTCGGGGGCTAATTCTGTTTCCCATGATACAAACCCATCTGTTTCCACCGAAAAAGCTTCCAGTCGATCGTTTGCAACAGTTTGGGAACATTTCTGAGTGAATTGCAGAATGTCAGAATTTTGCTGAAATTGTGACCGCGCGGCTTAGGGATTTTTTCAAAAAAAGTTGTTCAGACGTCGAGGGCTAATTCTGCTTCCCATGATACAAACCCATCTGTTTCCACCGAAAAAGCTTTCAGGGGATCGTTTGCAACAGTTTGGCACCATTTCTGAGTGAATTGCAGAACGTCAGATTTTTGCTGAAATTGTGACCGCGCGGCTTAGGGATTTTTTCAAAAAAAGTTGTTCAGACGTAGGGGACTAATTCTGTTTCCCATGATACAAACCCATCTGTTTCCACCGAAAAAGCTTTCAGGGGATCGTTTGCAACAGTTTGGGAACATTTCTGAGTGAATTGCAGAACGTCAGATTTTTGCTGAAATTGTGACCGCGCGGCTTAGGGATTTTTTCAAAAAAAGTTGTTCAGACGTCGAGGGCTAATTCTGCTTCCCATGATACAAAACCCATCTGTTTCCACCGAAAAAGCTTTCAGGGGATCGTTTGCAACAGTTTGGCACCATTTCTGAGTGAATTGCAGAACGTCAGATTTTTGCTGAAATTGTGACCGCGCGGCTTAGGGATTTTTTCAAAAAAAGTTGTTCAGACGTAGGGGACTAATTCTGTTTCCCATGATACAAACCCATCTGTTTCCACCGAAAAAGCTTTCAGGGGATCGTTTGCAACAGTTTGGGAACATTTCTGAGTGAATTGCAGAACGTCAGATTTTTGCTGAAATTGTGACCGCGCGGCTTAGGGATTTTTTCAAAAAAAGTTGTTCAGACGTCAGGGGCTAATTCTGTTTCCCATGATACAAACCTATCTGTTTCCACCAAAAACGCTTTCAGGGGATCGTTTGCAACAGTTTGGCACCATTTCTGAGTGAATTGCAGAACGTCAGATTTTTGCTGAAATTGTGACCGCGCGGCTTAGGGATTTTTTCAAAAAAAGTTGTTCAGACGTCGAGGGCTAATTCTGTTTCCCATGATTCAATCCCATCTGTTTCCACCGAAAAAGCTTTCAGGGGATCGTTTGCAACAGTTTCGGAACATTTTTGAGTGAATTGCAGAACGTCAGATTTTTGCTGAAATTGTGACCGCGCGGCTTAGGGATTTTTTCAAAAAAAGTTGTTCAGACGTCAGGGGCTAATTCTGTTTCCCATGATACAAACCTATCTGTTTCCACCGAAAAAGCTTTCAGGGGATCGTTTGCACCAGTTTGGCACCATTTCTGAGTGAATTGCGGAACTTCAGATTTTTGCTGAAATTGTGACCGCGCGGCTTAGGGATTTTTTCAAAAAAAGTTGTTCAGATGTCGAGGGCTAATTCTGCTTCCATGATACAAATCCATCTGTTTCCACCGAAAAAGCTTTCAGGGGATCGTTTGCAACAGTTTGGCACCATTTCTGAGTGAATTGCAGAACGTCAGATTTTTGCTGAAATTGTGACCGCGCGGCTTAGGGATTTTTTCAAAAAAAGTTGTTCAGACGTCGAGGGCTAATTCTGCTTCCCATGATACAAACCCATCTGTTTCCACCGAAAAAGCTTTCAGGGGATCGTTTGCAACAGTTTGGCACCATTTCTGAGTGAATTGCAGAACGTCAGATTTTTGCTGAAATTGTGACCGCGCGGCTTAGGGATTTTTTCAAAAAAAGTTGTTCAGACGTCGGGGACTAATTCTGTTTCCCATGATACAAACCCATCTGTTTCCACCGAAAAAGCTTTCAGGGGATCGTTTGCAACAGTTTGGGAACATTTCTGAGTGAATTGCAGAACGTCAGAATTTTGCTGAAATTGTGACCGCGCGGCTTAGGGATTTTTTCAAAAAAAGTTGTTCAAACGTCGAGGGCTAATTCTGTTTCCCATGATTCAATCCCATCTGTTTCCACCGAAAAAGCTTTCAGGGGATCGTTTGCAAAAGTTTGGGAACATTTTTGAGTGAATTGCAGAACGTCAGATTTTTGCTGAAATTGTGACCGCGCGGCTTAGGGATTTTTTCAAAAAAAGTTGTTCAGACGTCAGGGGCTAATTCTGTTTCCCATGATACAAACCTATCTGTTTCCACCAAAAAAGCTTTCAGGGGATCGTTTGCAACAGTTTGGCACCATTTCTGAGTGAATTGCGGAACGTCAGATTTTTGCTGAAATTGTGACCGCGCGGCTTAGGGATTTTTTCAAAAAAAGTTGTTCAGACGTCAGGGGCTAATTCTGTTTCCCATGATACAAACCCATCTGTTTCCAGCGAAAAAGCTTTTAGGGGATCGTTTGCAACAGTTTGGGAACATTTTTGAGTGAATTGCAGAACGTCAGATTTTTGCTGAAATTGTGACCGCGCGGCTTAGGGATTTTTTCAAAAAAAGTTGTTCAGACGTCGGGGACTAATTCTGTTTCCCATAATAAAAACCTATCTGTTTCCACCGAAAAAGCTTTTAGGGGATCGTTTGCAACAGTTTGGCACCATTTCTGAGTGAATTGCAGAACGTCAGATTTTTGCTGAAATTGTGACCGCGCGGCTTAGGGATTTTTTCAAAAAAAGTTGTTCAGATGTCGAGGGCTAATTCTGTTTCCCATGATTCAATCCCATCTGTTTCCACCGAAAAAGCTTTCAGGGGATCGTTTGCAACAATTTGGGAATATTTTTGAGTGAATTGCAGAACGTCAGATTTTTGCTGAAATTGTGACCGCGCGGCTTAGGGATTTTTTCAAAAAAAGTTATTCAGACGTCGGGGGCTAATTCTGTTTCCCATGATACAAACCCATCTGTTTCCACCGAAAAAGCTTCCAGTCGATCGTTTGCAACAGTTTGGGAACATTTCTGAGTGAATTGCAGAATGTCAGAATTTTGCTGAAATTGTGACCGCGCGGCTTAGGGATTTTTTCAAAAAAAGTTGTTCAGACGTCGAGGGCTAATTCTGCTTCCCATGATACAAACCCATCTGTTTCCACCGAAAAAGCTTTCAGGGGATCGTTTGCAACAGTTTGGCACCATTTCTGAGTGAATTGCAGAACGTCAGATTTTTGCTGAAATTGTGACCGCGCGGCTTAGGGATTTTTTCAAAAAAAGTTGTTCAGACGTAGGGGACTAATTCTGTTTCCCATGATACAAACCCATCTGTTTCCACCGAAAAAGCTTTCAGGGGATCGTTTGCAACAGTTTGGGAACATTTCTGAGTGAATTGCAGAACGTCAGATTTTTGCTGAAATTGTGACCGCGCGGCTTAGGGATTTTTTCAAAAAAAGTTGTTCAGACGTCAGGGGCTAATTCTGTTTCCCATGATACAAACCTATCTGTTTCCACCAAAAACGCTTTCAGGGGATCGTTTGCAACAGTTTGGCACCATTTCTGAGTGAATTGCAGAACGTCAGATTTTTGCTGAAATTGTGACCGCGCGGCTTAGGGATTTTTTCAAAAAAAGTTGTTCAGACGTCGAGGGCTAATTCTGTTTCCCATGATTCAATCCCATCTGTTTCCACCGAAAAAGCTTTCAGGGGATCGTTTGCAACAGTTTCGGAACATTTTTGAGTGAATTGCAGAACGTCAGATTTTTGCTGAAATTGTGACCGCGCGGCTTAGGGATTTTTTCAAAAAAAGTTGTTCAGACGTCAGGGGCTAATTCTGTTTCCCATGATACAAACCTATCTGTTTCCACCGAAAAAGCTTTCAGGGGATCGTTTGCAACAGTTTCGGAACATTTTTGAGTGAATTGCAGAACGTCAGATTTTTGCTGAAATTGTGACCGCGCGGCTTAGGGATTTTTTCAAAAAAAGTTGTTCAGACGTCAGGGGCTAATTCTGTTTCCCATGATACAAACCTATCTGTTTCCACCAAAAAAGCTTTCAGGGGATCGTTTGCAACAGTTTGGCACCATTTCTGAGTGAATTGCGGAACGTCAGATTTTTGCTGAAATTGTGACCGCGCGGCTTAGGGATTTTTTCAAAAAAAGTTGTTCAGACGTCAGGGGCTAATTCTGCTTCCATGATACAAATCCATCTGTTTCCACCGAAAAAGCTTTCAGGGGATCGTTTGCAACAGTTTGGCACCATTTCTGAGTGAATTGCAGAACGTCAGATTTTTGCTGAAATTGTGACCGCGCGGCTTAGGGATTTTTTCAAAAAAAGTTGTTCAGACGTCGAGGGCTAATTCTGCTTCCCATGATACAAACCCATCTGTTTCCACCGAAAAAGCTTTCAGGGGATCGTTTGCAACAGTTTGGCACCATTTCTGAGTGAATTGCAGAACGTCAGATTTTTGCTGAAATTGTGACCGCGCGGCTTAGGGATTTTTTCAAAAAAAGTTGTTCAGACGTCGGGGACTAATTCTGTTTCCCATGATACAAACCCATCTGTTTCCACCGAAAAAGCTTTCAGGGGATCGTTTGCAACAGTTTGGGAACATTTCTGAGTGAATTGCAGAACGTCAGAATTTTGCTGAAATTGTGACCGCGCGGCTTAGGGATTTTTTCAAAAAAAGTTGTTCAAACGTCGAGGGCTAATTCTGTTTCCCATGATTCAATCCCATCTGTTTCCACCGAAAAAGCTTTCAGGGGATCGTTTGCAACAGTTTGGGAACATTTTTGAGTGAATTGCAGAACGTCAGATTTTTGCTGAAATTGTGACCGCGCGGCTTAGGGATTTTTTCAAAAAAAGTTGTTCAGACGTCGAGGGCTAATTCTGTTTCCCATGATACAAACCTATCTGTTTCCACCAAAAAAGCTTTCAGGGGATCGTTTGCAACAGTTTGGCACCATTTCTGAGTGAATTGCAGAACGTCAGATTTTTGCTGAAATTGTGACCGCGCGGCTTAGGGATTTTTTCAAAAAAAGTTGTTCAGACGTCAGGGGCTAATTCTGTTTCCCATGATACAAACCCATCTGTTTCCAGCGAAAAAGCTTTTAGGGGATCGTTTGCAACAGTTTGGGAACATTTTTGAGTGAATTGCAGAACGTCAGATTTTTGCTGAAATTGTGACCGCGCGGCTTAGGGATTTTTTCAAAAAAAGTTGTTCAGACGTCGGGGACTAATTCTGTTTCCCATAATAAAAACCTATCTGTTTCCACCGAAAAAGCTTTTAGGGGATCGTTTGCAACAGTTTGGCACCATTTCTGAGTGAATTGCAGAACGTCAGATTTTTGCTGAAATTGTGACCGCGCGGCTTAGGGATTTTTTCAAAAAAAGTTGTTCAGATGTCGAGGGCTAATTCTGTTTCCCATGATTCAATCCCATCTGTTTCCACCGAAAAAGCTTTCAGGGGATCGTTTGCAATAATTTGGGAATATTTTTGAGTGAATTGCAGAACGTCAGATTTTTGCTGAAATTGTGACCGCGCGGCTTAGGGATTTTTTCAAAAAAAGTTATTCAGACGTCGGGGGCTAATTCTGTTTCCCATGATACAAACCCATCTGTTTCCACCGAAAAAGCTTCCAGTCGATCGTTTGCAACAGTTTGGGAACATTTCTGAGTGAATTGCAGAATGTCAGAATTTTGCTGAAATTGTGACCGCGCGGCTTAGGGATTTTTTCAAAAAAAGTTGTTCAGACGTCGAGGGCTAATTCTGCTTCCCATGATACAAACCCATCTGTTTCCACCGAAAAAGCTTTCAGGGGATCGTTTGCAACAGTTTGGCACCATTTCTGAGTGAATTGCAGAACGTCAGATTTTTGCTGAAATTGTGACCGCGCGGCTTAGGGATTTTTTCAAAAAAAGTTAATCAGACGTCGTGGGCTAATTCTGTTTCCCATGATACAAACCCATCTGTTTCCACCGAAAAAGCTTTCAGGGGATCGTTTGCAACAGTTTGGGAACATTTCTGAGTGAATTGCAGAACGTCAGATTTTTGCTGAAATTGTGACCGCGCGGCTTAGGGATTTTTTCAAAAAAAGTTGTTCAGACGTCAGGGGCTAATTCTGTTTCCCATGATACAAACCTATCTGTTTCCACCGAAAAAGCTTTCAGGGGATCGTTTGCACCAGTTTGGCACCATTTCTGAGTGAATTGCGGAACGTCAGATTTTTGCTGAAATTGTGACCGCGCGGCTTAGGGATTTTTTCAAAAAAATTGTTCAGACGTCGTGGGCTAATTCTGTTTCCCATGATTCAATCCCATCTGTTTCCACCGAAAAAGCTTTCAGGGGATCGTTTGCAACAGTTTGGGAACATTTTTGAGTGAATTGCAGAACGTCAGATTTTTGCTGAAATTGTGACCGCGCGGCTTAGGGATTTTTTCAAAAAAAGTTGTTCAGACGTCGAGGGCTAATTCTGCTTCCCATGATACAAAACCCATCTGTTTCCACCGAAAAAGCTTTCAGGGGATCGTTTGCAACAGTTTGGCACCATTTCTGAGTGAATTGCAGAACGTCAGATTTTTGCTGAAATTGTGACCGCGCGGCTTAGGGATTTTTTCAAAAAAAGTTGTTCAGACGTAGGGGACTAATTCTGTTTCCCATGATACAAACCCATCTGTTTCCACCGAAAAAGCTTTCAGGGGATCGTTTGCAACAGTTTGGGAACATTTCTGAGTGAATTGCAGAACGTCAGATTTTTGCTGAAATTGTGACCGCGCGGCTTAGGGATTTTTTCAAAAAAAGTTGTTCAGACGTCAGGGGCTAATTCTGTTTCCCATGATACAAACCTATCTGTTTCCACCAAAAACGCTTTCAGGGGATCGTTTGCAACAGTTTGGCACCATTTCTGAGTGAATTGCAGAACGTCAGATTTTTGCTGAAATTGTGACCGCGCGGCTTAGGGATTTTTTCAAAAAAAGTTGTTCAGACGTCGAGGGCTAATTCTGTTTCCCATGATTCAATCCCATCTGTTTCCACCGAAAAAGCTTTCAGGGGATCGTTTGCAACAGTTTCGGAACATTTTTGAGTGAATTGCAGAACGTCAGATTTTTGCTGAAATTGTGACCGCGCGGCTTAGGGATTTTTTCAAAAAAAGTTGTTCAGACGTCAGGGGCTAATTCTGTTTCCCATGATACAAACCTATCTGTTTCCACCGAAAAAGCTTTCAGGGGATCGTTTGCACCAGTTTGGCACCATTTCTGAGTGAATTGCGGAACGTCAGATTTTTGCTGAAATTGTGACCGCGCGGCTTAGGGATTTTTTCAAAAAAAGTTGTTCAGATGTCGAGGGCTAATTCTGCTTCCATGATACAAATCCATCTGTTTCCACCGAAAAAGCTTTCAGGGGATCGTTTGCAACAGTTTGGCACCATTTCTGAGTGAATTGCAGAACGTCAGATTTTTGCTGAAATTGTGACCGCGCGGCTTAGGGATTTTTTCAAAAAAAGTTGTTCAGACGTCGAGGGCTAATTCTGCTTCCCATGATACAAACCCATCTGTTTCCACCGAAAAAGCTTTCAGGGGATCGTTTGCAACAGTTTGGCACCATTTCTGAGTGAATTGCAGAACGTCAGATTTTTGCTGAAATTGTGACCGCGCGGCTTAGGGATTTTTTCAAAAAAAGTTGTTCAGACGTCGGGGACTAATTCTGTTTCCCATGATACAAACCCATCTGTTTCCACCGAAAAAGCTTTCAGGGGATCGTTTGCAACAGTTTGGGAACATTTCTGAGTGAATTGCAGAACGTCAGAATTTTGCTGAAATTGTGACCGCGCGGCTTAGGGATTTTTTCAAAAAAAGTTGTTCAGACGTCGAGGGCTAATTCTGTTTCCCATGATTCAATCCCATCTGTTTCCACCGAAAAAGCTTTCAGGGGATCGTTTGCAACAGTTTGGGAACATTTTTGAGTGAATTGCAGAACGTCAGATTTTTGCTGAAATTGTGACCGCGCGGCTTAGGGATTTTTTCAAAAAAAGTTGTTCAGACGTCAGGGGCTAATTCTGTTTCCCATGATACAAACCTATCTGTTTCCACCAAAAAAGCTTTCAGGGGATCGTTTGCAACAGTTTGGCACCATTTCTGAGTGAATTGCGGAACGTCAGATTTTTGCTGAAATTGTGACCGCGCGGCTTAGGGATTTTTTCAAAAAAAGTTGTTCAGACGTCAGGGGCTAATTCTGTTTCCCATGATACAAACCTATCTGTTTCCACCGAAAAAGCTTTCAGGGGATCGTTTGCACCAGTTTGGCACCATTTCTGAGTGAATTGCGGAACGTCAGATTTTTGCTGAAATTGTGACCGCGCGGCTTAGGGATTTTTTCAAAAAAAGTTGTTCAGACGTCGTGGGCTAATTCTGTTTCCCATGATTCAATCCCATCTGTTTCCACCGAAAAAGATTTCAGGGGATCGTTTGCAACAGTTTGGGAACATTTTTGAGTGAATTGCAGAACGTCAGATTTTTGCTGAAATTGTGACCGCGCCTTAGGGATTTTTTCAAAAAAAGTTGTTCAGACGTCGAGGGCTAATTCTGCTTCCCATGATACAAACCCATCTGTTTCCACCGAAAAAGCTTTCAGGGGATCGTTTGCAACAGTTTGGCACCATTTCTGAGTGAATTGCAGAACGTCAGATTTTTGCTGAAATTGTGACCGCGCGGCTTAGGGATTTTTTCAAAAAAAGTTGTTCAGACGTCAGGGGCTAATTCTGTTTCCCATGATACAAACCTATCTGTTTCCACCGAAAAAGCTTTCAGGGGATCGTTTGCACCAGTTTGGCACCATTTCTGAGTGAATTGCGGAACGTCAGATTTTTGCTGAAATTGTGACCGCGCGGCTTAGGGATTTTTTCAAAAAAAGTTGTTCAGACGTCGTGGGCTAATTCTGTTTCCCATGATTCAATCCCATCTGTTTCCACCGAAAAAGCTTTCAGGGGATCGTTTGCAACAGTTTGGGAACATTTTTGAGTGAATTGCAGAACGTCAGATTTTTGCTGAAATTGTGACCGCGCGGCTTAGGGATTTTTTCAAAAAAAGTTGTTCAGACGTCGAGGGCTAATTCTGCTTCCCATGATACAAACCCATCTGTTTCCACCGAAAAAGCTTTCAGGGGATCGTTTGCAACAGTTTGGCACCATTTCTGAGTGAATTGCAGAACGTCAGATTTTTGCTGAAATTGTGACCGCGCGGCTTAGGGATTTTTTCAAAAAAAGTTGTTCAGACGTAGGGGACTAATTCTGTTTCCCATGATACAAACCCATCTGTTTCCACCGAAAAAGCTTTCAGGGGATCGTTTGCAACAGTTTGGGAACATTTCTGAGTGAATTGCAGAACGTCAGATTTTTGCTGAAATTGTGACCGCGCGGCTTAGGGATTTTTTCAAAAAAAGTTGTTCAGACGTCAGGGGCTAATTCTGTTTCCCATGATACAAACCTATCTGTTTCCACCAAAAACGCTTTCAGGGGATCGTTTGCAACAGTTTGGCACCATTTCTGAGTGAATTGCAGAACGTCAGATTTTTGCTGAAATTGTGACCGCGCGGCTTAGGGATTTTTTCAAAAAAAGTTGTTCAGACGTCGAGGGCTAATTCTGTTTCCCATGATTCAATCCCATCTGTTTCCACCGAAAAAGCTTTCAGGGGATCGTTTGCAACAGTTTCGGAACATTTTTGAGTGAATTGCAGAACGTCAGATTTTTGCTGAAATTGTGACCGCGCGGCTTAGGGATTTTTTCAAAAAAAGTTGTTCAGACGTCAGGGGCTAATTCTGTTTCCCATGATACAAACCTATCTGTTTCCAACGAAAAAGCTTTCAGGGGATCGTTTGCACCAGTTTGGCACCATTTCTGAGTGAATTGCGGAACGTCAGATTTTTGCTGAAATTGTGACCGCGCGGCTTAGGGATTTTTTCAAAAAAAGTTGTTCAGATGTCGAGGGCTAATTCTGCTTCCATGATACAAACCCATCTGTTTCCACCGAAAAAGCTTTCAGGGGATCGTTTGCAACAGTTTGGCACCATTTCTGAGTGAATTGCAGAACGTCAGATTTTTGCTGAAATTGTGACCGCGCGGCTTAGGGATTTTTTCAAAAAAAGTTGTTCAGACGTCGAGGGCTAATTCTGCTTCCCATGATACAAACCCATCTGTTTCCACCGAAAAAGCTTTCAGGGGATCGTTTGCAACAGTTTGGCACCATTTCTGAGTGAATTGCAGAACGTCAGATTTTTGCTGAAATTGTGACCGTGCGGCTTAGGGATTTTTTCAAAAAAAGTTGTTCAGACGTCGGGGACTAATTCTGTTTCCCATGATACAAACCCATCTGTTTCCACCGAAAAAGCTTTCAGGGGATCGTTTGCAACAGTTTGGGAACATTTCTGAGTGAATTGCAGAACGTCAGAATTTTGCTGAAATTGTGACCGCGCGGCTTAGGGATTTTTTCAAAAAAAGTTGTTCAGACGTCGAGGGCTAATTCTGTTTCCCATGATTCAATCCCATCTGTTTCCACCGAAAAAGCTTTCAGGGGATCGTTTGCAACAGTTTGGGAACATTTTTGAGTGAATTGCAGAACGTCAGATTTTTGCTGAAATTGTGACCGCGCGGCTTAGGGATTTTTTCAAAAAAAGTTGTTCAGACGTCAGGGGCTAATTCTGTTTCCCATGATACAAACCTATCTGTTTCCACCAAAAAAGCTTTCAGGGGATCGTTTGCAACAGTTTGGCACCATTTCTGAGTGAATTGCGGAACGTCAGATTTTTGCTGAAATTGTGACCGCGCGGCTTAGGGATTTTTTCAAAAAAAGTTGTTCAGATGTCGAGGGCTATTTCTGCTTCCATGATACAAACCCATCTGTTTCCACCGAAAAAGCTTTCAGGGGATCGTTTGCAACAGTTTGGCACCATTTCTGAGTGAATTGCAGAACGTCAGATTTTTGCTGAAATTGTGACCGCGCGGCTTAGGGATTTTTTCAACAAAAGTTGTTCAGATGTCGAGGGCTAATTCTGTTTCCCATTATTCAATCCCATCTGTTTCCACCGAAAAAGCTTTCAGGGGATCGTTTGCAACAGTTTGGGAACATTTTTGATTGAAATGCAGAATGTCAGATTTTTGCTGAAATTGTGACCGCGCGGCTTAGGGATTTTTTCAAAAAAAGTTGTTCAGACGTTGAGGGCTAATTCTGTTTCCCATAATAAAAACCTATCTGTTTCCACCGAAAAAGCTTTCAGGGGATCGTTTGCAACAATTTGGGAACATTTTTGAGTGAATTGCAGAACGTCAGATTTTTGCTGAAATTGTGACCGCGCGGTTTAGGGATTTTTTCAAAAAAAGTTGTTCAGACGTCGAGGGCTAATTCTGCTTCCCATGATACAAACCCATCTGTTTCCAGCGAAAAAGCTTTTAGGGGATCGTTTGCAACAGTTTGGGAACATTTTTGAGTGAATTGCAGAACGTCAGATTTTTGCTGAAATTGTGACCGCGCGGCTTAGGGATTTTTTCAAAAAAAGTTGTTCAGACGTCGGGGACTAATTCTGTTTCCCATAATAAAAACCTATCTGTTTCCACCGAAAAAGCTTTTAGGGGATCGTTTGCAACAGTTTGGCACCATTTCTGAGTGAATTGCAGAACGTCAGATTTTTGCTGAAATTGTGACCGCGCGGCTTAGGGATTTTTTCAAAAAAAGTTGTTCAGATGTCGAGGGCTAATTCTGTTTCCCATGATTCAATCCCATCTGTTTCCACCGAAAAAGCTTTCAGGGGATCGTTTGCAACAATTTGGGAATATTTTTGAGTGAATTGCAGAACGTCAGATTTTTGCTGAAATTGTGACCGCGCGGCTTAGGGATTTTTTCAAAAAAAGTTATTCAGACGTCGGGGGCGAATTCTGTTTCCCATGATACAAACCCATCTGTTTCCACCGAAAAAGCTTCCAGTCGATCGTTTGCAACAGTTTGGGAACATTTCTGAGTGAATTGCAGAACGTCAGAATTTTGCTGAAATTGTGACCGCGCGGCTTAGGGATTTTTTCAAAAAAAGTTGTTCAGACGTCGAGGGCTAATTCTGCTTCCCATGATACAAACCCATCTGTTTCCACCGAAAAAGCTTTCAGGGGATCGTTTGCAACAGTTTGGCACCATTTCTGAGTGAATTGCAGAACGTCAGATTTTTGCTGAAATTGTGACCGCGCGGCTTAGGGATTTTTTCAAAAAAAGTTAATCAGACGTCGTGGGCTAATTCTGTTTCCCATGATACAAACCCATCTGTTTCCACCGAAAAAGCTTTCAGGGGATCGTTTGCAACAGTTTGGGAACATTTCTGAGTGAATTGCAGAACGTCAGAATTTTGCTGAAATTGTGACCGCGCGGCTTAGGGATTTTTTCAAAAAAAGTTGTTCAGACGTCGAGGGCTAATTCTGCTTCCCATGATACAAACCCATCTGTTTCCACAGAAAAAGCTTTCCGGGGATCGTTTGCAACAGTTTGGCACCATTTCTGAGTGAATTGCAGAACGTCAGATTTTTGCTGAAATTGTGACCGCGCGGCTTAGGGATTTTTTCAAAAAAAGTTGTTCAGACGTCGTGGGCTAATTCTGTTTCCCATGATTCAATCCCATCTGTTTCCACCGAAAAAGCTTTCAGGGGATCGTTTGCAACAGTTTGGCACCATTTTTGAGTGAATTGCGGAACGTCAGATTTTTGCTGAAATTGTGACCGCGCGGCTTAGGGATTTTTTCACAAAAAGTTGTTCACACGTCGAGGGCCATTTCTGCTTCAATGATACAAACCCATCTGTTTCCACCGAAAAAGCTTTCAGGGGATCGTTTGCAACAGTTTGGCACCATTTCTGAGTGAATTGCAGAACGTCAGATTTTTGCTGAAATTGTGACCGCGCGGCTTAGGGATTTTTTCAAAAAAAGTTATTCAGACGTCGGGGGCTAATTCTGTTTCCCATAATAAAAACCTATCTGTTTCCACCGAAAAAGCTTTCAGGGGATCGTTTGCAACAATTTGGGAACATTTTTGAGTGAATTGCAGAACGTCAGATTTTTGCTGAAATTGTGACCGCGCGGCTTAGGGATTTTTTCAAAAAAAGTTGTTCAGACGTCAGGGGCTAATTCTGTTTCCCATGAAACAAACCTATCTGTTTCCACCGAAAAAGCTTTCAGGGGATCGTTTGCAACAGTTTGGGAACATTTTTGAGTGAATTGCAGAACGTCAGATTTTTGCTGAAATTGTGACCGCGCGGCTTAGGGATTTTTTCAAAAAAAGTTGTTCAGACGTCAGGGGCTAATTCTGTTTCCCATGATACAAACCTATCTGTTTCCACCGAAAAAGCTTTCAGGGGATCGTTTGCACCAGTTTGGCACCATTTCTGAGTGAATTGCGGAACGTCAGATTTTTGCTGAAATTGTGACCGCGCGGCTTAGGGATTTTTTCAAAAAAAGTTGTTCAGACGTCGTGGGCTAATTCTGTTTCCCACGATTCAATCCCATCTGTTTCCACCGAAAAAGCTTTCAGGGGATCGTTTGCAACAGTTTGGGAACATTTTTGAGTGAATTGCAGAACGTCAGATTTTTGCTGAAATTGTGACCGCGCGGCTTAGGGATTTTTTCAAAAAAAGTTGTTCAGACGTCGAGGGCTAATTCTGCTTCCCATGATACAAACCCATCTGTTTCCACCGAAAAAGCTTTCAGGGGATCGTTTGCAACAGTTTGGCACCATTTCTGAGTGAATTGCAGAACGTCAGATTTTTGCTGAAATTGTGACCGCGCGGCTTAGGGATTTTTTCAAAAAAAGTTGTTCAGACGTCGGGGACTAATTCTGTTTCCCATGATACAAACCCATCTGTTTCCACCGAAAAAGCTTTCAGGGGATCGTTTGCAACAGTTTGGGAACATTTCTGAGTGAATTGCAGAACGTCAGATTTTTGCTGAAATTGTGACCGCGCGGCTTAGGGATTTTTTCAAAAAAAGTTGTTCAGACGTCGAGGGCTAATTCTGTTTCCCATGATTCAATCCCATCTGTTTCCACCGAAAAAGCTTTCAGGGGATCGTTTGCAACAGTTTGGGAACATTTTTGAGTGAATTGCAGAACGTCAGATTTTTGCTGAAATTGTGACCGCGCGGCTTAGGGATTTTTTCAAAAAAAGTTGTTCAGACGTCAGGGGCTAATTCTGTTTCCCATGATACAAACCTATCTGTTTCCACCAAAAACGCTTTCAGGGGATCGTTTGCAACAGTTTGGCACCATTTCTGAGTGAATTGCAGAACGTCAGATTTTTGCTGAAATTGTGACCGCGCGGCTTAGGGATTTTTTCAAAAAAAGTTGTTCAGACGTCGAGGACTAATTCTGCTTCCCATGATACAAACCCATCTGTTTCCACCGAAAAAGCTTTCAGGGGATCGTTTGCAACAGTTTGGCACCATTTCTGAGTGCATTGCAGAACGTCAGATTTTTGCTGAAATTGTGACCGCGCGGCTTAGGGATTTTTTCAAAAAAAGTTGTTCAGACGTCGGGGACTAATTCTGTTTCCCATGATACAAACCCATCTGTTTCCACCGAAAAAGCTTTCAGGGGATCGTTTGCAACAGTTTGGGAACATTTCTGAGTGAATTGCAGAACGTCAGATTTTTGCTGAAATTGTGACCGCGCGGCTTAGGGATTTTTTCAAAAAAAGTTGTTCAGACGTCGAGGGCTAATTCTGTTTCCCATGATTCAATCCCATCTGTTTCCACCGAAAAAGCTTTCAGGGGATCGTTTGCAACAGTTTGGGAACATTTTTGAGTGAATTGCAGAACGTCAGATTTTTGCTGAAATTGTGACCGCGCGGCTTAGGGATTTTTTCAAAAAAAGTTGTTCAGACGTCAGGGGCTAATTCTGTTTCCCATGATACAAACCTATCTGTTTCCAACGAAAAAGCTTTCAGGGGATCGTTTGCACCAGTTTGGCACCATTTCTGAGTGAATTGCGGAACGTCAGATTTTTGCTGAAATTGTGACCGCGCGGCTTAGGGATTTTTTCAAAAAAAGTTGTTCAGATGTCGAGGGCTAATTCTGCTTCCATGATACAAACCCATCTGTTTCCACCGAAAAAGCTTTCAGGGGATCGTTTGCAACAGTTTGGCACCATTTCTGAGTGAATTGCAGAACGTCAGATTTTTGCTGAAATTGTGACCGCGCGGCTTAGGGATTTTTTCAAAAAAAGTTGTTCAGACGTCGAGGGCTAATTCTGCTTCCCATGATACAAACCCATCTGTTTCCACCGAAAAAGCTTTCAGGGGATCGTTTGCAACAGTTTGGGAACATTTCTGAGTGAATTGCAGAACGTCAGAATTTTGCTGAAATTGTGACCGCGCGGCTTAGGGATTTTTTCAAAAAAAGTTGTTCAGACGTCGAGGGCTAATTCTGTTTCCCATGATTCAATCCCATCTGTTTCCACCGAAAAAGCTTTCAGGGGATCGTTTGCAACAGTTTGGGAACATTTTTGAGTGAATTGCAGAACGTCAGATTTTTGCTGAAATTGTGACCGCGCGGCTTAGGGATTTTTTCAAAAAAAGTTGTTCAGACGTCAGGGGCTAATTCTGTTTCCCATGATACAAACCTATCTGTTTCCACCAAAAAAGCTTTCAGGGGATCGTTTGCAACAGTTTGGCACCATTTCTGAGTGAATTGCGGAACGTCAGATTTTTGCTGAAATTGTGACCGCGCGGCTTAGGGATTTTTTCAAAAAAAGTTGTTCAGATGTCGAGGGCTATTTCTGCTTCCATGATACAAACCCATCTGTTTCCACCGAAAAAGCTTTCAGGGGATCGTTTGCAACAGTTTGGCACCATTTCTGAGTGAATTGCAGAACGTCAGATTTTTGCTGAAATTGTGACCGCGCGGCTTAGGGATTTTTTCAACAAAAGTTGTTCAGATGTCGAGGGCTAATTCTGTTTCCCATTATTCAATCCCATCTGTTTCCACCGAAAAAGCTTTCAGGGGATCGTTTGCAACAGTTTGGGAACATTTTTGATTGAAATGCAGAATGTCAGATTTTTGCTGAAATTGTGACCGCGCGGCTTAGGGATTTTTTCAAAAAAAGTTGTTCAGACGTTGAGGGCTAATTCTGTTTCCCATAATAAAAACCTATCTGTTTCCACCGAAAAAGCTTTCAGGGGATCGTTTGCAACAATTTGGGAACATTTTTGAGTGAATTGCAGAACGTCAGATTTTTGCTGAAATAGTGACCGCGCGGCTTAGGGATTTTTTCAAAAAAAGTTGTTCAGACGTCGAGGGCTAATTCTGCTTCCCATGATACAAACCCATCTGTTTCCAGCGAAAAAGCTTTTAGGGGATCGTTTGCAACAGTTTGGGAACATTTTTGAGTGAATTGCAGAACGTCAGATTTTTGCTGAAATTGTGACCGCGCGGCTTAGGGATTTTTTCAAAAAAAGTTGTTCAGACGTCGGGGACTAATTCTGTTTCCCATAATAAAAACCTATCTGTTTCCACCGAAAAAGCTTTTAGGGGATCGTTTGCAACAGTTTGGCACCATTTCTGAGTGAATTGCAGAACGTCAGATTTTTGCTGAAATTGTGACCGCGCGGCTTAGGGATTTTTTCAAAAAAAGTTGTTCAGATGTCGAGGGCTAATTCTGTTTCCCATGATTCAATCCCATCTGTTTCCACCGAAAAAGCTTTCAGGGGATCGTTTGCAACAATTTGGGAATATTTTTGAGTGAATTGCAGAACGTCAGATTTTTGCTGAAATTGTGACCGCGCGGCTTAGGGATTTTTTCAAAAAAAGTTATTCAGACGTCGGGGGCTAATTCTGTTTCCCATGATACAAACCCATCTGTTTCCACCGAAAAAGCTTCCAGTCGATCGTTTGCAACAGTTTGGGAACATTTCTGAGTGAATTGCAGAACGTCAGAATTTTGCTGAAATTGTGACCGCGCGGCTTAGGGATTTTTTCAAAAAAAGTTGTTCAGACGTCGAGGGCTAATTCTGCTTCCCATGATACAAACCCATCTGTTTCCACCGAAAAAGCTTTCAGGGGATCGTTTGCAACAGTTTGGCACCATTTCTGAGTGAATTGCAGAACGTCAGATTTTTGCTGAAATTGTGACCGCGCGGCTTAGGGATTTTTTCAAAAAAAGTTAATCAGACGTCGTGGGCTAATTCTGTTTCCCATGATACAAACCCATCTGTTTCCACCGAAAAAGCTTTCAGGGGATCGTTTGCAACAGTTTGGGAACATTTCTGAGTGAATTGCAGAACGTCAGAATTTTGCTGAAATTGTGACCGCGCGGCTTAGGGATTTTTTCAAAAAAAGTTGTTCAGACGTCGAGGGCTAATTCTGCTTCCCATGATACAAACCCATCTGTTTCCACCGAAAAAGCTTTCCGGGGATCGTTTGCAACAGTTTGGCACCATTTCTGAGTGAATTGCAGAACGTCAGATTTTTGCTGAAATTGTGACCGCGCGGCTTAGGGATTTTTTCAAAAAAAGTTGTTCAGACGTCGTGGGCTAATTCTGTTTCCCATGATTCAATCCCATCTGTTTCCACCGAAAAAGCTTTCAGGGGATCGTTTGCAACAGTTTGGCACCATTTTTGAGTGAATTGCGGAACGTCAGATTTTTGCTGAAATTGTGACCGCGCGGCTTAGGGATTTTTTCACAAAAAGTTGTTCACACGTCGAGGGCCATTTCTGCTTCAATGATACAAACCTATCTGTTTCCACCAAAAAAGCTTTCAGGGGATCGTTTGCAACAGTTTGGCACCATTTCTGAGTGAATTGCAGAACGTCAGATTTTTGCTGAAATTGTGACCGCGCGGCTTAGGGATTTTTTCAAAAAAAGTTATTCAGACGTCGGGGGCTAATTCTGTTTCCCATAATAAAAACCTATCTGTTTCCACCGAAAAAGCTTTCAGGGGATCGTTTGCAACAATTTGGGAACATTTTTGAGTGAATTGCAGAACGTCAGATTTTTGCTGAAATTGTGACCGCGCGGCTTAGGGATTTTTTCAAAAAAAGTTGTTCAGACGTCAGGGGCTAATTCTGTTTCCCATGATTCAATCCCATCTGTTTCCACCGAAAAAGCTTTCAGGGGATCGTTTGCAACAGTTTGGGAACATTTTTGAGTGAATTGCAGAACGTCAGATTTTTGCTGAAATTGTGACCGCGCGGCTTAGGGATTTTTTCAAAAAAAGTTGTTCAGACGTCAGGGGCTAATTCTGTTTCCCATGATACAAACCTATCTGTTTCCACCGAAAAAGCTTTCAGGGGATCGTTTGCAACAGTTTGGGAACATTTTTGAGTGAATTGCAGAACGTCAGATTTTTGCTGAAATTGTGACCGCGCGGCTTAGGGATTTTTTCAAAAAAAGTTGTTCAGACGTCAGGGGCTAATTCTGTTTCCCATGATACAAACCTATCTGTTTCCACCGAAAAAGCTTTCAGGGGATCGTTTGCACCAGTTTGGCACCATTTCTGAGTGAATTGCGGAACGTCAGATTTTTGCTGAAATTGTGACCGCGCGGCTTAGGGATTTTTTCAAAAAAAGTTGTTCAGACGTCGTGGGCTAATTCTGTTTCCCATGATTCAATCCCATCTGTTTCCACCGAAAAAGCTTTCAGGGAATCGTTTGCAACAGTTTGGGAACATTTTTGAGTGAATTGCAGAACGTCAGATTTTTGCTGAAATTGTGACCGCGCGGCTTAGGGATTTTTTCAAAAAAAGTTGTTCAGACGTCGAGGGCTAATTCTGCTTCCCATGATACAAACCCATCTGTTTCCACCGAAAAAGCTTTCAGGGGATCGTTTGCAACAGTTTGGCACCATTTCTGAGTGAATTGCAGAACGTCAGATTTTTGCTGAAATTGTGACCGCGCGGCTTAGGGATTTTTTCAAAAAAAGTTGTTCAGACGTCGGGGACTAATTCTGTTTCCCATGATACAAACCCATCTGTTTCCACCGAAAAAGCTTTCAGGGGATCGTTTGCAACAGTTTGGGAACATTTCTGAGTGAATTGCAGAACGTCAGATTTTTGCTGAAATTGTGACCGCGCGGCTTAGGGATTTTTTCAAAAAAAGTTGTTCAGACGTCGAGGGCTAATTCTGTTTCCCATGATTCAATCCCATCTGTTTCCACCGAAAAAGCTTTCAGGGGATCGTTTGCAACAGTTTGGGAACATTTTTGAGTGAATTGCAGAACGTCAGATTTTTGCTGAAATTGTGACCGCGCGGCTTAGGGATTTTTTCAAAAAAAGTTGTTCAGACGTCAGGGGCTAATTCTGTTTCCCATGATACAAACCTATCTGTTTCCACCAAAAACGCTTTCAGGGGATTGTTTGCAACAGTTTGGCACCATTTCTGAGTGAATTGCAGAACGTCAGATTTTTGCTGAAATTGTGACCGCGCGGCTTAGGGATTTTTTCAAAAAAAGTTGTTCAGACGTCGAGGGCTAATTCTGCTTCCCATGATACAAACCCATCTGTTTCCACCGAAAAAGCTTTCAGGGGATCGTTTGCAACAGTTTGGCACCATTTCTGAGTGAATTGCAGAACGTCAGATTTTTGCTGAAATTGTGACCGCGCGGCTTAGGGATTTTTTCAAAAAAAGTTGTTCAGACGTCGGGGACTAATTCTGTTTCCCATGATACAAACCCATCTGTTTCCACCGAAAAAGCTTTCAGGGGATCGTTTGCAACAGTTTGTGAACATTTCTGAGTGAATTGCAGAACGTCAGATTTTTGCTGAAATTGTGACCGCGCGGCTTAGGGATTTTTTCAAAAAAAGTTGTTCAGACGTCGAGGGCTAATTCTGTTTCCCATGATTCAATCCCATCTGTTTCCACCGAAAAAGCTTTCAGGGGATCGTTTGCAACAGTTTGGGAACATTTTTGAGTGAATTGCAGAACGTCAGATTTTTGCTGAAATTGTGACCGCGCGGCTTAGGGATTTTTTCAAAAAAAGTTGATCAGACGTCAGGGGCTAATTCTGTTTCCCATGATACAAACCTATCTGTTTCCACCAAAAACGCTTTCAGGGGATCGTTTGCAACAGTTTGGCACCATTTCTGAGTGAATTGCAGAACGTCAGATTTTTGCTGAAATTGTGACCGCGCGGCTTAGGGATTTTTTCAAAAAAAGTTGTTCAGACGTCAGGGGCTAATTCTGTTTCCCATGACACAAACCTATCTGTTTCCACCGAAAAAGCTTTTAGGGGATCGTTTGCAACAGTTTGGCACCATTTCTGAGTGAATTGCAGAACGTCAGATTTTTGCTGAAATTGTGACCGCGCGGCTTAGGGATTTTTTCAAAAAAAGTTGTTCAGATGTCGAGGGCTAATTCTGTTTCCCATGATTCAATCCCATCTGTTTCCACCGAAAAAGCTTTCAGGGGATCGTTTGCAACAATTTGGGAATATTTTTGAGTGAATTGCAGAACGTCAGATTTTTTGCTGAAATTGTGACCGCGCGGCTTAGGGATTTTTTCAAAAAAAGTTGTTCAGACGTCGAGGGCTAATTCTGCTTCCCATGATACAAACCCATCTGTTTCCACCGAAAAAGCTTTCAGGGGATCGTTTGCAACAGTTTGGCACCATTTCTGAGTGAATTGCAGAACGTCAGATTTTTGCTGAAATTGCGACCGCGCGGCTTAGGGATTTTTTCAAAAAAAGTTGTTCAGACGTCGGGGACTAATTCTGTTTCCCATGATACAAACCCATCTGTTTCCACCGAAAAAGCTTTCAGGGGATCGTTTGCAACAGTTTGGGAACATTTCTGAGTGAATTGCAGAACGTCAGAATTTTGCTGAAATTGTGACCGCGCGGCTTAGGGATTTTTTCAAAAAAAGTTGTTCAGACGTCGAGGGCTAATTCTGTTTCCCATGATTCAATCCCATCTGTTTCCACCGAAAAAGCTTTCAGGGGATCGTTTGCAACAGTTTGGGAACATTTTTGAGTGAATTGCAGAACGTCAGATTTTTGCTGAAATTGTGACCGCGCGGCTTAGGGATTTTTTCAAAAAAAAGTTGTTCAGACGTCAGGGGCTAATTCTGTTTCCCATGATACAAACCTATCTGTTTCCACCAAAAAAGCTTTCAGGGGATCGTTTGCAACAGTTTGGCACCATTTCTGAGTGAATTGCGGAACGTCAGATTTTTGCTGAAATTGTGACCGCGCGGCTTAGGGATTTTTTCAAAAAAAGTTGTTCAGACGTCAGGGGATAATTCTGTTTCCCATGATACAAACCTATCTGTTTCCACCGAAAAAGCTTTCAGGGGATCGTTTGCACCAGTTTGGCACTATTTCTGAGTGAATTGCGGAACGTCAGATTTTTGCTGAAATTGTGACCGCGCGGCTTAGGGATTTTTTCAAAAAAAGTTGTTCAGATGTCGAGGGCTAATTCTGCTTCCATGATACAAACCCATCTGTTTCCACCGAAAAAGCTTTCAGGGGATCGTTTGCAACAGTTTGGCACCATTTCTGAGTGAATTGCAGAACGTCAGATTTTTGCTGAAATTGTGACCGCGCGGCTTAGGGATTTTTTCAAAAAAAGTTGTTCAGATGTCGAGGGCTAATTCTGTTTCCCATGATTCAATCCCATCTGTTTCCACCGAAAAAGCTTTCAGGGGATCGTTTGCAACAGTTTGGCACCATTTCTGAGTGAATTGCAGAACGTCAGATTTTTGCTGAAATTGTGACCGCGCGGCTTAGGGATTTTTTCAAAAAAAGTTGTTCAGACGTCGGGGACTAATTCTGTTTCCCATGATACAAACCCATCTGTTTCCACCGAAAAAGCTTTCAGGGGATCGTTTGCAACAGTTTGGGAACATTTCTGAGTGAATTGCAGAACGTCAGATTTTTGCTGAAATTGTGACCGCGCGGCTTAGGGATTTTTTCAAAAAAAGTTGTTCAGACGTCGAGGGCTAATTCTGTTTCCCATGATTCAATCCCATCTGTTTCCACCGAAAAAGCTTTCAGGGGATCGTTTGCAACAGTTTGGGAACATTTTTGAGTGAATTGCAGAACGTCAGATTTTTGCTGAAATTGTGACCGCGCGGCTTAGGGATTTTTTCAAAAAAAGTTGTTCAGACGTCAGGGGCTAATTCTGTTTCCCATGATACAAACCTATCTGTTTCCACCAAAAACGCTTTCAGGGGATCGTTTGCAACAGTTTGGCACCATTTCTGAGTGAATTGCAGAACGTCAGATTTTTGCTGAAATTGTGACCGCGCGGCTTAGGGATTTTTTCAAAAAAAGTTGTTCAGACGTTGAGGGCTAATTCTGTTTCCCATAATAAAAACCTATCTGTTTCCACCGAAAAAGCTTTCAGGGGATCGTTTGCAACAATTTGGGAACATTTTTGAGTGAATTGCAGAACGTCAGATTTTTGCTGAAATTGTGACCGCGCGGCTTAGGGATTTTTTCAAAAAAAGTTGTTCAGACGTCGAGGGCTAATTCTGCTTCCCATGATACAAACCCATCTGTTTCCAGCGAAAAAGCTTTTAGGGGATCGTTTGCAACAGTTTGGGAACATTTTTGAGTGAATTGCAGAACGTCAGATTTTTGCTGAAATTGTGACCGCGCGGCTTAGGGATTTTTTCAAAAAAAGTTGTTCAGACGTCGGGGACTAATTCTGTTTCCCATAATAAAAACCTATCTGTTTCCACCGAAAAAGCTTTTAGGGGATCGTTTGCAACAGTTTGGCGCCATTTCTGAGTGAATTGCAGAACGTCAGATTTTTGCTGAAATTGTGACCGCGCGGCTTAGGGATTTTTTCAAAAAAAGTTGTTCAGATGTCGAGGGCTAATTCTGTTTCCCATGATTCAATCCCATCTGTTTCCACCGAAAAAGCTTTCAGGGGATCGTTTGCAACAATTTGGGAATATTTTTGAGTGAATTGCAGAACGTCAGATTTTTGCTGAAATTGTGACCGCGCGGCTTAGGGATTTTTTCAAAAAAAGTTATTCAGACGTCGGGGGCTAATTCTGTTTCCCATGATACAAACCCATCTGTTTCCACCGAAAAAGCTTCCAGTCGATCGTTTGCAACAGTTTGGGAACATTTCTGAGTGAATTGCAGAACGTCAGAATTTTGCTGAAATTGTGACCGCGCGGCTTAGGGATTTTTTCAAAAAAAGTTGTTCAGACGTCGAGGGCTAATTCTGCTTCCCATGATACAAACCCATCTGTTTCCACCGAAAAAGCTTTCAGGGGATCGTTTGCAACAGTTTGGCACCATTTCTGAGTGAATTGCAGAACGTCAGATTTTTGCTGAAATTGTGACCGCGCGGCTTAGGGATTTTTTCAAAAAAAGTTAATCAGACGTCGTGGGCTAATTCTGTTTCCCATGATACAAACCCATCTGTTTCCACCGAAAAAGCTTTCAGGGGATCGTTTGCAACAGTTTGGGAACATTTCTGAGTGAATTGCAGAACGTCAGAATTTTGCTGAAATTGTGACCGCGCGGCTTAGGGATTTTTTCAAAAAAAGTTGTTCAGACGTCGAGGGCTAATTCTGCTTCCCATGATACAAACCCATCTGTTTCCACCGAAAAAGCTTTCCGGGGATCGTTTGCAACAGTTTGGCACCATTTCTGAGTGAATTGCAGAACGTCAGATTTTTGCTGAAATTGTGACCGCGCGGCTTAGGGATTTTTTCAAAAAAAGTTGTTCAGACGTCGTGGGCTAATTCTGTTTCCCATGATTCAATCCCATCTGTTTCCACCGAAAAAGCTTTCAGGGGATCGTTTGCAACAGTTTGGCACCATTTTTGAGTGAATTGCGGAACGTCAGATTTTTGCTGAAATTGTGACCGCGCGGCTTAGGGATTTTTTCACAAAAAGTTGTTCACACGTCGAGGGCCATTTCTGCTTCAATGATACAAACCTATCTGTTTCCACCAAAAAAGCTTTCAGGGGATCGTTTGCAACAGTTTGGCACCATTTCTGAGTGAATTGCAGAACGTCAGATTTTTGCTGAAATTGTGACCGCGCGGCTTAGGGATTTTTTCAAAAAAAGTTATTCAGACGTCGGGGGCTAATTCTGTTTCCCATAATAAAAACCTATCTGTTTCCACCGAAAAAGCTTTCAGGGGATCGTTTGCAACAATTTGGGAACATTTTTGAGTGAATTGCAGAACGTCAGATTTTTGCTGAAATTGTGACCGCGCGGCTTAGGGATTTTTTCAAAAAAAGTTGTTCAGACGTCAGGGGCTAATTCTGTTTCCCATGATTCAATCCCATCTGTTTCCACCGAAAAAGCTTTCAGGGGATCGTTTGCAACAGTTTGGGAACATTTTTGAGTGAATTGCAGAACGTCAGATTTTTGCTGAAATTGTGACCGCGCGGCTTAGGGATTTTTTCAAAAAAAGTTGTTCAGACGTCAGGGGCTAATTCTGTTTCCCATGATACAAACCTATCTGTTTCCACCGAAAAAGCTTTCAGGGGATCGTTTGCAACAGTTTGGGAACATTTTTGAGTGAATTGCAGAACGTCAGATTTTTGCTGAAATTGTGACCGCGCGGCTTAGGGATTTTTTCAAAAAAAGTTGTTCAGACGTCAGGGGCTAATTCTGTTTCCCATGATACAAACCTATCTGTTTCCACCGAAAAAGCTTTCAGGGGATCGTTTGCACCAGTTTGGCACCATTTCTGAGTGAATTGCGGAACGTCAGATTTTTGCTGAAATTGTGACCGCGCGGCTTAGGGATTTTTTCAAAAAAAGTTGTTCAGACGTCGTGGGCTAATTCTGTTTCCCATGATTCAATCCCATCTGTTTCCACCGAAAAAGCTTTCAGGGAATCGTTTGCAACAGTTTGGGAACATTTTTGAGTGAATTGCAGAACGTCAGATTTTTGCTGAAATTGTGACCGCGCGGCTTAGGGATTTTTTCAAAAAAAGTTGTTCAGACGTCGAGGGCTAATTCTGCTTCCCATGATACAAACCCATCTGTTTCCACCGAAAAAGCTTTCAGGGGATCGTTTGCAACAGTTTGGCACCATTTCTGAGTGAATTGCAGAACGTCAGATTTTTGCTGAAATTGTGACCGCGCGGCTTAGGGATTTTTTCAAAAAAAGTTGTTCAGACGTCGGGGACTAATTCTGTTTCCCATGATACAAACCCATCTGTTTCCACCGAAAAAGCTTTCAGGGGATCGTTTGCAACAGTTTGGGAACATTTCTGAGTGAATTGCAGAACGTCAGATTTTTGCTGAAATTGTGACCGCGCGGCTTAGGGATTTTTTCAAAAAAAGTTGTTCAGACGTCGAGGGCTAATTCTGTTTCCCATGATTCAATCCCATCTGTTTCCACCGAAAAAGCTTTCAGGGGATCGTTTGCAACAGTTTGGGAACATTTTTGAGTGAATTGCAGAACGTCAGATTTTTGCTGAAATTGTGACCGCGCGGCTTAGGGATTTTTTCAAAAAAAGTTGTTCAGACGTCAGGGGCTAATTCTGTTTCCCATGATACAAACCTATCTGTTTCCACCAAAAACGCTTTCAGGGGATCGTTTGCAACAGTTTGGCACCATTTCTGAGTGAATTGCAGAACGTCAGATTTTTGCTGAAATTGTGACCGCGCGGCTTAGGGATTTTTTCAAAAAAAGTTGTTCAGACGTCGAGGGCTAATTCTGCTTCCCATGATACAAACCCATCTGTTTCCACCGAAAAAGCTTTCAGGGGATCGTTTGCAACAGTTTGGCACCATTTCTGAGTGAATTGCAGAACGTCAGATTTTTGCTGAAATTGTGACCGCGCGGCTTAGGGATTTTTTCAAAAAAAGTTGTTCAGACGTCGGGGACTAATTCTGTTTCCCATGATACAAACCCATCTGTTTCCACCGAAAAAGCTTTCAGGGGATCGTTTGCAACAGTTTGTGAACATTTCTGAGTGAATTGCAGAACGTCAGATTTTTGCTGAAATTGTGACCGCGCGGCTTAGGGATTTTTTCAAAAAAAGTTGTTCAGACGTCGAGGGCTAATTCTGTTTCCCATGATTCAATCCCATCTGTTTCCACCGAAAAAGCTTTCAGGGGATCGTTTGCAACAGTTTGGGAACATTTTTGAGTGAATTGCAGAACGTCAGATTTTTGCTGAAATTGTGACCGCGCGGCTTAGGGATTTTTTCAAAAAAAGTTGATCAGACGTCAGGGGCTAATTCTGTTTCCCATGATACAAACCTATCTGTTTCCACCAAAAACGCTTTCAGGGGATCGTTTGCAACAGTTTGGCACCATTTCTGAGTGAATTGCAGAACGTCAGATTTTTGCTGAAATTGTGACCGCGCGGCTTAGGGATTTTTTCAAAAAAAGTTGTTCAGACGTCAGGGGCTAATTCTGTTTCCCATGACACAAACCTATCTGTTTCCACCGAAAAAGCTTTTAGGGGATCGTTTGCAACAGTTTGGCACCATTTCTGAGTGAATTGCAGAACGTCAGATTTTTGCTGAAATTGTGACCGCGCGGCTTAGGGATTTTTTCAAAAAAAGTTGTTCAGATGTCGAGGGCTAATTCTGTTTCCCATGATTCAATCCCATCTGTTTCCACCGAAAAAGCTTTCAGGGGATCGTTTGCAACAATTTGGGAATATTTTTGAGTGAATTGCAGAACGTCAGATTTTTTGCTGAAATTGTGACCGCGCGGCTTAGGGATTTTTTCAAAAAAAGTTGTTCAGACGTCGAGGGCTAATTCTGCTTCCCATGATACAAACCCATCTGTTTCCACCGAAAAAGCTTTCAGGGGATCGTTTGCAACAGTTTGGCACCATTTCTGAGTGAATTGCAGAACGTCAGATTTTTGCTGAAATTGCGACCGCGCGGCTTAGGGATTTTTTCAAAAAAAGTTGTTCAGACGTCGGGGACTAATTCTGTTTCCCATGATACAAACCCATCTGTTTCCACCGAAAAAGCTTTCAGGGGATCGTTTGCAACAGTTTGGGAACATTTCTGAGTGAATTGCAGAACGTCAGAATTTTGCTGAAATTGTGACCGCGCGGCTTAGGGATTTTTTCAAAAAAAGTTGTTCAGACGTCGAGGGCTAATTCTGTTTCCCATGATTCAATCCCATCTGTTTCCACCGAAAAAGCTTTCAGGGGATCGTTTGCAACAGTTTGGGAACATTTTTGAGTGAATTGCAGAACGTCAGATTTTTGCTGAAATTGTGACCGCGCGGCTTAGGGATTTTTTCAAAAAAAGTTGTTCAGACGTCAGGGGCTAATTCTGTTTCCCATGATAAAAACCCATCTGTTTCCACCGAAGAAGCTTTCAGGGGATCGTTTGCAACAGTTTGGCACCATTTTTGAGTGAATTGCAGAACGTCAGATTTTTGCTGATATTGTGACCGCGCGGCTTAGGGATTTTTTCAAAAAAAGTTGTTCAGACGTCGAGGGCTAATTCTGTTTCCCATGATAAAAACCCATCTGTTTCCACCGAAAAAGCTTTCAGGGGATCGCTTGCAACAGTTTGGCACCATTTTTGAGTGAATTGCAGAACGTCAGATTTTTGCTGAAATTGTGACCGCGCGGCTTAGGGATTTTTTCAAAAAAAGTTGTTCAGATGTCAAGGGCTAATTCTGTTTCCCATGATAAAAACTCATTTGTTTCCACCGAAAAAGCTTTCAGGGGATCGCTTGCAACAGTTTGGCACCATTTTTGAGTGAATTGCAGAACGTCAGATTTTTGCTGAAATTGTGACCGTGCGGCTTAGGGATTTTTTCAAAAAAAGTTGTTCAGACGTCGAGCGCTCATTCTGTTTCCCATGATAAAAACTCATTTGTTTCCACCGAAAAAGCTTTCAGGGGATCGCTTGCAACAGTTTGGCACCATTTTAGAGTGAATTGCAGAACGTCAGATTTTTGCTGAAATTGTGACCGCGCGGCTTAGGGATTTTTTCAAAAAAAGTTGTTCAGACGTCGAGGGCTTATTCTGTTTCCCATGATAAAAACCCATCTGTTTCCACCGAAAAAGCTTTCAGGGGATCGCTTGCAACAGTTTGGCACCATTTTTGAGTGAACTGCAGAACGTCAGATTTTTGCTGAAATTGTGACCGCGTGGCTTAGGGATTTTTTCAAAAAAAGTTGTTCAGACGTTGAGCGCTCATTCTGTTTCCCATGATAAAAACCCATCTGTTTCCACCGAAAAAGCTTTCAGGAGATCGCTTGCAACAGTTTGGCACCATTTTTGAGTGAATTGCTTAGGGATTTTTTCAATAAAAGTTCTTCAGACGCGGCTTAGGGATTTTTTCAAAAAAAGTTGTTCAGACGTCAGGGGCTAATTCTGTTTCCCATGATACAAACCTATCTGTTTCCACCAAAAACGCTTTCAGGGGATCGTTTGCAACAGTTTGGCACCATTTCTGAGTGAATTGCAGAACGTCAGATTTTTGCTGAAATTGTGACCGCGCGGCTTAGGGATTTTTTCAAAAAAAGTTGTTCAGACGTCGAGGGCTAATTCTGTTTCCCATGATTCAATCCCATCTGTTTCCACCGAAAAAGCTTTCAGGGGATCGTTTGCAACAGTTTGGGAACATTTTTGAGTGAATTGCAGAACGTCAGATTTTTGCTGAAATTGTGACCGCGCGGCTTAGGGATTTTTTCAAAAAAAGTTGTTCAGACGTCAGGGGCTAATTCTGTTTCCCATGATACAAACCTATCTGTTTCCACCGAAAAAGCTTTCAGGGGATCGTTTGCACCAGTTTGGCACCATTTCTGAGTGAATTGCGGAACGTCAGATTTTTGCTGAAATTGTGACCGCGCGGCTTAGGGATTTTTTCATAAAAAGTTGTTCAGATGTCGAGGGCTAATTCTGCTTCCATGATACAAACCCATCTGTTTCCACCGAAAAAGCTTTCAGGGGATCGTTTGCAACAGTTTGGCACCATTTCTGAGTGAATTGCGGAACGTCAGATTTTGCTGAAATTGTGACCGCGCGGCTTAGGGATTTTTTCAAAAAAAAGTTGTTCAGACGTTGAGGGCTAATTCTGTTTCCCATAATAAAAACCTATCTCTTTTCACCGAAAAAGCTTTCAGGGGATCGTTTGCAACAATTTGGGAACATTTTTGAGTGAATTGCAGAACGTCAGATTTTTGCTGAAATTGTGACCGCGCGGCTTAGGGATTTTTTCAAAAAAAGTTGTTCAGACGTCGAGGGCTAATTCTGCTTCCCATCATACAAACCCATCTGTTTCCAGCGAAAAAGCTTTCAGGGGATCGTTTGCAACAGTTTCGGAACATTTCTGAGTGAATTGCAGAAGGTCAGATTTTTGCTGAAATTGTGACCGCCTGGCTTAAGGATTTTTTCAAAAAAAGTTGTTCAGACGTCAGGGGCTAATTCTGTTTCCCATGATACAAACCTATCTGTTTCCACCAAAAAAGCTTTCAGAGGATCGTTTGCAACAGTTTGGCACCATTTCTGAGTGAATTGCGGAACGTCAGATTTTTGCTGAAATTGTGACCGCGCGGCTCAGGGATTTTTTCAAAAAAAGTTGTTCAGACGTCAGGGGCTAATTCTGTTTCCCATGATACAAACCTATCTGTTTCCACCGAAAAACCTTTCAGGGGATCGTTTGCAAGATTTTGGCACCATTTCTGAGTGAATTGCGGAACGTCAGATTTTTGCTGAAATTGTGACCGCGCGGCTTAGGGATTTTTTCAAAAAAAGTTGTTCAGACGTCGAGGGCTAATTCTGTTTCCCATGATTCAATCCCATCTGTTTCCACCGAAAAAGCTTTCAGGGGATCGTTTGCAACAGTTTGGCACCATTTCTGAGTGAATTGCAGAACGTCAGATTTTTGCTGAAATTGTGACCGCGCGGCTTAGGGATTTTTTCAAAAAAAGTTGTTCAGACGTCAGGGGCTAATTCTGTTTCCCATGATTCAATCCCATCTGTTTCCACCGAAAAAGCTTTCAGGGGATCGTTTGCACCAGTTTGGCACCATTTCTGAGTGAATTGCAGAACGTCAGATTTTTGCTGAAATTGTGACCGCGCGGCTTAGGGATTTTTTCAAAAAAAGTTGTTCAGATGTCGAGGGCTAATTCTGCTTCCCATGATACAAACCCATCTGTTTCCAGCGAAAAAGCTTTTAGGGGATCGTTTGCAACAGTTTGGGAACATTTTTGAGTGAATTGCAGAACGTCAGATTTTTGCTGAAATTGTGACCGCGCGGCTTAGGGATTTTTTCAAAAAAAGTTGTTCAGACGTCGAGGGCTAATTCTGCTTCCCATCATACAAACCCATCTGTTTCCAGCGAAAAAGCTTTCAGGGGATCGTTTGCAACAGTTTCGGAACATTTCTGAGTGAATTGCAGAAGGTCAGATTTTTGCTGAAATTGTGACCGCCTGGCTTAAGGATTTTTTCAAAAAAAGTTGTTTAGACGTCAGGGGCTAATTCTGTTTCCCATGATACAAACCTATCTGTTTCCACCAAAAAAGCTTTCAGGGGATCGTTTGCAACAGTTTGGCACCATTTCTGAGTGAATTGCGGAACGTCAGATTTTTGCTGAAATTGTGACCGCGCGGCTCAGGGATTTTTTCAAAAAAAGTTGTTCAGACGTCAGGGGCTAATTCTGTTTCCCATGATACAAACCTATCTGTTTCCACCGAAAAACCTTTCAGGGGATCGTTTGCAAGATTTTGGCACCATTTCTGAGTGAATTGCGGAACGTCAGATTTTTGCTGAAATTGTGACCGCGCGGCTTAGGGATTTTTTCAAAAAAAGTTGTTCAGACGTCGAGGGCTAATTCTGTTTCCCATGATTCAATCCCATCTGTTTCCACCGAAAAAGCTTTCAGGGGATCGTTTGCAACAGTTTGGCACCATTTCTGAGTGAATTGCAGAACGTCAGATTTTTGCTGAAATTGTGACCGCGCGGCTTAGGGATTTTTTCAAAAAAAGTTGTTCAGACGTCAGGGGCTAATTCTGTTTCCCATGATTCAATCCCATCTGTTTCCACCGAAAAAGCTTTCAGGGGATCGTTTGCACCAGTTTGGCACCATTTCTGAGTGAATTGCAGAACGTCAGATTTTTGCTGAAATTGTGACCGCGCGGCTTAGGGATTTTTTCAAAAAAAGTTGTTCAGATGTCGAGGGCTAATTCTGCTTCCCATGATACAAACCCATCTGTTTCCAGCGAAAAAGCTTTTAGGGGATCGTTTGCAACAGTTTGGGAACATTTTTGAGTGAATTGCAGAACGTCAGATTTTTGCTGAAATTGTGACCGCGCGGCTTAGGGATTTTTTCAAAAAAAGTTGTTCAGACGTCGGGGACTAATTCTGTTTCCCATGATACAAACCCATCTGTTTCCACCGAAAAAGCTTTCAGGGGATCGTTTGCAACAGTTTGGGAACATTTTTGAGTGAATTGCAGAACGTCAGATTTTTGCTGAAATTGTGACCGCGCGGCTTAGGGATTTTTTCAAAAAAAGTTGTTCAGACGTCGAGGGCTAATTCTGTTTCCCATGATTCAATCCCATCTGTTTCCACCGAAAAAGCTTTCAGGGGATCGTTTGCAACAGTTTGGGAACATTTCTGAGTGAATTGCAGAACGTCAGAATTTTGCTGAAATTGTGACCGCGCGGCTTAGGGATTTTTTCAAAAAAAGTTGTTCAGACGTCAGGGGCTAATTCTGTTTCCCATGATACTAACCTATCTGTTTCCACCAAAAAAGCTTTCAGGGGATCGTTTGCAACAGTTTGGCACCATTTCTGAGTGAATTGCGGAACGTCAGATTTTTGCTGAAATTGTGACCGCGCGGATTAGGGATTTTTTCAAAAAAAGTTGTTCAGACGTCGAGGGCTAATTCTGCTTCCATGATACAAACCTATCTGTTTCCACCGAAAAACCTTTCAGGGGATCGTTTGCAACAGTTTGGCACCATTTCTGAGTGAATTGCAGAACGTCAGATTTTGCTGAAATTGTGACCGCGCGGCTTAGGGATTTTTTCAAAAAAAAGTTGTTCAGACGTTGAGGGCTAATTCTGTTTCCCATAATAAAAACCTATCTCTTTTCACCGAAAAAGCTTTCAGGGGATCGTTTGCAACAGTTTGGGAACATTTTTGAGTGAATTGCAGAACGTCAGATTTTTGCTGAAATTGTGACCGCGCGGCTTAGGGATTTTTTCAAAAAAAGTTGTTCAGACGTCGGGGACTAATTCTGTTTCCCATGATACAAACCCATCTGTTTCCACCAAAAAGGCTTTCAGGGGATCGTTTGCAACAGTTTGGGAACATTTTTGAGTGAATTGCAGAACGTCAGATTTTTGCTGAAATTGTGACCGCGCGGCTTAGGGATTTTTTCAAAAAAAGTTGTTCAGACGTCGAGGGCTAATTCTGTTTCCCATGATTCAATCCCATCTGTTTCCACCGAAAAAGCTTTCAGGGGATCGTTTGCAACAGTTTGGGAACATATTTGAGTGAATTGCAGAACGTCAGATTTTTGCTGAAATTTTGACCGCGCGGCTCAGGGATTTTTTCAAAAAAAGTTGTTGAGACGTCGAGGGCTAATTCTGTTTCCCATGATTCAATCCCATCTGTTTCCACCAAAAAAGCTTTCAGGGGATCGTTTGCAACAGTTTGGCACCATTTCTGAGTGAATTGCGGAACGTCAGATTTTTGCTGAAATTGTGACCGCGCGGCTCAGGGATTTTTTCAAAAAAAGTTGTTCAGACGTCAGGGGCTAATTCTGTTTCCCATGATACAAACCTATCTGTTTCCACCGAAAAACCTTTCAGGGGATCGTTTGCAACAGTTTGGCACCATTTCTGAGTGAATTGCGGAACGTCAGATTTTTGCTGAAATTGTGACCGCGCGGCTTAGGGATTTTTTCCAAAAAAGTTGTTCAGACGTCGAGGGATAATTCGGCTTCCATGATACAAACCTATCTGTTTCCACCGAAAAACCTTTCAGGGGATCGTTTGCAACAGTTTGGCACCATTTCTGAGTGAATTGCAGAACGTCAGATTTTGCTGAAATTGTGACCGCGCGGCTTAGGGTTTTTTTCAAAAAAAAATTGTTCAGACGTTGAGGGCTAATTCTGTTTCCCATAATAAAAACCTATCTCTTTTCACCGAAAAAGCTTTCAGGGGATCGTTTGCAACAATTTGGGAACATTTTTGAGTGAATTGCAGAACGTCAGATTTTTGCTGAAATTGTGACCACGCGGCTTAGGGATTTTTTCAAAAAAAGTTGTTCAGACGTCGAGGGCTAATTCTGCTTCCCATCATACAAACCCATCTGTTTCCAGCGAAAAAGCTTTCAGGGGATCGTTTGCAACAGTTTCGGAACATTTCTGAGTGAATTGCAGAAGGTCAGATTGTTGCTGAAATTGTGACCGCCTGGCTTAAGGATTTTTTCAAAAAAAGTTGTTCAGACGTCAGGGGCTAATTCTGTTTCCCATGATACAAACCTATCTGTTTCCACCGAAAAACCTTTCAGGGGATCGTTTGCAACATTTTGGCACCATTTCTGAGTGAATTGCGGAACGTCAGATTTTTGCTGAAATTGTGACCGCGCGGCTTAGGGATTTTTTCAAAAAAAGTTGTTCAGACGTCGAGGGCTAATTCTGCTTCCATGATACAAACCCATCTGTTTCCACCGAAAAAGCTTTCAGGGGATCGTTTGCAACAGTTTGGCACCATTTCTGAGTGAATTGCAGAACGTCAGATTTTGCTGAAATTGTGACCGCGCAGCTTAGGGATTTTTTCAAAAAAAAGTTGTTCAGACGTCGGGGGCTAATTCTGTTTCCCATGATACAAACCCATCTGTTTCCACCGAAAAAGCTTTCAGGGGATTGTTTGCAACAGTTTCGGAACATTTTTGAGTGAATTGCAGAACGTCAGATTTTTGCTGAAATTGTGACCGCGCGGCTTAGGGATTTTTTCAAAAAAAGTTGTTCAGACGTCGGGGGCTAATTCTGTTTCCCATGATACAAACCCATCTGTTTCCACCGAAAAAGCTTTCAGGGGATCGTTTGCAACAGTTTGGCACCATTTCTGAGTGAATTGCAGAACGTCAGAATTTTGCTGAAATTGTGACCGCGCGGCTTAGGGATTTTTTCAAAAAAAGTTGTTCAGACGTCGAGGGCTAATTCTGTTTCCCATGATTCAAACCCATCTGTTTCCACCGAAAAAGCTTTCAGGGCATCGTTTGCAACAGTTTGGGAACATTTTTGAGTGAATTGCAGAACGTCAGATTTTTGCTGAAATTGTGACCGCGCGGCTTAGGGATTTTTTCAAAAAAAGTTGTTCAGACGTCGAGGGCTAATTCTGTTTCCCATGATAAAAACACATCTGTTTCCACCGAAAAAGCTTTCAGGGGATCGTTTGCAACAGTTTGGGAACATTTCTGAGTGAATTGCAGAACGTCAGAATTTTGCTGAAATTGTGACCGCGCGGCTTAGGGATTTTTTCAAAAAAAGTTGTTCAGACGTCGAGGGCTAATTCTGCTTCCATGATACAAACCCATCTGTTTCCACCGAAAAAGCTTTCAGGGGATCGTTTGCAACAGTTTGGCACCATTTCTGAGTGAATTGCAGAACGTCAGATTTTGCTGAAATTGTGACCGTGCGGCTTAGGGATTTTTTCAAAAAAAAGTTGTTCAGACGTCGGGGGCTAATTCTGTTTCCCATGATACAAACCCATCTGTTTCCACCGAAAAAGCTTTCAGGGGATTGTTTGCAACAGTTTCGGAACATTTTTGAGTGAATTGCAGAACGTCAGATTTTTGCTGAAATTGTGACCGCGCGGCTTAGGGATTTTTTCAAAAAAAGTTGTTCAGACGTCGGGGGCTAATTCTGTTTCCCATGATACAAACCCATCTGTTTCCACCGAAAAAGCTTTCAGGGGATCGTTTGCAACAGTTTGGCACCATTTCTGAGTGAATTGCAGAACGTCAGATTTTTGCTGAAATTGTGACCGCGCGGCTTAGGGATTTTTTCAAAAAAAGTTGTTCAGACGTCAGGGGCTAATTCTGTTTCCCATGATTCAATCCCATCTGTTTCCACCGAAAAAGCTTTCAGGGGATCGTTTGCAACAGTTTGGCACCATTTCTGAGTGAATTGCAGAACGTCAGATTTTTGCTGAAATTGTGACCGCGCGGCTTAGGGATTTTTTCAAAAAAAGTTGTTCAGACGTCGAGGGCTAATTCTGTTTCCCATAATAAGAACCTATCTGTTTCCACCGAAAAAGCTTTCAGGGGATCGTTTGCAACAATTTGGGAACATTTTTGAGTGAATTGCAGAACGTCAGATTTTTGCTGAAATTGTGACCGCGCGGCTTAGGGATTTTTTCAAAAAAAGTTGTTCAGACGTCGGGGACTAATTCTGTTTCCCATGATACAAACCCATCTGTTTCCACCGAAAAGGCTTTCAGGGGATCGTTTGCAACAGTTTGGGAACATTTTTGAGTGAATTGCAGAACGTCAGATTTTTGCTGAAATTGTGACCGCGCGGCTTAGGGATTTTTTCAAAAAAAGTTGTTCAGACGTCGAGGGCTAATTCTGTTTCCCATGATTCAATCCCATCTGTTTCCACCGAAAAAGCTTTCAGGGGATCGTTTGCAACAGTTTGGGAACATATTTGAGTGAATTGCAGAACGTCAGATTTTTGCTGAAATTGTGACCGCGCGGCTCAGGGATTTTTTCAAAAAAAGTTGTTCAGACGTCAGGGGCTAATTCTGTTTCCCATGATTCAATCCCATCTGTTTCCACCGAAAAAGCTTTCAGGGGATCGTTTGCAACAGTTTGGCACCATTTCTGAGTGAATTGCAGAACGTCAGATTTTTGCTGAAATTGTGACCGCGCGGCTTAGGGATTTTTTCAAAAAAAGTTGTTCAGACGTCGAGGGCTAATTCTGTTTCCCATAATAAGAACCTATCTGTTTCCACCGAAAAAGCTTTCAGGGGATCGTTTGCAACAATTTGGGAACATTTTTGAGTGAATTGCAGAACGTCAGATTTTTGCTGAAATTGTGACCGCGCGGCTTAGGGATTTTTTCAAAAAAAGTTGTTCAGACGTCGGGGACTAATTCTGTTTCCCATGATACAAACCCATCTGTTTCCACCGAAAAGGCTTTCAGGGGATCGTTTGCAACAGTTTGGGAACATTTTTGAGTGAATTGCAGAACGTCAGATTTTTGCTGAAATTGTGACCGCGCGGCTTAGGGATTTTTTCAAAAAAAGTTGTTCAGACGTCGAGGGCTAATTCTGTTTCCCATGATTCAATCCCATCTGTTTCCACCGAAAAAGCTTTCAGGGGATCGTTTGCAACAGTTTGGGAACATATTTGAGTGAATTGCAGAACGTCAGATTTTTGCTGAAATTGTGACCGCGCGGCTCAGGGATTTTTTCAAAAAAAGTTGTTCAGACGTCGAGGGCTAATTCTGTTTCCCATGATTCAATCCCATCTGTTTCCACCAAAAAAGCTTTCAGGGGATCGTTTGCAACAGTTTGGCACCATTTCTGAGTGAATTGCGGAACGTCAGATTTTTGCTGAAATTGTGACCGCGCGGCTCAGGGATTTTTTCAAAAAAAGTTGTTCAGACGTCAGGGGCTAATTCTGTTTCCCATGATACAAACCTATCTGTTTCCACCGAAAAACCTTTCAGGGGATCGTTTGCAACAGTTTGGCACCATTTCTGAGTGAATTGCGGAACGTCAGATTTTTGCTGAAATTGTGACCGCGCGGCTTAGGGATTTTTTCCAAAAAAGTTGTTCAGACGTCGAGGGCTAATTCTGCTTCCATGATACAAACCTATCTGTTTCCACCGAAAAACCTTTCAGGGGATCGTTTGCAACAGTTTGGCACCATTTCTGAGTGAATTGCAGAACGTCAGATTTTGCTGAAATTGTGACCGCGCGGCTTAGGGATTTTTTCAAAAAAAAGTTGTTCAGACGTTGAGGGCTAATTCTGTTTCCCATAATAAAAACCTATCTCTTTTCACCGAAAAAGCTTTCAGGGGATCGTTTGCAACAATTTGGGAACATTTTTGAGTGAATTGCAGAACGTCAGATTTTTGCTGAAATTGTGACCGCGCGGCTTAGGGATTTTTTCAAAAAAAGTTGTTCAGACGTCGAGGGCTAATTCTGCTTCCCATCATACAAACCCATCTGTTTCCAGCGCAAAAGCTTTCAGGGGATCGTTTGCAACAGTTTGGCACCATTTCTGAGTGAATTGCAGAACGTCAGATTTTTGCTGAAATTGTGACCGCGCGGCTTAGGGATTTTTTCAAAAAAAGTTGTTCAGACGTCGAGGGCTAATTCTGTTTCCCATAATAAGAACCTATCTGTTTCCACCGAAAAAGCTTTCAGGGGATCGTTTGCAACAATTTGGGAACATTTTTGAGTGAATTGCAGAACGTCAGATTTTTGCTGAAATTGTGACCGCGCGGCTTAGGGATTTTTTCAAAAAAAGTTGTTCAGACGTCGGGGACTAATTCTGTTTCCCATGATACAAACCCATCTGTTTCCACCGAAAAGGCTTTCAGGGGATCGTTTGCAACAGTTTGGGAACATTTTTGAGTGAATTGCAGAACGTCAGATTTTTGCTGAAATTGTGACCGCGCGGCTTAGGGATTTTTTCAAAAAAAGTTGTTCAGACGTCGAGGGCTAATTCTGTTTCCCATGATTCAATCCCATCTGTTTCCACCGAAAAAGCTTTCAGGGGATCGTTTGCAACAGTTTGGGAACATATTTGAGTGAATTGCAGAACGTCAGATTTTTGCTGAAATTGTGACCGCGCGGCTCAGGGATTTTTTCAAAAAAAGTTGTTCAGACGTCAGGGGCTAATTCTGTTTCCCATGATTCAATCCCATCTGTTTCCACCGAAAAAGCTTTCAGGGGATCGTTTGCAACAGTTTGGCACCATTTCTGAGTGAATTGCAGAACGTCAGATTTTTGCTGAAATTGTGACCGCGCGGCTTAGGGATTTTTTCAAAAAAAGTTGTTCAGACGTCGAGGGCTAATTCTGTTTCCCATGATTCAATCCCATCTGTTTCCACCGAAAAAGCTTTCAGGGGATCGTTTGCAACAGTTTGGGAACATATTTGAGTGAATTGCAGAACGTCAGATTTTTGCTGAAATTGTGACCGCGCGGCTCAGGGATTTTTTCAAAAAAAGTTGTTCAGACGTCGAGGGCTAATTCTGTTTCCCATGATTCAATCCCATCTGTTTCCACCAAAAAAGCTTTCAGGGGATCGTTTGCAACAGTTTGGCACCATTTCTGAGTGAATTGCGGAACGTCAGATTTTTGCTGAAATTGTGACCGCGCGGCTCAGGGATTTTTTCAAAAAAAGTTGTTCAGACGTCAGGGGCTAATTCTGTTTCCCATGATACAAACCTATCTGTTTCCACCGAAAAACCTTTCAGGGGATCGTTTGCAACAGTTTGGCACCATTTCTGAGTGAATTGCGGAACGTCAGATTTTTGCTGAAATTGTGACCGCGCGGCTTAGGGATTTTTTCCAAAAAAGTTGTTCAGACGTCGAGGGCTAATTCTGCTTCCATGATACAAACCTATCTGTTTCCACCGAAAAACCTTTCAGGGGATCGTTTGCAACAGTTTGGCACCATTTCTGAGTGAATTGCAGAACGTCAGATTTTGCTGAAATTGTGACCGCGCGGCTTAGGGATTTTTTCAAAAAAAAGTTGTTCAGACGTTGAGGGCTAATTCTGTTTCCCATAATAAAAACCTATCTCTTTTCACCGAAAAAGCTTTCAGGGGATCGTTTGCAACAATTTGGGAACATTTTTGAGTGAATTGCAGAACGTCAGATTCTTGCTGAAATTGTGACCGCGCGGCTTAGGGATTTTTTCAAAAAAAGTTGTTCAGACGTCGAGGGCTAATTCTGCTTCCCATCATACAAACCCATCTGTTTCCAGCGCAAAAGCTTTCAGGGGATCGTTTGCAACAGTTTCGGAACATTTCTGAGTGAATTGCAGAAGGTCAGATTTTTGCTGAAATTGTGACCGCCTGGCTTAAGGATTTTTTCAAAAAAAGTTGTTCAGACGTCAGGGGCTAATTCTGTTTCCCATGATACAAACCTATCTGTTTCCACCAAAAAAGCTTTCAGGGGATCGTTTGCAACAGTTTGGCACCATTTCTGAGTGAATTGCGGAACGTCAGATTTTTGCTGAAATTGTGACCGCGCGGCTCAGGGATTTTTTCAAAAAAAGTTGTTCAGACGTCAGGGGCTAATTCTGTTTCCCATGATACAAACCTATCTGTTTCCACCGAAAAACCTTTCAGGGGATCGTTTGCAACATTTTGGCACCATTTCTGAGTGAATTGCGGAACGTCAGATTTTTGCTGAAATTGTGACCGCGCGGCTTAGGGATTTTTTCAAAAAAAGTTGTTCAGACGTCGAGGGCTAATTCTGCTTCCATGATACAAACCCATCTGTTTCCACCGAAAAAGCTTTCAGGGGATCGTTTGCAACAGTTTGGCACCATTTCTGAGTGAATTGCAGAACGTCAGATTTTGCTGAAATTGTGACCGCGCGGCTTAGGGATTTTTTCAAAAAAAAGTTGTTCAGACGTCGGGGGCTAATTTTGTTTCCCATGATACAAACCCATCTGTTTCCACCGAAAATGCTTTCAGGGGATTGTTTGCAGCAGTTTCGGAACATTTTTGAGTGAATTGCAGAACGTCAGATTTTTGCTGAAATTGTGACCGCGCGGCTTAGGGATTTTTTCAAAAAAAGTTGTTCAGACGTCGAGGGCTAATTCTGTTTCCCATGATTCAAACCCATCTGTTTCCACCGAAAAAGCTTTCAGGGGATCGTTTGCAACAGTTTGGGAACATTTTTGAGTGAATTGCAGAACGTCAGATTTTTGCTGAAATTGTGACCGCGCGGCTTAGGGATTTTTTCAAAAAAAGTTGTTCAGACGTCGAGGGCTAATTCTGTTTCCCATGATAAAAACACATCTGTTTCCACCGAAAAAGCTTTCAGGGGATCGTTTGCAACAGTTTGGCACCATTTCTGAGTGTATTGCGGAACGTCAGATTTTTGCTGAAATTGTGACAGCGCGGCTTAGGGATTTTTTCAAAAAAAGTTGTTCAGATGTCGAGGGCTAATTCTGCTTCCATGATACAAACCCATCTGTTTCCACCGAAAAAGCATTCAGGGGATCGTTTGCAACAGTTTGGCACCATTTTTGAGTGAATTGCAGAACGTCAGATTTTTGCTGAAATTGTGACCGCGCGGCTTAGGGATTTTTTCAACAAAAGTTGTTCAGAAGTCGAGGGCTAATTCTGTTTCCCATGATTCAATCCCATCTGTTTCCACCGAAAAAGCTTTCAGGGGATCGTTTGCAACAGTTTGGGAACATTTTTGAGTGAAATGCAGAATGTCAGATTTTTGCTGAAATTGTGACCGCGCGGCTTAGGGATTTTTTCAAAAAAAGTTGTTCAGACGTCGAGGGCTAATTCTGTTTCCCATGATTCAATCCCATCTGTTTCCACCGAAAAAGCTTTCAGGGGATCGTTTGCAACAGTTTGGCACCATTTCTGAGTGAATTGCAGAACATCAGATTTTGCTGAAATTGTGACCGCGCGGCTTAGGGATTTTTTCAAAATAAGTTGTTCAGACGTCGGGGGCTAATTTTGTTTCCCATGATACAAACCCATCTGTTTCCACCGAAAATGCTTTCAGGGGATTGTTTGCAACAGTTTCGGAACATTTTTGAGTGAATTGCAGAACGTCAGATTTTTGCTGAAATTGTGACCGCGCGGCTTAGGGATTTTTTCAAAAAAAGTTGTTCAGACGTCGAGGGCTAATTCTGTTTCCCATGATTCAAACCCATCTGTTTCCACCGAAAAAGCTTTCAGGGGATCGTTTGCAACAGTTTGGGAACATTTTTGAGTGAATTGCAGAACGTCAGATTTTTGCTGAAATTGTGACCGCGCGGCTTAGGGATTTTTTCAAAAAAAGTTGTTCAGACGTCGAGGGCTAATTCTGTTTCCCATGATAAAAACACATCTGTTTCCACCGAAAAAGCTTTCAGGGGATCGTTTGCAACAGTTTGGCACCATTTCTGAGTGTATTGCGGAACGTCAGATTTTTGCTGAAATTGTGACAGCGCGGCTTAGGGATTTTTTCAAAAAAAGTTGTTCAGATGTCGAGGGCTAATTCTGCTTCCATGATACAAACCCATCTGTTTCCACCGAAAAAGCATTCAGGGGATCGTTTGCAACAGTTTGACACCATTTTTGAGTGAATTGCAGAACGTCAGATTTTTGCTGAAATTGTGACCGCGCGGCTTAGGGATTTTTTCAACAAAAGTTGTTCAGAAGTCGAGGGCTAATTCTGTTTCCCATGATTCAATCCCATCTGTTTCCACCGAAAAAGCTTTCAGGGGATCGTTTGCAACAGTTTGGGAACATTTTTGAGTGAAATGCAGAATGTCAGATTTTTGCTGAAATTGTGACCGCGCGGCTTAGGGATTTTTTCAAAAAAAGTTGTTCAGACGTCGAGGGCTAATTCTGTTTCCCATGATTCAATCCCATCTGTTTCCACCGAAAAAGCTTTCAGGGGATCGTTTGCAACAGTTTGGCACCATTTCTGAGTGAATTGCAGAACGTCAGATTTTTGCTGAAATTGTGACCGCGCGGCTTAGGGATTTTTTCAAAAAAAGTTGTTCAGACGTTGAGGGCTAATTCTGTTTCCCATAATAAAAACCTATCTGTTTCCACCGAAAAAGCTTTCAGGGGATCGTTTGGAACAATTTGGGAACATTTTTGAGTGAATTGCAGAACGTCAGATTTTTGCTGAAATTGTGACCACGCGGCTTAGGGATTTTTTCAAAAAAAGTTGTTCAGACGTCAGGGGCTAATTCTGTTTCCCATGATTCAATCCCATCTGTTTCCACCGAAAAAGCTTTCAGGGGATCGTTTGCAACAGTTTGGGAACATTTTTGAGTGAATTGCAGAACGTCAGATTTTTGCTGAAATTGTGACCGCGCGGCTTAGGGATTTTTTCAAAAAAAGTTGTTCAGACGTCAGGGGCTAATTCTGTTTCCCATGATACAAACCCATCTGTTTCCACCGAAAAAGCTTTCAGGGGATCGTTTGCAACAGTTTCGGAACATTTTTGAGTGAATTGCAGAACGTCAGATTTTTGCTGAAATTGTGACCGCGCGGCTTAGGGATTTTTTCAAAAAAAGTTGTTCAGACGTCGGGGGCTAATTCTGTTTCCCATGATACAAACCCATCTGTTTCCACCGAAAAAGCTTTCAGGGGATCGTTTGCAACAGTTTGGCACCATTTCTGAGTGAATTGCAGAACGTCAGATTTTTGCTGAAATTGTGACCGCGCGGCTTAGGGATTTTTTCAAAAAAAGTTGTTCAGACGTCAGGGGCTAATTCTGTTTCCCATGATTCAATCCCATCTGTTTCCACCGAAAAAGCTTTCAGGGGATCGTTTGCAACAGTTTGGCACCATTTCTGAGTGAATTGCAGAACGTCAGATTTTTGCTGAAATTGTGACCGCGCGGCTTAGGGATTTTTTCAAAAAAAGTTGTTCAGACGTCGAGGGCTAATTCTGTTTCCCATAATAAGAACCTATCTGTTTCCACCGAAAAAGCTTTCAGGGGATCGTTTGCAACAATTTCGGAACATTTTTGAGGGAATTGCAGAACGTCAGATTTTTGCTGAAATTGTGACCGCGCGGCTTAGGGATTTTTTCAAAAAAAGTTGTTCAGACGTCGGGGACTAATTCTGTTTCCCATGATACAAACCCATCTGTTTCCACCGAAAAGGCTTTCAGGGGATCGTTTGCAACAGTTTGGGAACATTTTTGAGTGAATTGCAGAACGTCAGATTTTTGCTGAAATTGTGACCGCGCGGCTTAGGGATTTTTTCAAAAAAAGTTGTTCAGACGTCGAGGGCTAATTCTGTTTCCCATGATTCAATCCCATCTGTTTCCACCGAAAAAGCTTTCAGGGGATCGTTTGCAACAGTTTGGGAACATATTTGAGTGAATTGCAGAACGTCAGATTTTTGCTGAAATTGTCACCGCGCGGCTCAGGGATTTTTTCAAAAAAAGTTGTTCAGACGTCGAGGGCTAATTCTGTTTCCCATGATTCAATCCCATCTGTTTCCACCAAAAAAGCTTTCAGGGGATCGTTTGCAACAGTTTGGCACCATTTCTGAGTGAATTGCAGAACGTCAGATTTTTGCTGAAATTGTGACCGCGCGGCTTAGGGATTTTTTCAAAAAAAGTTGTTCAGACGTCGAGGGCTAATTCTGTTTCCCATAATAAGAACCTATCTGTTTCCACCGAAAAAGCTTTCAGGGGATCGTTTGCAACAATTTCGGAACATTTTTGAGTGAATTGCAGAACGTCAGATTTTTGCTGAAATTGTGACCGCGCGGCTTAGGGATTTTTTCAAAAAAAGTTGTTCAGACGTCGGGGACTAATTCTGTTTCCCATGATACAAACCCATCTGTTTCCACCGAAAAGGCTTTCAGGGGATCGTTTGCAACAGTTTGGGAACATTTTTGAGTGAATTGCAGAACGTCAGATTTTTGCTGAAATTGTGACCGCGCGGCTTAGGGATTTTTTCAAAAAAAGTTGTTCAGACGTCGAGGGCTAATTCTGTTTCCCATGATTCAATCCCATCTGTTTCCACCGAAAAAGCTTTCAGGGGATCGTTTGCAACAGTTTGGGAACATATTTGAGTGAATTGCAGAACGTCAGATTTTTGCTGAAATTGTGACCGCCTGGCTTAAGGATTTTTTCAAAAAAAGTTGTTCAGACGTCAGGGGCTAATTCTGTTTCCCATGATACAAACCTATCTGTTTCCACCAAAAAAGCTTTCAGGGGATCGTTTGCAACAGTTTGGCACCATTTCTGAGTGAATTGCGGAACGTCAGATTTTTGCTGAAATTGTGACCGCGCGGCTCAGGGATTTTTTCAAAAAAAGTTGTTCAGACGTCAGGGGCTAATTCTGTTTCCCATGATACAAACCTATCTGTTTCCACCGAAAAACCTTTCAGGGGATCGTTTGCAACATTTTGGCACCATTTCTGAGTGAATTGCGGAACGTCAGATTTTTGCTGAAATTGTGACCGCGCGGCTTAGGGATTTTTTCAAAAAAAGTTGTTCAGACGTCGAGGGCTAATTCTGCTTCCATGATACAAACCCATCTGTTTCCACCGAAAAAGCTTTCAGGGGATCGTTTGCAACAGTTTGGCACCATTTCTGAGTGAATTGCAGAACGTCAGATTTTGCTGAAATTGTGACCGCGCGGCTTAGGGATTTTTTCAAAAAAAAGTTGTTCAGACGTCGGGGGCTAATTCTGTTTCCCATGATACAAACCCATCTGTTTCCACCGAAAATGCTTTCAGGGGATTGTTTGCAACAGTTTCGGAACATTTTTGAGTGAATTGCAGAACGTCAGATTTTTGCTGAAATTGTGACCGCGCGGCTTAGGGATTTTTTCAAAAAAAGTTGTTCAGACGTCGAGGGCTAATTCTGTTTCCCATGATTCAAACCCATCTGTTTCCACCGAAAAAGCTTTCAGGGGATCGTTTGCAACAGTTTGGGAACATTTTTGAGTGAATTGCAGAACGTCAGATTTTTGCTGAAATTGTGACCGCGCGGCTTAGGGATTTTTTCAAAAAAAGTTGTTCAGACGTCGAGGGCTAATTCTGTTTCCCATGATAAAAACACATCTGTTTCCACCGAAAAAGCTTTCAGGGGATCGTTTGCAACAGTTTGGCACCATTTCTGAGTGTATTGCGGAACGTCAGATTTTTGCTGAAATTGTGACAGCGCGGCTTAGGGATTTTTTCAAAAAAAGTTGTTCAGATGTCGAGGGCTAATTCTGCTTCCATGATACAAACCCATCTGTTTCCACCGAAAAAGCTTTCAGGGGATCGTTTGCAACAGTTTGGCACCATTTCTGAGTGAATTGCAGAACGTCAGATTTTTGCTGAAATTGTGACCGCGCGGCTTAGGGATTTTTTCAACAAAAGTTGTTCAGAAGTCGAGGGCTAATTCTGTTTCCCATGATTCAATCCCATCTGTTTCCACCGAAAAAGCTTTCAGGGGATCGTTTCTAACAGTTTGGGAACATTTTTGAGTGAAATGCAGAATGTCAGATTTTTGCTGAAATTGTGACCGCGCGGCTTAGGGATTTTTTCAAAAAAAGTTGTTCAGACGTCGAGGGCTAATTCTGTTTCCCATGATTCAATCCCATCTGTTTCCACCGAAAAAGCTTTCAGGGGATCGTTTGCAACAGTTTGGCACCATTTCTGAGTGAATTGCAGAACGTCAGATTTTTGCTGAAATTGTGACCGCGCGGCTTAGGGATTTTTTCAAAAAAAGTTGTTCAGACGTCAGGGGCTAATTCTGTTTCCCATGATTCAATCCCATCTGTTTCCACCGAAAAAGCTTTCAGGGGATCGTTTGCAACAGTTTGGGAACATTTTTGAGTGAATTGCAGAACGTCAGATTTTTGCTGAAATTGTGACCGCGCGGCTTAGGGATTTTTTCAAAAAAAGTTGTTCAGACGTCAGGGGCTAATTCTGTTTCCCATGATACAAACCCATCTGTTTCCACCGAAAAAGCTTTCAGGGGATCGTTTGCACCAGTTTGGCACCATTTCTGAGTGAATTGCGGAACGTCAGATTTTTGCTGAAATTGTGACCGCGCGGCTTAGGGATTTTTTCAAAAAAAGTTGTTCAGATGTCGAGGGCTAATTCTGCTTCCCATGATACAAACCCATCTGTTTCCAGCGAAAAAGCTTTCAGGGGATCGTTTGCAACAGTTTGGGAACATTTTTGAGTGAATTGCAGAACGTCAGATTTTTGCTGAAATTGTGACCGCGCGGCTTAGGGATTTTTTCAAAAAAAGTTGTTCAGACGTCAGGGGCTAATTCTGTTTCCCATGATACTAACTTATCTGTTTCCACCAAAAAAGCTTTCAGGGGATCGTTTGCAACAGTTTGGCACCATTTCTGAGTGAATTGCGGAACGTCAGATTTTTGCTGAAATTGTGACCGCGCGGCTTAGGGATTTTTTCAAAAAAAGTTGTTCAGACGTCGAGGGCTAATTTTGCTTCCATGATACAAACCTATCTGTTTCCACCGAAAAAACTTTCAGGGGATCGTTTGCAACAGTTTGGCACCATTTCTGAGTGAATTGCAGAACGTCAGATTTTGCTGAAATTGTGACCGCGCGGCTTAGGGATTTTTTCAAAAAAAAGTTGTTCAGACTTTGAGGGCTAATTCTGTTTCCCATAATAAAAACCTATCTGTTTCCACCAAAAAAGCTTTCAGGGGATCGTTTGCAACAGTTTGGGAACATTTTTGAGTGAATTGCAGAACGTCAGATTTTTGCTGAAATTGTGACCGCGCGGCTTAGGGATTTTTTCAAAAAAAGTTGTTCAGACGTCGGGGACTAATTCTGTTTCCCATGATACAAACCCATCTGTTTCCACCGAAAAGGCTTTCAGGGGATCGTTTGCAACAGTTTGGGAACATTTTTGAGTGAATTGCAGAACGTCAGATTTTTGCTGAAATTGTGACCGCGCGGCTTAGGGATTTTTTCAAAAAAAGTTGTTCAGACGTCGAGGGCTAATTCTGTTTCCCATGATTCAATCCCATCTGTTTCCACCGAAAAAGCTTTCAGGGGATCGTTTGCAACAGTTTGGGAACATATTTGAGTGAATTGCAGAACGTCAGATTTTTGCTGAAATTGTGACCGCGCGGCTCAGGGATTTTTTCAAAAAAAGTTGTTCAGACGTCGAGGGCTAATTCTGTTTCCGATGATTCAATCCCATCTGTTTCCACCAAAAAAGCTTTCAGGGGATCGTTTGCAACAGTTTGGCACCATTTCTGAGTGAATTGCGGAACGTCAGATTTTTGCTGAAATTGTGACCGCGCGGCTCAGGGATTTTTTCAAAAAAAGTTGTTCAGACGTCAGGGGCTAATTCTGTTTCCCATGATACAAACCTATCTGTTTCCACCGAAAAACCTTTCAGGGGATCGTTTGCAACAGTTTGGCACCATTTCTGAGTGAATTGCGGAACGTCAGATTTTTGCTGAAATTGTGACCGCGCGGCTTAGGGATTTTTTCCAAAAAAGTTGTTCAGACGTCGAGGGCTAATTCTGCTTCCATGATACAAACCTATCTGTTTCCACCGAAAAACCTTTCAGGGGATCGTTTGCAACAGTTTGGCACCATTTCTGAGTGAATTGCAGAACGTCAGATTTTGCTGAAATTGTGACCGCGCGGCTTAGGGATTTTTTCAAAAAAAAGTTGTTCAGACGTTGAGGGCTAATTCTGTTTCCCTTAATAAAAACCTATCTCTTTTCACCGAAAAAGCTTTCAGGGGATCGTTTGCAACAATTTGGGAACATTTTTGAGTGAATTGCAGAACGTCAGATTTTTGCTGAAATTGTGACCGCGCGGCTTAGGGATTTTTTCAAAAAAAGTTGTTCAGACGTCGAGGGCTAATTCTGCTTCCCATCATACAAACCCATCTGTTTCCAGCGAGAAAGCTTTCAGGGGATCGTTTGCAACAGATTCGGAACATTTCTGAGTGAATTGCAGAAGGTCAGATTTTTGCTGAAATTGTGACCGCCTGGCTTAAGGATTTTTTCAAAAAAAGTTGTTCAGACGTCAGGGGCTAATTCTGTTTCCCATGATACAAACCTATCTGTTTCCACCAAAAAAGCTTTCAGGGGATCGTTTGCAACAGTTTGGCACCATTTCTGAGTGAATTGCGGAACGTCAGATTTTTGCTGAAATTGTGACCGCGCGGCTCAGGGATTTTTTCAAAAAAAGTTGTTCAGACGTCAGGGGCTAATTCTGTTTCCCATGATACAAACCTATCTGTTTCCACCGAAAAACCTTTCAGGGGATCGTTTGCAACATTTTGGCACCATTTCTGAGTGAATTGCGGAACGTCAGATTTTTGCTGAAATTGTGACCGCGCGGCTTAGGGATTTTTTCAAAAAAAGTTGTTCAGACGTCGAGGGCTAATTCTGCTTCCATGATACAAACCCATCTGTTTCCACCGAAAAAGCTTTCAGGGGATCGTTTGCAACAGTTTGGCACCATTTCTGAGTGAATTGCAGAACGTCAGATTTTGCTGAAATTGTGACCGCGCGGCTTAGGGATTTTTTCAAAAAAAAGTTGTTCAGACGTCGGGGGCTAATTCTGTTTCCCATGATACAAACCCATCTGTTTCCACCGAAAAAGCTTTCAGGGGATTGTTTGCAACAGTTTGGGAACATTTTTGAGTGAATTGCAGAACGTCAGATTTTTGCTGAAATTGTGACCGCGCGGCTTAGGGATTTTTTCAAAAAAAGTTGTTCAGACGTCGGGGGCTAATTCTGTTTCCCATGATACAAACCCATCTGTTTCCACCGAAAAAGCTTTCAGGGGATCGTTTGCAACAGTTTGGCACCATTTCTGAGTGAATTGCAGAACGTCAGATTTTTGCTGAAATTGTGACCGCGCGGCTTAGGGATTTTTTCAAAAAAAGTTGTTCAGACGTTGAGGGCTAATTCTGTTTCCCATAATAAAAACCTATCTGTTTCCACCGAAAAAGCTTTCAGGGGATCGTTTGCAACAATTTGGGAACATTTTTGAGTGAATTGCAGAACGTCAGATTTTTGCTGAAATTGTGACCGCGCGGCTTAGGGATTTTTTCAAAAAAAGTTGTTCAGACGTCAGGGGCTAATTCTGTTTCCCATGATTCAATCCCATCTGTTTCCACCGAAAAAGCTTTCAGGGGATCGTTTGCAACAGTTTGGGAACATTTTTGAGTGAATTGCAGAACGTCAGATTTTTGCTGAAATTGTGACCGCGCGGCTTAGGGATTTTTTCAAAAAAAGTTGTTCAGACGTCAGGGGCTAATTCTGTTTCCCATGATACAAACCCATCTGTTTCCACCGAAAAAGCTTTCAGGGGATCGTTTGCACCAGTTTGGCACCATTTCTGAGTGAATTGCGGAACGTCAGATTTTTGCTGAAATTGTGACCGCGCGGCTTAGGGATTTTTTCAAAAAAAGTTGTTCAGATGTCGAGGGCTAATTCTGCTTCCCATGATTCAAACCCATCTGTTTCCAGCGAAAAAGCTTTTAGGGGATCGTTTGCAACAGTTTGGGAACATTTTTGAGTGAATTGCAGAACGTCAGATTTTTGCTGAAATTGTGACCGCGCGGCTTAGGGATTTTTTTCAAAAAAAGTTGTTCAGACGTCGAGGGCTAATTCTGCTTCCATGATACAAACCCATCTGTTTCCACCGAAAAAGCTTTCAGGGGATCGTTTGCAACAGTTTGGCACCATTTCTGAGTGAATTGCAGAACGTCAGATTTTGCTGAAATTGTGACCGCGCGGCTTAGGGATTTTTTCAAAAAAAAGTTGTTCAGACGTCGGGGGCTAATTCTGTTTCCCATGATACAAACCCATCTGTTTCCACCGAAAAAGCTTTCAGGGGATTGTTTGCAACAGTTTCGGAACATTTTTGAGTGAATTGCAGAACGTCAGATTTTTGCTGAAATTGTGACCGCGCGGCTTAGGGATTTTTTCAAAAAAAGTTGTTCAGACGTCGAGGGCTAATTCTGCTTCCCATCATACAAACCCATCTGTTTCCAGCGAGAAAGCTTTCAGGGGATCGTTTGCAACAGATTCGGAACATTTCTGAGTGAATTGCAGAAGGTCAGATTTTTGCTGAAATTGTGACCGCCTGGCTTAAGGATTTTTTCAAAAAAAGTTGTTCAGACGTCAGGGGCTAATTCTGTTTCCCATGATACAAACCCATCTGTTTCCACCGAAAAAGCTTTCAGGGGATCGTTTGCAACAGTTTGGCACCATTTCTGAGTGAATTGCAGAACGTCAGATTTTTGCTGAAATTGTGACCGCGCGGCTTAGGGATTTTTTCAACAAAAGTTGTTCAGAAGTCGAGGGCTAATTCTGTTTCCCATGATTCAATCCCATCTGTTTCCACCGAAAAAGCTTTCAGGGGATCGTTTCTAACAGTTTGGGAACATTTTTGAGTGAAATGCAGAATGTCAGATTTTTGCTGAAATTGTGACCGCGCGGCTTAGGGATTTTTTCAAAAAAAGTTGTTCAGACGTCGAGGGCTAATTCTGTTTCCCATGATTCAATCCCATCTGTTTCCACCGAAAAAGCTTTCAGGGGATCGTTTGCAACAGTTTGGCACCATTTCTGAGTGAATTGCGGAACGTCAGATTTTTGCTGAAATTGTGACCGCGCGGCTTAGGGATTTTTTCAAAAAAAGTTGTTCAGACGTCAGGGGCTAATTCTGTTTCCCATGATTCAATCCCATCTGTTTCCACCGAAAAAGCTTTCAGGGGATCGTTTGCAACAGTTTGGGAACATTTTTGAGTGAATTGCAGAACGTCAGATTTTTGCTGAAATTGTGACCGCGCGGCTTAGGGATTTTTTCAAAAAAAGTTGTTCAGACGTCAGGGGCTAATTCTGTTTCCCATGATACAAACCCATCTGTTTCCACCGAAAAAGCTTTCAGGGGATCGTTTGCACCAGTTTGGCACCATTTCTGAGTGAATTGCGGAACGTCAGATTTTTGCTGAAATTGTGACCGCGCGGCTTAGGGATTTTTTCAAAAAAAGTTGTTCAGATGTCGAGGGCTAATTCTGCTTCCCATGATACAAACCCATCTGTTTCCAGCGAAAAAGCTTTCAGGGGATCGTTTGCAACAGTTTGGGAACATTTTTGAGTGAATTGCAGAACGTCAGATTTTTGCTGAAATTGTGACCGCGCGGCTTAGGGATTTTTTCAAAAAAAGTTGTTCAGACGTCAGGGGCTAATTCTGTTTCCCATGATACTAACTTATCTGTTTCCACCAAAAAAGCTTTCAGGGGATCGTTTGCAACAGTTTGGCACCATTTCTGAGTGAATTGCGGAACGTCAGATTTTTGCTGAAATTGTGACCGCGCGGCTTAGGGATTTTTTCAAAAAAAGTTGTTCAGACGTCGAGGGCTAATTTTGCTTCCATGATACAAACCTATCTGTTTCCACCGAAAAAACTTTCAGGGGATCGTTTGCAACAGTTTGGCACCATTTCTGAGTGAATTGCAGAACGTCAGATTTTGCTGAAATTGTGACCGCGCGGCTTAGGGATTTTTTCAAAAAAAAGTTGTTCAGACGTTGAGGGCTAATTCTGTTTCCCATAATAAAAACCTATCTGTTTCCACCGAAAAAGCTTTCAGGGGATCGTTTGCAACAGTTTGGGAACATTTTTGAGTGAATTGCAGAATGTCAGATTTTTGCTGAAATTGTGACCGCGCGGCTTAGGGATTTTTTCAAAAAAAGTTTTTCAGACGTTGAGGGCTAATTCTGTTTCCCATAATAAAAACCTATCTGTTTCCACCGAAAAAGCTTTCAGGGGATCGTTTGCAACAATTTGGGAACATTTTTGAGTGAATTGCAGAACGTCAGATTTTTGCTGAAATTGTGACCGCGCGGCTTAGGGATTTTTTCAAAAAAAGTTGTTCAGACGTCGAGGGCTAATTCTGTTTCCCATGATTCAATCCCATCTGTTTCCACCAAAAAAGCTTTCAGGGGATCGTTTGCAACAGTTTGGCACCATTTCTGAGTGAATTGCGGAACGTCAGATTTTTGCTGAAATTGTGACCGCGCGGCTCAGGGATTTTTTCAAAAAAAGTTGTTCAGACGTCAGGGGCTAATTCTGTTTCCCATGATACAAACCTATCTGTTTCCACCGAAAAACCTTTCAGGGGATCGTTTGCAACAGTTTGGCACCATTTCTGAGTGAATTGCGGAACGTCAGATTTTTGCTGAAATTGTGACCGCGCGGCTTAGGGATTTTTTCCAAAAAAGTTGTTCAGACGTCGAGGGCTAATTCTGCTTCCATGATACAAACCTATCTGTTTCCACCGAAAAACCTTTCAGGGGATCGTTTGCAACAGTTTGGCACCATTTCTGAGTGAATTGCAGAACGTCAGATTTTGCTGAAATTGTGACCGCGCGGCTTAGGGATTTTTTCAAAAAAAAGTTGTTCAGACGTTGAGGGCTAATTCTGTTTCCCTTAATAAAAACCTATCTCTTTTCACCGAAAAAGCTTTCAGGGGATCGTTTGCAACAATTTGGGAACATTTTTGAGTGAATTGCAGAACGTCAGATTTTTGCTGAAATTGTGACCGCGCGGCTTAGGGATTTTTTCAAAAAAAGTTGTTCAGACGTCGAGGGCTAATTCTGCTTCCCATCATACAAACCCATCTGTTTCCAGCGAGAAAGCTTTCAGGGGATCGTTTGCAACAGATTCGGAACATTTCTGAGTGAATTGCAGAAGGTCAGATTTTTGCTGAAATTGTGACCGCCTGGCTTAAGGATTTTTTCAAAAAAAGTTGTTCAGACATCAGGGGCTAATTCTGTTTCCCATGATACAAACCTATCTGTTTCCACCAAAAAAGCTTTCAGGGGATCGTTTGCAACAGTTTGGCACCATTTCTGAGTGAATTGCGGAACGTTAGATTTTTGCTGAAATTGTGACCGCGCGGCTCAGGGATTTTTTCAAAAAAAGTTGTTCAGACGTCAGGGGCTAATTCTGTTTCCCATGATACAAACCTATCTGTTTCCACCGAAAAACCTTTCAGGGGATCGTTTGCAACATTTTGGCACCATTTCTGAGTGAATTGCGGAACGTCAGATTTTTGCTGAAATTGTGACCGCGCGGCTTAGGGATTTTTTCAAAAAAAGTTGTTCAGACGTCGAGGGCTAATTCTGCTTCCATGATACAAACCCATCTGTTTCCACCGAAAAAGCTTTCAGGGGATCGTTTGCAACAGTTTGGCACCATTTCTGAGTGAATTGCAGAACGTCAGATTTTGCTGAAATTGTGACCGCGCGGCTTAGGGATTTTTTCAAAAAAAAGTTGTTCAGACGTCGGGGGCTAATTCTGTTTCCCATGATACAAACCCATCTGTTTCCACCGAAAAAGCTTTCAGGGGATTGTTTGCAACAGTTTCGGAACATTTTTGAGTGAATTGCAGAACGTCAGATTTTTGCTGAAATTGTGACCGCGCGGCTTAGGGATTTTTTCAAAAAAAGTTGTTCAGACGTCGGGGGCTAATTCTGTTTCCCATGATACAAACCCATCTGTTTCCACCGAAAAAGCTTTCAGGGGATCGTTTGCAACAGTTTGGCACCATTTCTGAGTGAATTGCAGAACGTCAGATTTTTGCTGAAATTGTGACCGCGCGGCTTAGGGATTTTTTCAAAAAAAGTTGTTCAGACGTTGAGGGCTAATTCTGTTTCCCATAATAAAAACCTATCTGTTTCCACCGAAAAAGCTTTCAGGGGATCGTTTGCAACAATTTGGGAACATTTTTGAGTGAATTGCAGAACGTCAGATTTTTGCTGAAATTGTGACCGCGCGGCTTAGGGATTTTTTCAAAAAAAGTTGTTCAGACGTCAGGGGCTAATTCTGTTTCCCATGATTCAATCCCATCTGTTTCCACCGAAAAAGCTTTCAGGGGATCGTTTGCAACAGTTTGGGAACATTTTTGAGTGAATTGCAGAACGTCAGATTTTTGCTGAAATTGTGACCGCGCGGCTTAGGGATTTTTTCAAAAAAAGTTGTTCAGACGTCAGGGGCTAATTCTGTTTCCCATGATACAAACCCATCTGTTTCCACCGAAAAAGCTTTCAGGGGATCGTTTGCACCAGTTTGGCACCATTTCTGAGTGAATTGCGGAACGTCAGATTTTTGCTGAAATTGTGACCGCGCGGCTTAGGGATTTTTTCAAAAAAAGTTGTTCAGATGTCGAGGGCTAATTCTGCTTCCCATGATTCAAACCCATCTGTTTCCAGCGAAAAAGCTTTTAGGGGATCGTTTGCAACAGTTTGGGAACATTTTTGAGTGAATTGCAGAACGTCAGATTTTTGCTGAAATTGTGACCGCGCGGCTTAGCGATTTTTTTCAAAAAAAGTTGTTCAGACGTCGAGGGCTAATTCTGCTTCCATGATACAAACCCATCTGTTTCCACCGAAAAAGCTTTCAGGGGATCGTTTGCAACAGTTTGGCACCATTTCTGAGTGAATTGCAGAACTTCAGATTTTGCTGAAATTGTGACCGCGCGGCTTAGGGATTTTTTCAAAAAAAAGTTGTTCAGACGTCGGGGGCTAATTCTGTTTCCCATGATACAAACCCATCTGTTTCCACCGAAAAAGCTTTCAGGGGATTGTTTGCAACAGTTTCGGAACATTTTTGAGTGAATTGCAGAACGTCAGATTTTTGCTGAAATTGTGACCGCGCGGCTTAGGGATTTTTTCAAAAAAAGTTGTTCAGACGTCGGGGGCTAATTCTGTTTCCCATGATACAAACCCATCTGTTTCCACCGAAAAAGCTTTCAGGGGATCGTTTGCAACAGTTTGGCACCATTTCTGAGTGAATTGCAGAACGTCAGATTTTTGCTGAAATTGTGACCGCGCGGCTTAGGGATTTTTCCAAAAAAAGTTGTTCAGACGTTGAGGGCTAATTCTGTTTCCCATAATAAAAACCTATCTGTTTCCACCGAAAAAGCTTTCAGGGGATCGTTTGCAACAATTTGGGAACATTTTTGAGTGAATTGCAGAACGTCAGATTTTTGCTGAAATTGTGACCGCGCGGCTTAGGGATTTTTTCAAAAAAAGTTGTTCAGACGTCAGGGGCTAATTCTGTTTCCCATGATTCAATCCCATCTGTTTCCACCGAAAAAGCTTTCAGGGGATCGTTTGCAACAGTTTGGGAACATTTTTGAGTGAATTGCAGAACGTCAGATTTTTGCTGAAATTGTGACCGCGCGGCTTAGGGATTTTTTCAAAAAAAGTTGTTCAGACGTCAGGGGCTAATTCTGTTTCCCATGATACAAACCCATCTGTTTCCACCGAAAAAGCTTTCAGGGGATCGTTTGCACCAGTTTGGCACCATTTCTGAGTGAATTGCGGAACGTCAGATTTTTGCTGAAATTGTGACCGCGCGGCTTAGGGATTTTTTCAAAAAAAGTTGTTCAGATGTCGAGGGCTAATTCTGCTTCCCATGATTCAAACCCATCTGTTTCTAGCGAAAAAGCTTTTAGGGGATCGTTTGCAACAGTTTGGGAACATTTTTGAGTGAATTGCAGAACGTCAGATTTTTGCTGAAATTGTGACCGCGCGGCTTAGGGATTTTTTCAAAAAAAGTTGTTCAGACGTCGGGGACTAATTCTGTTTCCCATGATACAAACCCATCTGTTTCCACCGAAAAAGCTTTCAGGGGATCGTTTGCAACAGTTTGGGAACATTTTTGAGTGAATTGCAGAACGTCAGATTTTTGCTGAAATTGTGACCGCGCGGCTTAGGGATTTTTTCAAAAAAAGTTGTTCAGACGTCGAGGGCTAATTCTGTTTCCCATGATTCAATCCCATCTGTTTCCACCGAAAAACCTTTCAGGGGATCGTTTGCAACAGTTTGGGAACATTTTTGAGTGAATTGCAGAACGTCAGATTTTTGCTGAAATTGTGACCGCGCGGCTTAGGGATTTTTTCAAAAAAAGTTGTTCAGACGTCAGGGGCTAATTCTGTTTCCCATGATACTAACCTATCTGTTTCCACCAAAAAAGCTTTCAGGGGATCGTTTGCAACAGTTTGGCACCATTTCTGAGTGAATTGCGGAACGTCAGATTTTTGCTGAAATTCTGACCGCGCGGCTTAGGGATTTTTTCAAAAAAAGTTGTTCAGACGTCGAGGGCTAATTCTGCTTCCATGATACAAACCTATCTGTTTCCACCGAAAAACCTTTCAGGGGATCGTTTTCAACAGTTTGGCACCATTTCTGAGTGAATTGCAGAACGTCAGATTTTGCTGAAATTGTGACCGCGCGGCTTAGGGATTTTTTCAAAAAAAGTTGTTCAGACGTCGGGGACTAATTCTGTTTCCCATGATACAAACCCATCTGTTTCCACCGAAAAAGCTTTCAGGGGATCGTTTGCAACAGTTTGGGAACATTTTTGAGTGAATTGCAGAACGTCAGATTTTTGCTGAAATTGTGACCGCGCGGCTTAGGGATTTTTTCAAAAAAAGTTGTTCAGACGTCGAGGGCTAATTCTGTTTCCCATGATTCAATCCCATCTGTTTCCACCGAAAAAGCTTTCAGGGGATCGTTTGCAACAGTTTGGGAACATTTTTGAGTGAATTGCAGAACGTCAGATTTTTGCTGAAATTGTGACCGCGCGGCTCAGGGATTTTTTCAAAAAAAGTTGTTCAGACGTCGAGGGCTAATTCTGTTTCCCATGATTCAATCCCATCTGTTTCCACCAAAAAAGCTTTCAGGGGATCGTTTGCAACAGTTTGGCACCATTTCTGAGTGAATTGCGGAACGTCAGATTTTTGCTGAAATTGTGACCGCGCGGCTCAGGGATTTTTTCAAAAAAAGTTGTTCAGACGTCAGGGGCTAATTCTGTTTCCCATGATACAAACCTATCTGTTTCCACCGAAAAACCTTTCAGGGGATCGTTTGCAACAGTTTGGCACCATTTCTGAGTGAATTGCGGAACGTCAGATTTTTGCTGAAATTGTGACCGCGCGGCTTAGGGATTTTTTCCAAAAAAGTTGTTCAGACGTCGAGGGCTAATTCTGCTTCCATGATACAAACCTATCTGTTTCCACCGAAAAACCTTTCAGGGGATCGTTTGCAACAGTTTGGCACCATTTCTGAGTGAATTGCAGAAAGTCAGATTTTGCTGAAATTGTGACCGCGCGGCTTAGGGATTTTTTCAAAAAAAAGTTGTTCAGACGTTGAGGGCTAATTCTGTTTCCCATAATAAAAACCTATCTCTTTTCACCGAAAAAGGTTTCAGGGGATCGTTTGCAACAATTTGGGAACATTTTTGAGTGAATTGCAGAACGTCAGATTTTTGCTGAAATTGTGACCGCGCGGCTTAGGGATTTTTTTCAAAAAAAGTTGTTCAGACGTCGAGGGCTAATTCTGCTTCCCATCATACAAACCCATCTGTTTCCAGCGAAAAAGCTTTCAGGGGATCGTTTGCAACAGATTCGGAACATTTCTGAGTGAATTGCAGAAGGTCAGATTTTTGCTGAAATTGTGACCGCCTGGCTTAAGGATTTTTTCAAAAAAAGTTGTTCAGACGTCAGGGGCTAATTCTGTTTCCCATGATACAAACCTATCTGTTTCCACCAAAAAAGCTTTCAGGGGATCGTTTGCAACAGTTTGGCACCATTTCTGAGTGAATTGCGGAACGTCAGATTTTTGCTGAAATTGTGACCGCGCGGCTCAGGGATTTTTTCAAAAAAAGTTGTTGAGACGTCAGGGGCTAATTCTGTTTCCCACGATACAAACCTATCTGTTTCCACCGAAAAACCTTTCAGGGGATCGTTTGCAACATTTTGGCACCATTTCTGAGTGAATTGCGGAACGTCAGATTTTTGCTGAAATTGTGACCGCGCGGCTTAGGGATTTTTTCAAAAAAAGTTGTTCAGACGTCGAGGGCTAATTCTGCTTCCATGATACAAACCCATATGTTTCCACCGAAAAAGCTTTCAGGGGATCGTTTGCAACAGTTTGGCACCATTTCTGAGTGAATTGCAGAACGTCAGATTTTGCTGAAATTGTGACCGCGCGGCTTAGGGATTTTTTCAAAAAAAAGTTGTTCAGACGTCGGGGGCTAATTCTGTTTCCCATGATACAAACCTATCTGTTTCCACCGAAAAACCTTTCAGGGGATTGTTTGCAACAGTTTCGGAACATTTTTGAGTGAATTGCAGAACGTCAGATTTTTGCTGAAATTGTGACCGCGCGGCTTAGGGATTTTTTCAAAAAAAGTTGTTCAGACGTCGGGGGCTAATTCTGTTTCCCATGATACAAACCCATCTGTTTCCACCGAAAAAGCTTTCAGGGGATCGTTTGCAACAGTTTGGGAACATTTCTGAGTGAATTGCAGAACGTCGGAATTTTGCTGAAATTGTGACCGCGCGGCTTAGGGATTTTTTCAAAAAAAGTTTTTCAGACGTCGAGGGCTAATTCTGTTTCCCATGATTCAATCCCATCTGTTTCCACTGAAAAAGCTTTCAGGGGATCGTTTGCAACAGTTTGGGAACATTTTTGAGTGAATTGCAGAACGTCAGATTTTTGCTGAAATTGTGTCCGCGCGGCTTAGGGATTTTTTCAAAAAAAGTTGTTCAGACGTCAGGGGCTAATTCTGTTTCCCATGATACAAACCTATCTGTTTCCACCAAAAAAGCTTTCAGGGGATCGTTTGCAACAGTTTGGCACCATTTCTGAGTGAATTGCGGAACGTCAGATTTTTGCTGAAATTGTGACAGCGCGGCTTAGGGATTTTTTCAAAAAAAGTTGTTCAGATGTCGAGGGCTAATTCTGCTTCCATGATACAAACCCATCTGTTTCCACTGAAAAAGCTTTCAGGGGATCGTTTGCAACAGTTTGGGAACATTTTTGAGTGAATTGCAGAACGTCAGATTTTTGCTGAAATTGTGTCCGCGCGGCTTAGGGATTTTTTCAAAAAAAGTTGTTCAGACGTCAGGGGCTAATTCTGTTTCCCATGATACAAACCTATCTGTTTCCACCAAAAAAGCTTTCAGGGGATCGTTTGCAACAGTTTGGCACCATTTCTGAGTGAATTGCGGAACGTCAGATTTTTGCTGAAATTGTGACAGCGCGGCTTAGGGATTTTTTCAAAAAAAGTTGTTCAGACGTCGAGGGCTAATTCTGCTTCCCATGATACAAACCCATCTGTTTCCAGCGAAAAAGCTTTTAGGGGATCGTTTGCAACAGTTTGGGAACATTTTTGAGTGAATTGCAGAACGTCAGATTTTTGCTGAAATTGTGACCGCGCGGCTTAGGGATTTTTTCAAAAAAAGTTGTTCAGACGTCGGGGACTAATTCTGTTTCCCATGATACAAACCCATCTGTTTCCACCGAAAAAGCTTTCAGGGGATCGTTTGCAACAGTTTGGGAACATTTCTGAGTGAATTGCAGAACGTCAGAATTTTGCTGAAATTGTGACCGCGCGGCTTAGGGATTTTTTCAAAAAAAGTTGTTCAGACGTCAGGGGCTAATTCTGTTTCCCATGATACAAACCTATCTGTTTCCACCGAAAAAGCTTTCAGGGGATCGTTTGCAACAGTTTGGCACCATTTCTGAGTGAATTGCGGAACGTCAGATTTTTGCTGAAATTGTGACCGCGCGGCTTAGGGATTTTTTCAAAAAAAGTTGTTCAGACGTCAGGGGCTAATTCTGTTTCCCATGATACAAACCTATCTGTTTCCACCGAAAAACCTTTCAGGGGATCGTTTGCAACAGTTTGGCACCATTTCTGAGTGAATTGCGGAACGTCAGATTTTTGCTGAAATTGTGACCGCGCGGCTTAGGGATTTTTTCACAAAAAGTTGTTCACACGTCGAGGGCGATTTCTGTTTCCATGATACAAACCCATCTGTTTCCACCGAAAAAGCTTTCAGGGGATCGTTTGCAACAGTTTGGCACCATTTCTGAGTGAATTGCAGAACGTCAGATTTTGCTGAAATTGTGACCGCGCGGCTTAGGGATTTTTTCAAAAAAAAGTTGTTCAGACGTTGAGGGCTAATTCTGTTTCCCATAATAAAAACCTATCTCTTTTCACCGAAAAAGCTTTCAGGGGATCGTTTGCAACAGTTTGGGAACATTTCTGAGTGAATTGCAGAACGTCAGATTTTTGCTGAAATTGTGACCGCGCGGCTTAGGGATTTTTTCAAAAAAAAAGTTATTCAGACGTCGGGGGCTAATTCTGTTTCCCATGATACAAACCCATCTGTTTCCACCGAAAAAGCTTTCAGGGGATCGTTTGCAACAGTTTGGGAACATTTCTGAGTGAATTGCAGAACGTCAGAATTTTGCTGAAATTGTGACTGCGCGGCTTAGGGATTTTTTCAAAAAAAGTTGTTCAGACGTCGAGGGCTAATTCTGCTTCCCATGATACAAACCCATCTGTTTCCACCGAAAAAGCTTTCCGGGGATCGTTTGCAACAGTTTGGGAACATTTTTGAGTGAATTGCAGAACGTCAGATTTTTGCTGAAATTGTGACCGCGCGGCTTAGGGATTTTTTCAAAAAAAGTTGTTCAGACGCCACGGGCTAATTCTGTTTCCCATGATACAAACCTATCTGTTTCCACCGAAAAAGCTTTTAGGGGATCGTTTGCAACAGTTTAGCACCATTTCTGAGTGAATTGCAGAACGTCAGATTTTTGCTGAAATTGTGACCGCGCGGCTTAGGGATTTTTTCAAAAAAAGTTGTTCAGATGTCGAGGGCTAATTCTGTTTCCCATGATTCAATCCCATCTGTTTCCACCGAAAAAGCTTTCAGGGGATCGTTTGCAACAATTTGGGAATATTTTTGAGTGAATTGCAGAACGTCAGATTTTTGCTGAAATTGTGACCGCGCGGGTTAGGGATTTTTTCAAAGAATGTTGTTCAGAGGTCGAGGGCTAATTCTGCTTCCCATGATACAAACCCATCTGTTTCCAGCGAAAAAGCTTTTAGGGGATCGTTTGCAACAGTTTGGGAACATTTTTGAGTGAATTGCAGAACGTCAGATTTTTGCTGAAATTGTGACCGCGCGGCTTAGGGATTTTTTCAAAAAAAGTTGTTCAGACGTCGGGGACTAATTCTGTTTCCCATGATACAAACCCATCTGTTTCCACCGAAAAAGCTTTCAGGGGATCGTTTGCAACAGTTTGGGAACATTTCTGAGTGAATTGCAGAACGTCAGAATTTTGCTGAAATTGTGACCGCGCGGCTTAGGGATTTTTTCAAAAAAAGTTGTTCAGACGTCGAGGGCTAATTCTGTTTCCCATGATTCAATCCTATCTGTTTCCACCGAAAAAGCTTTCAGGGGATCGTTTGCAACAGTTTGGGAACATTTTTGAGTGAATTGCAGAACGTCAGATTTTTGCTGAAATTGTGACCGCGCGGCTTAGGGATTTTTTCAAAAAAAGTTGTTCAGACGTCAGGGGCTAATTCTGTTTCCCATGATACAAACCTATCTCTTTCCACCAAAAAAGCTTTCAGGGGATCGTTTGCAACAGTTTGGCACCATTTCTGAGTGAATTGCAGAACGTCAGATTTTTGCTGAAATTGTGACCGCGCGGCTTAGGGATTTTTTCAAAAAAAGTTGTTCAGACGTCGAGGGCTAATTCTGTTTCCCATGATTCAATCCCATCTGTTTCCACCGAAAAAGCTTTCAGGGGATCGTTTGCAACAGTTTGGGAACATTTTTGAGTGAATTGCAGAATGTCAGATTTTTGCTGAAATTGTGACCGCGCGGCTTAGGGATTTTTTCAAAAAAAGTTGTTCAGACGTTGAGGGCTAATTCTGTTTCCCATAATAAAAACCTATCTGTTTCCACCGAAAAATCTTTCAGGGGATCGTTTGCAACAATTTGGGAACATTTTTGAGTGAATTGCAGAACGTCAGATTTTTGCTGAAATTGTGACCGCGCGGCTTAGGGATTTTTTCAAAAAAAGTTGTTCAGACGTCGAGGGCTAATTCTGTTTCCCATGATTCAATCCCATCTGTTTCCACCGAAAAAGCTTTCAGGGGATCGTTTGCAACAGTTTGGGAACATTTTTGAGTGAATTGCAGAACGTCAGATTTTTGCTGAAATTGTGACCGCGCGGCTTAGGGATTTTTTCAAAAAAAGTTGTTCAGACGTCAGGGGCTAATTCTGTTTCCCATGATACAAACCTATCTGTTTCCACCGAAAAAGCTTTCAGGGGATCGTTTGCACCAGTTTGGCACCATTTCTGAGTGAATTGCGGAACGTCAGATTTTTGCTGAAATTGTGACCGCGCGGCTTAGGGATTTTTTCAAAAAAAGTTGTTCAGATGTCGAGGGCTAATTCTGCTTCCATGATACAAACCCATCTGTTTCCACCGAAAAAGCTTTCAGGGGATCGTTTGCAACAGTTTGGCACCATTTCTGAGTGAATTGCAGAACGTCAGAATTTTGCTGAAATTGTGACCGCGCGGCTTAGGGATTTTTTCAAAAAAAGTTGTTCAGATGTCGAGGGCTAATTCTGTTTCCCATGATTCAATCCCATCTGTTTCCACCGAAAAAGCTTTCAGGGGATCGTTTGCAACAGTTTGGGAACATTTTTGAGTGAAATGCAGAATGTCAGATTTTTGCTGAAATTGTGACAGCGCGGCTTAGGGATTTTTTCAAAAAAAGTTGTTCAGACGTCGAGGGCTAATTCTGCTTCCCATGATACAAACCCATCTGTTTCCAGCGAAAAAGCTTTTAGGGGATCGTTTGCAACAGTTTGGGAACATTTTTGAGTGAATTGCAGAACGTCAGATTTTTGCTGAAATTGTGACCGCGCGGCTTAGGGATTTTTTCAAAAAAAGTTGTTCAGACGTCGGGGACTAATTCTGTTTCCCATGATACAAACCCATCTGTTTCCACCGAAAAAGCTTTCAGGGGATCGTTTGCAACAGTTTGGGAACATTTTTGAGTGAATTGCAGAACGTCAGATTTTTGCTGAAATTGTGACCGCGCGGCTTAGGGATTTTTTCAAAAAAAGTTGTTCAGACGCCACGGGCTAATTCTGTTTCCCATGATACAAACCTATCTGTTTCCACCGAAAAAGCTTTTAGGGGATCGTTTGCAACAGTTTAGCACCATTTCTGAGTGAATTGCAGAACGTCAGATTTTTGCTGAAATTGTGACCGCGCGGCTTAGGGATTTTTTCAAAAAAAGTTGTTCAGATGTCGAGGGCTAATTCTGTTTCCCATGATTCAATCCCATCTGTTTCCACCGAAAAAGCTTTCAGGGGATCGTTTGCAACAATTTGGGAATATTTTTGAGTGAATTGCAGAACGTCAGATTTTTGCTGAAATTGTGACCGCGCGGGTTAGGGATTTTTTCAAAGAATGTTGTTCAGAGGTCGAGGGCTAATTCTGCTTCCCATGATACAAACCCATCTGTTTCCAGCGAAAAAGCTTTTAGGGGATCGTTTGCAACAGTTTGGGAACATTTTTGAGTGAATTGCAGAACGTCAGATTTTTGCTGAAATTGTGACCGCGCGGCTTAGGGATTTTTTCAAAAAAAGTTGTTCAGACGTCGGGGACTAATTCTGTTTCCCATGATACAAACCCATCTGTTTCCACCGAAAAAGCTTTCAGGGGATCGTTTGCAACAGTTTGGGAACATTTCTGAGTGAATTGCAGAACGTCAGAATTTTGCTGAAATTGTGACCGCGCGGCTTAGGGATTTTTTCAAAAAAAGTTGTTCAGACGTCGAGGGCTAATTCTGTTTCCCATGATTCAATCCTATCTGTTTCCACCGAAAAAGCTTTCAGGGGATCGTTTGCAACAGTTTGGGAACATTTTTGAGTGAATTGCAGAACGTCAGATTTTTGCTGAAATTGTGACCGCGCGGCTTAGGGATTTTTTCAAAAAAAGTTGTTCAGACGTCAGGGGCTAATTCTGTTTCCCATGATACAAACCTATCTCTTTCCACCAAAAAAGCTTTCAGGGGATCGTTTGCAACAGTTTGGCACCATTTCTGAGTGAATTGCAGAACGTCAGATTTTTGCTGAAATTGTGACCGCGCGGCTTAGGGATTTTTTCAAAAAAAGTTGTTCAGACGTCGAGGGCTAATTCTGTTTCCCATGATTCAATCCCATCTGTTTCCACCGAAAAAGCTTTCAGGGGATCGTTTGCAACAGTTTGGGAACATTTTTGAGTGAATTGCAGAATGTCAGATTTTTGCTGAAATTGTGACCGCGCGGCTTAGGGATTTTTTCAAAAAAAGTTGTTCAGACGTTGAGGGCTAATTCTGTTTCCCATAATAAAAACCTATCTGTTTCCACCGAAAAATCTTTCAGGGGATCGTTTGCAACAATTTGGGAACATTTTTGAGTGAATTGCAGAACGTCAGATTTTTGCTGAAATTGTGACCGCGCGGCTTAGGGATTTTTTCAAAAAAAGTTGTTCAGACGTCGAGGGCTAATTCTGTTTCCCATGATTCAATCCCATCTGTTTCCACCGAAAAAGCTTTCAGGGGATCGTTTGCAACAGTTTGGGAACATTTTTGAGTGAATTGCAGAACGTCAGATTTTTGCTGAAATTGTGACCGCGCGGCTTAGGGATTTTTTCAAAAAAAGTTGTTCAGACGTCAGGGGCTAATTCTGTTTCCCATGATACAAACCTATCTGTTTCCACCGAAAAAGCTTTCAGGGGATCGTTTGCACCAGTTTGGCACCATTTCTGAGTGAATTGCGGAACGTCAGATTTTTGCTGAAATTGTGACCGCGCGGCTTAGGGATTTTTTCAAAAAAAGTTGTTCAGATGTCGAGGGCTAATTCTGCTTCCATGATACAAACCCATCTGTTTCCACCGAAAAAGCTTTCAGGGGATCGTTTGCAACAGTTTGGCACCATTTCTGAGTGAATTGCAGAACGTCAGAATTTTGCTGAAATTGTGACCACGCGGCTTAGGGATTTTTTCAAAAAAAGTTGTTCAGATGTCGAGGGCTAATTCTGTTTCCCATGATTCAATCCCATCTGTTTCCACCGAAAAAGCTTTCAGGGGATCGTTTGCAACAGTTTGGGAACATTTTTGAGTGAAATGCAGAATGTCAGATTTTTGCTGAAATTGTGACAGCGCGGCTTAGGGATTTTTTCAAAAAAAGTTGTTCAGACGTCGAGGGCTAATTCTGCTTCCCATGATACAAACCCATCTGTTTCCAGCGAAAAAGCTTTTAGGGGATCGTTTGCAACAGTTTGGGAACATTTTTGAGTGAATTGCAGAACGTCAGATTTTTGCTGAAATTGTGACCGCGCGGCTTAGGGATTTTTTCAAAAAAAGTTGTTCAGACGTCGGGGACTAATTCTGTTTCCCATGATACAAACCCATCTGTTTCCACCGAAAAAGCTTTCAGGGGATCGTTTGCAACAGTTTGGGAACATTTCTGAGTGAATTGCAGAACGTCAGATTTTTGCTGAAATTGTGACCGCGCGGCTTAGGGATTTTTTCAAAAAAAGTTGTTCAGACGTCAGGGGCTAATTCTGTTTCCCATGATACAAACCTATCTGTTTCCACCGAAAAAGCTTTCAGGGGATCGTTTGCAACAGTTTGGCACCATTTCTGAGTGAATTGCGGAACGTCAGATTTTTGCTGAAATTGTGACCGCGCGGCTTAGGGATTTTTTCAAAAAAAGTTGTTCAGACGTCAGGGGCTAATTCTGTTTCCCATGATACAAACCTATCTGTTTCCACCGAAAAACCTTTCAGGGGATCGTTTGCAACAGTTTGGCACCATTTCTGAGTGAATTGCGGAACGTCAGATTTTTGCTGAAATTGTGACCGCGCGGCTTAGGGATTTTTTCACAAAAAGTTGTTCACACGTCGAGGGCGATTTCTGCTTCCATGATACAAACCCATCTGTTTCCACCGAAAAAGCTTTCAGGGGATCGTTTGCAACAGTTTGGCACCATTTCTGAGTGAATTGCAGAACGTCAGATTTTGCTGAAATTGTGACCGCGCGGCTTAGGGATTTTTTCAAAAAAAAGTTGTTCAGACGTTGAGGGCTAATTCTGTTTCCCATAATAAAAACCTATCTCTTTTCACCGAAAAAGCTTTCAGGGGATCGTTTGCAACAGTTTGGGAACATTTCTGAGTGAATTGCAGAACGTCAGATTTTTGCTGAAATTGTGACCGCGTGGCTTAGGGATTTTTTCAAAAAAAAAGTTATTCAGACGTCGGGGGCTAATTCTGTTTCCCATGATACAAACCCATCTGTTTCCACCGAAAAAGCTTTCAGGGGATCGTTTGCAACAGTTTGGGAACATTTCTGAGTGAATTGCAGAACGTCAGAATTTTGCTGAAATTGTGACTGCGCGGCTTAGGGATTTTTTCAAAAAAAGTTGTTCAGACGTCGAGGGCTAATTCTGCTTCCCATGATACAAACCCATCTGTTTCCACCGAAAAAGCTTTCCGGGGATCGTTTGCAACAGTTTGGGAACATTTTTGAGTGAATTGCAGAACGTCAGATTTTTGCTGAAATTGTGACCGCGCGGCTTAGGGATTTTTTCAAAAAAAGTTGTTCAGACGCCACGGGCTAATTCTGTTTCCCATGATACAAACCTATCTGTTTCCACCGAAAAAGCTTTTAGGGGATCGTTTGCAACAGTTTAGCACCATTTCTGAGTGAATTGCAGAACGTCAGATTTTTGCTGAAATTGTGACCGCGCGGCTTAGGGATTTTTTCAAAAAAAGTTGTTCAGATGTCGAGGGCTAATTCTGTTTCCCATGATTCAATCCCATCTGTTTCCACCGAAAAAGCTTTCAGGGGATCGTTTGCAACAATTTGGGAATATTTTTGAGTGAATTGCAGAACGTCAGATTTTTGCTGAAATTGTGACCGCGCGGGTTAGGGATTTTTTCAAAGAATGTTGTTCAGAGGTCGAGGGCTAATTCTGCTTCCCATGATACAAACCCATCTGTTTCCAGCGAAAAAGCTTTTAGGGGATCGTTTGCAACAGTTTGGGAACATTTTTGAGTGAATTGCAGAACGTCAGATTTTTGCTGAAATTGTGACCGCGCGGCTTAGGGATTTTTTCAAAAAAAGTTGTTCAGACGTCGGGGACTAATTCTGTTTCCCATGATACAAACCCATCTGTTTCCACCGAAAAAGCTTTCAGGGGATCGTTTGCAACAGTTTGGGAACATTTCTGAGTGAATTGCAGAACGTCAGAATTTTGCTGAAATTGTGACCGCGCGGCTTAGGGATTTTTTCAAAAAAAGTTGTTCAGACGTCGAGGGCTAATTCTGTTTCCCATGATTCAATCCTATCTGTTTCCACCGAAAAAGCTTTCAGGGGATCGTTTGCAACAGTTTGGGAACATTTTTGAGTGAATTGCAGAACGTCAGATTTTTGCTGAAATTGTGACCGCGCGGCTTAGGGATTTTTTCAAAAAAAGTTGTTCAGACGTCAGGGGCTAATTCTGTTTCCCATGATACAAACCTATCTCTTTCCACCAAGAAAGCTTTCAGGGGATCGTTTGCAACAGTTTGGCACCATTTCTGAGTGAATTGCAGAACGTCAGATTTTTGCTGAAATTGTGACCGCGCGGCTTAGGGATTTTTTCAAAAAAAGTTGTTCAGACGTCGAGGGCTAATTCTGTTTCCCATGATTCAATCCCATCTGTTTCCACCGAAAAAGCTTTCAGGGGATCGTTTGCAACAGTTTGGGAACATTTTTGAGTGAATTGCAGAATGTCAGATTTTTGCTGAAATTGTGACCGCGCGGCTTAGGGATTTTTTCAAAAAAAGTTGTTCAGACGTTGAGGGCTAATTCTGTTTCCCATAATAAAAACCTATCTGTTTCCACCGAAAAATCTTTCAGGGGATCGTTTGCAACAATTTGGGAACATTTTTGAGTGAATTGCAGAACGTCAGATTTTTGCTGAAATTGTGACCGCGCGGCTTAGGGATTTTTTCAAAAAAAGTTGTTCAGACGTCGAGGGCTAATTCTGTTTCCCATGATTCAATCCCATCTGTTTCCACCGAAAAAGCTTTCAGGGGATCGTTTGCAACAGTTTGGGAACATTTTTGAGTGAATTGCAGAACGTCAGATTTTTGCTGAAATTGTGACCGCGCGGCTTAGGGATTTTTTCAAAAAAAGTTGTTCAGACGTCAGGGGCTAATTCTGTTTCCCATGATACAAACCTATCTGTTTCCACCGAAAAAGCTTTCAGGGGATCGTTTGCACCAGTTTGGCACCATTTCTGAGTGAATTGCGGAACGTCAGATTTTTGCTGAAATTGTGACCGCGCGGCTTAGGGATTTTTTCAAAAAAAGTTGTTCAGATGTCGAGGGCTAATTCTGCTTCCATGATACAAACCCATCTGTTTCCACCGAAAAAGCTTTCAGGGGATCGTTTGCAACAGTTTGGCACCATTTCTGAGTGAATTGCAGAACGTCAGAATTTTGCTGAAATTGTGACCGCGCGGCTTAGGGATTTTTTCAAAAAAAGTTGTTCAGATGTCGAGGGCTAATTCTGTTTCCCATGATTCAATCCCATCTGTTTCCACCGAAAAAGCTTTCAGGGGATCGTTTGCAACAGTTTGGGAACATTTTTGAGTGAAATGCAGAATGTCAGATTTTTGCTGAAATTGTGACCGCGCGGCTTAGGGATTTTTTCAAAAAAAGTTGTTCAGACGTCGAGGGCTAATTCTGTTTCCCATGATTCAATCCCATCTGTTTCCACCGAAAAAGCTTTCAGGGGATCGTTTGCAACAGTTTGGGAACATTTTTGAGTGAATTGCAGAATGTCAGATTTTTGCTGAAATTGTGACCGCGCGGCTTAGGGATTTTTTCAAAAAAAGTTTTTCAGACGTTGAGGGCTAATTCTGTTTCCCATAATAAAAACCTATCTGTTTCCACCGAAAAAGCTTTCAGGGGATCGTTTGCAACAATTTGGGAACATTTTTGAGTGAATTGCAGAACGTCAGATTTTTGCTGAAATTGTGACCGCGCGGCTTAGGGATTTTTTCAAAAAAAGTTGTTCAGACGTCGAGGGCTAATTCTGTTTCCCATGATTCAATCCCATCTGTTTCCACCGAAAAAGCTTTCAGGGGATCGTTTGCAACAGTTTGGGAACATTTTTGAGTGAATTGCAGAACGTCAGATTTTTCCTGAAATTGTGACCGCGCGGCTTAGGGATTTTTTCAAAAACAGTTGTTCAGACGTCAGGGGCTAATTCTGTTTCCCATGATACAAACCCATCTGTTTCCACCGAAAAAGCTTTCAGGGGATCGTTTGCAACAGTTTGGGAACATTTTTGAGTGAATTGCAGAACGTCAGATTTTTGCTGAAATTGTGACCGCCCGGCTTAGGGATGTTTTCAAAAAAAGTTGTTCAGACTTCAGGGGCTAATTCTGTGTCCCATGATACAAACCTATCTGTTTCCACCAAAAAAGCTTTCAGGGGATCGTTTGCAACAGTTTGGCACCATTTCTGAGTGAATTGCGGAACGTCAGATTTTTGTTGAAATTGTGACCGCGCGGCTTAGGGATTTTTTCAAAAAAAGTTGTTCAGACATCGAGGGCTAATTCTGCTTCCATGATACAATCCCATCTGTTTCCACCGAAAAAGCTTTCAGGGGATCGTTTGCAACAGTTTGGGAACATTTCTGAGTGAATTGCAGAACGTCAGATTTTTGCTGAAATTGTGACCGCGCGGCTTAGGGATTTTTTCAAAAAAAGTTGTTCAGACGTCAGGGGCTAATTCTGTTTCCCGTGATACAAACCTATCTGTTTCCACCGAAAAAGCTTTCAGGGGATCGTTTGCACCAGTTTGGCACCATTTCTGAGTGAATTGCGGAACGTCAGATTTTTGCTGAAATTGTGACCGCGCGGCTTAGGGATTTTTTCAAAAAAAGTTGTTCAGACGTCGAGGGCTAATTCTGTTTCCCATGATTCAATCCCATCTGTTTCCACCGAAAAAGCTTTCAGGGGATCGTTTGCAACAGTTTGGGAACATTTTTGAGTGAATTGCAGAATGTCAGATTTTTGCTGAAATTGTGACCGCGCGGCTTAGGGATTTTTTCAAAAAAAGTTTTTCAGACGTTGAGGGCTAATTCTGTTTCCCATAATAAAAACCTATCTGTTTCCACCGAAAAAGCTTTCAGGGGATCGTTTGCAACAATTTGGGAACATTTTTGAGTGAATTGCAGAACGTCAGATTTTTGCTGAAATTGTGACCGCGCGGCTTAGGGATTTTTTCAAAAAAAGTTGTTCAGACGTCGAGGGCTAATTCTGTTTCCCATGATTCAATCCCATCTGTTTCCACCGAAAAAGCTTTCAGGGGATCGTTTGCAACAGTTTGGGAACATTTTTGAGTGAATTGCAGAACGTCAGATTTTTGCTGAAATTGTGACCGCGCGGCTTAGGGATTTTTTCAAAAAAAGTTGTTCAGACGTCAGGGGCTAATTCTGTTTCCCATGATACAAACCCATCTGTTTCCACCGAAAAAGCTTTCAGGGGATCGTTTGCAACAGTTTGGGAACATTTTTGAGTGAATTGCAGAACGTCAGATTTTTGCTGAAATTGTGACCGCCCGGCTTAGGGATGTTTTCAAAAAAAGTTGTTCAGACTTCAGGGGCTAATTCTGTGTCCCATGATACAAACCTATCTGTTTCCACCAAAAAAGCTTTCAGGGGATCGTTTGCAACAGTTTGGCACCATTTCTGAGTGAATTGCGGAACGTCAGATTTTTGTTGAAATTGTGACCGCGCGGCTTAGGGATTTTTTCAAAAAAAGTTGTTCAGACATCGAGGGCTAATTCTGCTTCCATGATACAATCCCATCTGTTTCCACCGAAAAAGCTTTCAGGGGATCGTTTGCAACAGTTTGGGAACATTTCTGAGTGAATTGCAGAACGTCAGATTTTTGCTGAAATTGTGACCGCGCGGCTTAGGGATTTTTTCAAAAAAAGTTGTTCAGACGTCAGGGGCTAATTCTGTTTCCCGTGATACAAACCTATCTGTTTCCACCGAAAAAGCTTTCAGGGGATCGTTTGCACCAGTTTGGCACCATTTCTGAGTGAATTGCGGAACGTCAGATTTTTGCTGAAATTGTGACCGCGCGGCTTAGGGATTTTTTCAAAAAAAGTTGTTCAGACGTCGAGGGCTAATTCTGTTTCCCATGATTCAATCCCATCTGTTTCCACCGAAAAAGCTTTCAGGGGATCGTTTGCAACAGTTTGGGAACATTTTTGAGTGAATTGCAGAACGTCAGATTTTTGCTGAAATTGTGTCCGCGCGGCTTAGGGATTTTTTCAAAAAAAGTTGTTCAGACGTCAGGGGCTAATTCTGTTTCCCATGATACAAACCTATCTGTTTCCACCAAAAAAGCTTTCAGGGGATCGTTTGCAACAGTTTGGCACCATTTCTGAGTGAATTGCGGAACGTCAGATTTTTGCTGAAATTGTGACAGCGCGCCTTAGGGATTTTTTCAAAAAAAGTTGTTCAGATGTCGAGGGCTAATTCTGCTTCCATGATACAAACCCATCTGTTTCCACCGAAAAAGCTTTCAGGGGATCGTTTGCAACAGTTTGGCACCATTTCTGAGTGAATTGCAGAACGTCAGATTTTTGCTGAAATTGTGACCGCGCGGCTTAGGGATTTTTTCAACAAAAGTTGTTCAGATGTCGAGGGCTAATTCTGTTTCCCATGATTCAATCCCATCTGTTTCCACCGAAAAAGCTTTCAGGGGATCGTTTGCAACAGTTTGGGAACATTTTTGAGTGAAATGCAGAATGTCAGATTTTTGCTGAAATTGTGACCGCGCGGCTTAGGGATTTTTTCAAAAAAAGTTGTTCAGACGTTGAGGGCTAATTCTGTTTCCCATAATAAAAACCTATCTGTTTCCACCGAAAAAGCTTTCAGGGGATTGTTTGCAACAATTTGGGAACATTTTTGAGTGAATTGCAGAACGTCAGATTTTTGCTGAAATTGTGACCGCGCGGCTTAGGGATTTTTTCAAAAAAAGTTGTTCAGACGTCGAGGGCTAATTCTGCTTCCCATGATACAAACCCATCTGTTTCCAGCGAAAAAGCTTTTAGGGGATCGTTTGCAACAGTTTGGGAACATTTTTGAGTGAATTGCAGAACGTCAGATTTTTGCTGAAATTGTGACCGCGCGGCTTAGGGATTTTTTCAAAAAAAGTTGTTCAGACGTCGGGGACTAATTCTGTTTCCCATGATACAAACCCATCTGTTTCCACCGAAAAAGCTTTCAGGGGATCGTTTGCAACAGTTTGGGAACATTTCTGAGTGAATTGCAGAACGTCAGAATTTTGCTGAAATTGTGACCGCGCGGCTTAGGGATTTTTTCAAAAAAAGTTGTTCAGACGTCGAGGGCTAATTCTGTTTCCCATGATTCAATCCCATCTGTTTCCACCGAAAAAGCTTTCAGGGGATCGTTTGCAACAGTTTGGGAACATTTTTGAGTGAATTGCAGAACGTCAGATTTTTGCTGAAATTGTGACCGCGCGACTTAGGGATTTTTTCAAAAAAAGTTGTTCAGACGTCAGGGGCTAATTCTGTTTCCCATGATACAAACCTATCTGTTTCCACCAAAAAAGCTTTCAGGGGATCGTTTGCAACAGTTTGGCACCATTTCTGAGTGAATTGCGGAACGTCAGATTTTTGCTGAAATTGTGACCGCGCGGCTTAGGGATTTTTTCAATAAAAGTTGTTCAGACGTCAGGGTCTAATTCTCTTTCCCATGATACAAACCTATCTGTTTCCACCGAAAAACCTTTCAGGGGATCCTTTGCAACAGTTTGGCACAATTTCTGAGTGAATTGCGGAACGTCAGATTTTTGCTGAAATTGTGACCGCGCGGCTTAGGGATTTTTTCACAAAAAGTTGTTCACACGTCGAGGGCCATTTCTGCTTCCATGATACAAACCCATCTGTTTCCACCGAAAAAGCTTTCAGGGGATCGTTTGCAACAGTTTGGCACCATTTCTGAGTGAATTGCAGAACGTCAGATTTTGCTGAAATTGTGACCGCGCGGCTTAGGGATTTTTTCAAAAAAAAGTTGTTCAGACGTTGAGGGCTAATTCTGTTTCCCATAATAAAAACCTATCTCTTTTCACCGAAAAAGCTTTCAGGGGATCGTTTGCAACAGTTTGGGAACATTTCTGAGTGAATTGCAGAACGTCAGATTTTTGCTGAAATTGTGACCGCGCGGCTTAGGGATTTTTTCAAAAAAAGTTATTCAGACGTCGGGGGCTAATTCTGTTTCCCATGATACAAACCCATCTGTTTCCACCGAAAAAGCTTTCAGGGGATCGTTTGCAACAGTTTGGGAACATTTCTGAGTGAATTGCAGAACGTCAGAATTTTGCTGAAATTGTGACCGCGCGGCTTAGGGATTTTTTCAAAAAAAGTTGTTCAGACGTCGAGGGCTAATTCTGCTTCCCATGATACAAACCCATCTGTTTCCACCGAAAAAGCTTTCCGGGGATCGTTTGCAACAGTTTGGGAACATTTTTGAGTGAATTGCAGAACGTCAGATTTTTGCTGAAATTGTGACCGCGCGGCTTAGGGATTTTTTCAAAAAAAGTTGTTCAGACGCAACGGGCTAATTCTGTTTCCCATGATACAAACCTATCTGTTTCCACCGAAAAAGCTTTTAGGGGATCGTTTGCAACAGTTTGGCACCATTTCTGAGTGAATTGCAGAACGTCAGATTTTTGCTGAAATTGTGACCGCGCGGCTTAGGGATTTTTTCAAAAAAAGTTGTTCAGATGTCGAGGGCTAATTCTGTTTCCCATGATTCAATCCCATCTGTTTCCACCGAAAAAGCTTTCAGGGGATCGTTTGCAACAATTTGGGAATATTTTTGAGTGAATTGCAGAACGTCAGATTTTTGCTGAAATTGTGACCGCGCGGCTTAGGGATTTTTTCAAAGAAAGTTGTTCAGACGTCGAGGGCTAATTCTGTTTCCCATGATTCAATCCCATCTGTTTCCACCGAAAAAGCTTTCAGGGGATCGTTTGCAACAGTTTGGGAACATTTTTGAGTGAATTGCAGAACGTCAGATTTTTGCTGAAATTGTGACCGCGCGGCTTAGGGATTTTTTCAAAAAAAGTTGTTCAGACGTCAGGGGCTAATTCTGTTTCCCATGATACAAACCTATCTGTTTCCACCAAAAAAGCTTTCAGGGGATCGTTTGCAACAGTTTGGCACCATTTCTGAGTGAATTGCAGAACGTCAGATTTTTGCTGAAATTGTGAGCGCGCGGCTTAGGGATTTTTTCAAAAAAAGTTGTTCAGACGTCGAGGGCTAATTCTGTTTCCCATGATTCAATCCCATCTGTTTCCACCGAAAAAGCTTTCAGGGGATCGTTTGCAACAGTTTGGGAACATTTTTGAGTGAATTGCAGAATGTCAGATTTTTGCTGAAATTGTGACCGCGCGGCTTAGGGATTTTTTCAAAAAAAGTTGTTCAGACGTTGAGGGCTAATTCTGTTTCCCATAATAAAAACCTATCTGTTTCCACCGAAAAATCTTTCAGGGGATCGTTTGCAACAATTTGGGAACATTTTTGAGTGAATTGCAGAACGTCAGATTTTTGCTGAAATTGTGACCGCGCGGCTTAGGGATTTTTTCAAAAAAAGTTGTTCAGACGTCGAGGGCTAATTCTGTTTCCCATGATTCAATCCCATCTGTTTCCACCGAAAAAGCTTTCAGGGGATCGTTTGCAACAGTTTGGGAACATTTTTGAGTGAATTGCAGAACGTCAGATTTTTGCTGAAATTGTGACCGCGCGGCTTAGGGATTTTTTCAAAAAAAGTTGTTCAGACGTCAGGGGCTAATTCTGTTTCCCATGATACAAACCTATCTGTTTCCACCGAAAAAGCTTTCAGGGGATCGTTTGCACCAGTTTGGCACCATTTCTGAGTGAATTGCGGAACGTCAGATTTTTGCTGAAATTGTGACCGCGCGGCTTAGGGATTTTTTCAAAAAAAGTTGTTCAGATGTCGAGGGCTAATTCTGCTTCCATGATACAAACCCATCTGTTTCCACCGAAAAAGCTTTCAGGGGATCGTTTGCAACAGTTTGGCACCATTTCTGAGTGAATTGCAGAACGTCAGAATTTTGCTGAAATTGTGACCGCGCGGCTTAGGGATTTTTTCAAAAAAAGTTGTTCAGATGTCGAGGGCTAATTCTGTTTCCCATGATTCAATCCCATCTGTTTCCACCGAAAAAGCTTTCAGGGGATCGTTTGCAACAGTTTGGGAACATTTTTGAGTGAAATGCAGAATGTCAGATTTTTGCTGAAATTGTGACCGCGCGGCTTAGGGATTTTTTCAAAAAAAGTTGTTCAGACGTCGAGGGCTAATTCTGTTTCCCATGATTCAATCCCATCTGTTTCCACCGAAAAAGCTTTCAGGGGATCGTTTGCAACAGTTTGGGAACATTTTTGAGTGAATTGCAGAACGTCAGATTTTTGCTGAAATTGTGACCGCGCGGCTTAGGGATTTTTTCAAAAAAAGTTGTTCAGACGTCAGGGGCTAATTCTGTTTCCCATGATACAAACCTATCTATTTCCACCAAAAAAGCTTTCAGGGGATCGTTTGCAACAGTTTGGCACCATTTCTGAGTGAATTGCGGAACGTCAGATTTTTGCTGAAATTGTGACCGCGCGGCTTAGGGATTTTTTCAAAAAAAGTTGTTCAGACATCGAGGGCTAATTCTGCTTCCATGATACAATCCCATCTGTTTCCACCGAAAAAGCTTTCAGGGGATCGTTTGCAACAGTTTGGGAACATTTCTGAGTGAATTGCAGAACGTCAGATTTTTGCTGAAATTGTGACCGCGCGGCTTAGGGATTTTTTCAAAAAAAGTTGTTCAGATGTCGAGGGCTAATTCTGTTTCCTATGATTCAATCCCATCTGTTTCCACCGAAAAAGCTTTCAGGGGATCGTTTGCAACAATTTGGGAATATTTTTGAGTGAATTGCAGAACGTCAGATTTTTGCTGAAATTGTGACCGCGCGGCTTAGGGATTTTTTCAAAAAAAGTTGTTCAGATGTCGAGGGCTAATTCTGTTTCCCATGATTCAATCCCATCTGTTTCCACCGAAAAAGCTTTCAGGGGATCGTTTGCAACAATTTGGGAATATTTTTGAGTGAATTGCAGAACGTCAGATTTTTGCTGAAATTGTGACCGCGCGGCTTAGGGATTTTTTCAAAGAAAGTTGTTCAGACGTCGAGGGCTAATTCTGTTTCCCATGATTCAATCCCATCTGTTTCCACCGAAAAAGCTTTCAGGGGATCGTTTGCAACAGTTTGGGAACATTTTTGAGTGAATTGCAGAACGTCAGATTTTTGCTGAAATTGTGACCGCGCGGCTTAGGGATTTTTTCAAAAAAAGTTGTTCAGACGTCAGGGGCTAATTCTGTTTCCCATGATACAAACCTATCTGTTTCCACCAAAAAAGCTTTCAGGGGATCGTTTGCAACAGTTTGGCACCATTTCTGAGTGAATTGCAGAACGTCAGATTTTTGCTGAAATTGTGAGCGCGCGGCTTAGGGATTTTTTCAAAAAAAGTTGTTCAGACGTCGAGGGCTAATTCTGTTTCCCATGATTCAATCCCATCTGTTTCCACCGAAAAAGCTTTCAGGGGATCGTTTGCAACAATTTGGGAATATTTTTGAGTGAATTGCAGAACGTCAGATTTTTGCTGAAATTGTGACCGCGCGGCTTAGGGATTTTTTCAAAGAAAGTTGTTCAGACGTCGAGGGCTAATTCTGTTTCCCATGATTCAATCCCATCTGTTTCCACCGAAAAAGCTTTCAGGGGATCGTTTGCAACAGTTTGGGAACATTTTTGAGTGAATTGCAGAACGTCAGATTTTTGCTGAAATTGTGACCGCGCGGCTTAGGGATTTTTTCAAAAAAAGTTGTTCAGACGTCAGGGGCTAATTCTGTTTCCCATGATACAAACCTATCTGTTTCCACCAAAAAAGCTTTCAGGGGATCGTTTGCAACAGTTTGGCACCATTTCTGAGTGAATTGCAGAACGTCAGATTTTTGCTGAAATTGTGAGCGCGCGGCTTAGGGATTTTTTCAAAAAAAGTTGTTCAGACGTCGAGGGCTAATTCTGTTTCCCATGATTCAATCCCATCTGTTTCCACCGAAAAAGCTTTCAGGGGATCGTTTGCAACAGTTTGGGAACATTTTTGAGTGAATTGCAGAATGTCAGATTTTTGCTGAAATTGTGACCGCGCGGCTTAGGGATTTTTTCAAAAAAAGTTGTTCAGACGTTGAGGGCTAATTCTGTTTCCCATAATAAAAACCTATCTGTTTCCACCGAAAAATCTTTCAGGGGATCGTTTGCAACAATTTGGGAACATTTTTGAGTGAATTGCAGAACGTCAGATTTTTGCTGAAATTGTGACCGCGCGGCTTAGGGATTTTTTCAAAAAAAGTTGTTCAGACGTCGAGGGCTAATTCTGTTTCCCATGATTCAATCCCATCTGTTTCCACCGAAAAAGCTTTCAGGGGATCGTTTGCAACAGTTTGGGAACATTTTTGAGTGAATTGCAGAACGTCAGATTTTTGCTGAAATTGTGACCGCGCGGCTTAGGGATTTTTTCAAAAAAAGTTGTTCAGACGTCAGGGGCTAATTCTGTTTCCCATGATACAAACCTATCTGTTTCCACCGAAAAAGCTTTCAGGGGATCGTTTGCACCAGTTTGGCACCATTTCTGAGTGAATTGCGGAACGTCAGATTTTTGCTGAAATTGTGACCGCGCGGCTTAGGGATTTTTTCAAAAAAAGTTGTTCAGATGTCGAGGGCTAATTCTGCTTCCATGATACAAACCCATCTGTTTCCACCGAAAAAGCTTTCAGGGGATCGTTTGCAACAGTTTGGCACCATTTCTGAGTGAATTGCAGAACGTCAGAATTTTGCTGAAATTGTGACCGCGCGGCTTAGGGATTTTTTCAAAAAAAGTTGTTCAGATGTCGAGGGCTAATTCTGTTTCCCATGATTCAATCCCATCTGTTTCCACCGAAAAAGCTTTCAGGGGATCGTTTGCAACAGTTTGGGAACATTTTTGAGTGAAATGCAGAATGTCAGATTTTTGCTGAAATTGTGACCGCGCGGCTTAGGGATTTTTTCAAAAAAAGTTGTTCAGACGTCGAGGGCTAATTCTGTTTCCCATGATTCAATCCCATCTGTTTCCACCGAAAAAGCTTTCAGGGGATCGTTTGCAACAGTTTGGGAACATTTTTGAGTGAATTGCAGAACGTCAGATTTTTGCTGAAATTGTGACCGCGCGGCTTAGGGATTTTTTCAAAAAAAGTTGTTCAGACGTCAGGGGCTAATTCTGTTTCCCATGATACAAACCTATCTATTTCCACCAAAAAAGCTTTCAGGGGATCGTTTGCAACAGTTTGGCACCATTTCTGAGTGAATTGCGGAACGTCAGATTTTTGCTGAAATTGTGACCGCGCGGCTTAGGGATTTTTTCAAAAAAAGTTGTTCAGACATCGAGGGCTAATTCTGCTTCCATGATACAATCCCATCTGTTTCCACCGAAAAAGCTTTCAGGGGATCGTTTGCAACAGTTTGGGAACATTTCTGAGTGAATTGCAGAACGTCAGATTTTTGCTGAAATTGTGACCGCGCGGCTTAGGGATTTTTTCAAAAAAAGTTGTTCAGATGTCGAGGGCTAATTCTGTTTCCTATGATTCAATCCCATCTGTTTCCACCGAAAAAGCTTTCAGGGGATCGTTTGCAACAATTTGGGAATATTTTTGAGTGAATTGCAGAACGTCAGATTTTTGCTGAAATTGTGACCGCGCGGCTTAGGGATTTTTTCAAAAAAAGTTGTTCAGATGTCGAGGGCTAATTCTGTTTCCCATGATTCAATCCCATCTGTTTCCACCGAAAAAGCTTTCAGGGGATCGTTTGCAACAATTTGGGAATATTTTTGAGTGAATTGCAGAACGTCAGATTTTTGCTGAAATTGTGACCGCGCGGCTTAGGGATTTTTTCAAAGAAAGTTGTTCAGACGTCGAGGGCTAATTCTGTTTCCCATGATTCAATCCCATCTGTTTCCACCGAAAAAGCTTTCAGGGGATCGTTTGCAACAGTTTGGGAACATTTTTGAGTGAATTGCAGAACGTCAGATTTTTGCTGAAATTGTGACCGCGCGGCTTAGGGATTTTTTCAAAAAAAGTTGTTCAGACGTCAGGGGCTAATTCTGTTTCCCATGATACAAACCTATCTGTTTCCACCAAAAAAGCTTTCAGGGGATCGTTTGCAACAGTTTGGCACCATTTCTGAGTGAATTGCAGAACGTCAGATTTTTGCTGAAATTGTGAGCGCGCGGCTTAGGGATTTTTTCAAAAAAAGTTGTTCAGACGTCGAGGGCTAATTCTGTTTCCCATGATTCAATCCCATCTGTTTCCACCGAAAAAGCTTTCAGGGGATCGTTTGCAACAGTTTGGGAACATTTTTGAGTGAATTGCAGAATGTCAGATTTTTGCTGAAATTGTGACCGCGCGGCTTAGGGATTTTTTCAAAAAAAGTTGTTCAGACGTTGAGGGCTAATTCTGTTTCCCATAATAAAAACCTATCTGTTTCCACCGAAAAATCTTTCAGGGGATCGTTTGCAACAATTTGGGAACATTTTTGAGTGAATTGCAGAACGTCAGATTTTTGCTGAAATTGTGACCGCGCGGCTTAGGGATTTTTTCAAAAAAAGTTGTTCAGACGTCGAGGGCTAATTCTGTTTCCCATGATTCAATCCCATCTGTTTCCACCGAAAAAGCTTTCAGGGGATCGTTTGCAACAGTTTGGGAACATTTTTGAGTGAAATGCAGAATGTCAGATTTTTGCTGAAATTGTGACCGCGCGGCTTAGGGATTTTTTCAAAAAAAGTTGTTCAGACGTCGAGGGCTAATTCTGTTTCCCATGATTCAATCCCATCTGTTTCCACCGAAAAAGCTTTCAGGGGATCGTTTGCAACAGTTTGGGAACATTTTTGAGTGAATTGCAGAACGTCAGATTTTTGCTGAAATTGTGACCGCGCGGCTTAGGGATTTTTTCAAAAAAAGTTGTTCAGACGTCAGGGGCTAATTCTGTTTCCCATGATACAAACCTATCTATTTCCACCAAAAAAGCTTTCAGGGGATCGTTTGCAACAGTTTGGCACCATTTCTGAGTGAATTGCGGAACGTCAGATTTTTGCTGAAATTGTGACCGCGCGGCTTAGGGATTTTTTCAAAAAAAGTTGTTCAGACATCGAGGGCTAATTCTGCTTCCATGATACAATCCCATCTGTTTCCACCGAAAAAGCTTTCAGGGGATCGTTTGCAACAGTTTGGGAACATTTCTGAGTGAATTGCAGAACGTCAGATTTTTGCTGAAATTGTGACCGCGCGGCTTAGGGATTTTTTCAAAAAAAGTTGTTCAGATGTCGAGGGCTAATTCTGTTTCCTATGATTCAATCCCATCTGTTTCCACCGAAAAAGCTTTCAGGGGATCGTTTGCAACAATTTGGGAATATTTTTGAGTGAATTGCAGAACGTCAGATTTTTGCTGAAATTGTGACCGCGCGGCTTAGGGATTTTTTCAAAAAAAGTTGTTCAGATGTCGAGGGCTAATTCTGTTTCCCATGATTCAATCCCATCTGTTTCCACCGAAAAAGCTTTCAGGGGATCGTTTGCAACAATTTGGGAATATTTTTGAGTGAATTGCAGAACGTCAGATTTTTGCTGAAATTGTGACCGCGCGGCTTAGGGATTTTTTCAAAGAAAGTTGTTCAGACGTCGAGGGCTAATTCTGTTTCCCATGATTCAATCCCATCTGTTTCCACCGAAAAAGCTTTCAGGGGATCGTTTGCAACAGTTTGGGAACATTTTTGAGTGAATTGCAGAACGTCAGATTTTTGCTGAAATTGTGACCGCGCGGCTTAGGGATTTTTTCAAAAAAAGTTGTTCAGACGTCAGGGGCTAATTCTGTTTCCCATGATACAAACCTATCTGTTTCCACCAAAAAAGCTTTCAGGGGATCGTTTGCAACAGTTTGGCACCATTTCTGAGTGAATTGCAGAACGTCAGATTTTTGCTGAAATTGTGAGCGCGCGGCTTAGGGATTTTTTCAAAAAAAGTTGTTCAGACGTCGAGGGCTAATTCTGTTTCCCATGATTCAATCCCATCTGTTTCCACCGAAAAAGCTTTCAGGGGATCGTTTGCAACAGTTTGGGAACATTTTTGAGTGAATTGCAGAATGTCAGATTTTTGCTGAAATTGTGACCGCGCGGCTTAGGGATTTTTTCAAAAAAAGTTGTTCAGACGTTGAGGGCTAATTCTGTTTCCCATAATAAAAACCTATCTGTTTCCACCGAAAAATCTTTCAGGGGATCGTTTGCAACAATTTGGGAACATTTTTGAGTGAATTGCAGAACGTCAGATTTTTGCTGAAATTGTGACCGCGCGGCTTAGGGATTTTTTCAAAAAAAGTTGTTCAGACGTCGAGGGCTAATTCTGTTTCCCATGATTCAATCCCATCTGTTTCCACCGAAAAAGCTTTCAGGGGATCGTTTGCAACAGTTTGGGAACATTTTTGAGTGAATTGCAGAACGTCAGATTTTTGCTGAAATTGTGACCGCGCGGCTTAGGGATTTTTTCAAAAAAAGTTGTTCAGACGTCAGGGGCTAATTCTGTTTCCCATGATACAAACCTATCTGTTTCCACCGAAAAAGCTTTCAGGGGATCGTTTGCACCAGTTTGGCACCATTTCTGAGTGAATTGCGGAACGTCAGATTTTTGCTGAAATTGTGACCGCGCGGCTTAGGGATTTTTTCAAAAAAAGTTGTTCAGATGTCGAGGGCTAATTCTGCTTCCATGATACAAACCCATCTGTTTCCACCGAAAAAGCTTTCAGGGGATCGTTTGCAACAGTTTGGCACCATTTCTGAGTGAATTGCAGAACGTCAGAATTTTGCTGAAATTGTGACCGCGCGGCTTAGGGATTTTTTCAAAAAAAGTTGTTCAGATGTCGAGGGCTAATTCTGTTTCCCATGATTCAATCCCATCTGTTTCCACCGAAAAAGCTTTCAGGGGATCGTTTGCAACAGTTTGGGAACATTTTTGAGTGAAATGCAGAATGTCAGATTTTTGCTGAAATTGTGACCGCGCGGCTTAGGGATTTTTTCAAAAAAAGTTGTTCAGACGTCGAGGGCTAATTCTGTTTCCCATGATTCAATCCCATCTGTTTCCACCGAAAAAGCTTTCAGGGGATCGTTTGCAACAGTTTGGGAACATTTTTGAGTGAATTGCAGAACGTCAGATTTTTGCTGAAATTGTGACCGCGCGGCTTAGGGATTTTTTCAAAAAAAGTTGTTCAGACGTCAGGGGCTAATTCTGTTTCCCATGATACAAACCTATCTATTTCCACCAAAAAAGCTTTCAGGGGATCGTTTGCAACAGTTTGGCACCATTTCTGAGTGAATTGCGGAACGTCAGATTTTTGCTGAAATTGTGACCGCGCGGCTTAGGGATTTTTTCAAAAAAAGTTGTTCAGACATCGAGGGCTAATTCTGCTTCCATGATACAATCCCATCTGTTTCCACCGAAAAAGCTTTCAGGGGATCGTTTGCAACAGTTTGGGAACATTTCTGAGTGAATTGCAGAACGTCAGATTTTTGCTGAAATTGTGACCGCGCGGCTTAGGGATTTTTTCAAAAAAAGTTGTTCAGATGTCGAGGGCTAATTCTGTTTCCTATGATTCAATCCCATCTGTTTCCACCGAAAAAGCTTTCAGGGGATCGTTTGCAACAATTTGGGAATATTTTTGAGTGAATTGCAGAACGTCAGATTTTTGCTGAAATTGTGACCGCGCGGCTTAGGGATTTTTTCAAAAAAAGTTGCTCAGACGTCGAGGGCTAATTCTGCTTCCCATGATACAAACCCATCTGTTTCCAGCGAAAAAGCTTTTAGGGGATCGTTTGCAACAGTTTGGGAACATTTTTGAGTGAATTGCAGAACGTCAGATTTTTGCTGAAATTGTGACCGCGCGGCTTAGGGATTTTTTCAAAAAAAGTTGTTCAGACGTCGAGGACTAATTCTGTTTCCCATGATACAAACCCATCTGTTTCCACCGAAAAAGCTTTCAGGGGATCGTTTGCAACAGTTTGGCACCATTTCTGAGTGAATTGCAGAACGTCAGATTTTTGCTGAAATTGTGACCGCGCGGCTTAGGGATTTTTTCAAAAAAAGTTGTTCAGACGTCGGGGACTAATTCTGTTTCCCATAATAAAAACCTATCTGTTTCCACCGAAAAAGCTTTCAGGGGATCGTTTGCAACAGTTTGGCACCATTTCTGAGTGAATTGCGGAACGTCAGATTTTTGCTGAAATGGTAACCGCGCGGCTTAGGGATTTTTTCAAAAAAAGTTGTTCAGACGTCGAGGGCTAATTCTGCTTCCATGATACAAACCAATCTGTTTCCACCGAAAAAGCTTTCAGGGGATCGTTTGCAACAGTTTGGCACCATTTCTGAGTGAATTGCAGAACGTCAGATTTTTGCTGAAATTCTGACCGCGCGGCTTAGGGATTTTTTCAAAAAAAGTTGTTCAGACGTCAAGGGCTAATTCTGTTTCCCATGATTCAATCCCTTCTGTTTCCACCGAAAAAGCTTTCAGGGGATCGTTTGGAACAGTTTGGCACCATTTCTGAGTGAATTGCAGAACGTCAGAATTTTGCTGAAATTGTGACCGCGCGGCTTAGGGATTTTTTCAAAAAAAGTTGTTCAGACGTCGAGGGCTAATTCTGCTTCCCATGATACAAACCCATCTGCTTCCACCGAAAAAGCTTTCAGGGGATCGTTTGCAACAGTTTGGGAACATTTCTGAGTGAATTGCAGAACGTCAGAATTTTGCTGAAATTGTCACCGCGCGGCTTAGGGATTTTTTCAAAAAAAGTTGTTCAGACGTCGAGGGCTAATTCTGTTTCCCATGATTCAATCCCATCTGTTTCCACCGAAAAAGCTTTCAGGGGATCGTTTGCAACAGTTTGGGAACATTTTTGAGTGAATTGCAGAACGTCAGATTTTTGCTGAAATTGTGACCGCCCGGCTTAGGGATTTTTTCAAAAAAAGTTGTTCAGACGTCGAGGGCTAATTCTGCTTCCATGATACAATCCCATCTGTTTCCACCGAAAAAGCTTTCAGGGGATCGTTTGCAACAGTTTGGGAACATTTCTGAGTGAATTGCAGAACGTCAGATTTTTGCTGAAATTGTGACCGCGCGGCTTAGGGATTTTTTCAAAAAAAGTTTTTCAGACGTCAGGGGCTAATTCTGTTTCCCATGATACAAACCTATCTGTTTCCACCGAAAAAGCTTTCAGGGGATCGTTTGCACCAGTTTGGCACCATTTCTGAGTGAATTGCGGAACGTCAGATTTTTGCTGAAATTGTGACCGCGCGGCTTAGGGATTTTTTCAAAAAAAGTTGTTCAGATGTCGAGGGCTAATTCTGCTTCCATGATACAAACCCATCTGTTTCCACCGAAAAAGCTTTCAGGGGATCGTTTGCAACAGTTTGGCACCATTTGTGAGTGAATTGCAGAACGTCAGATTTTTGCTGAAATTGTGACCGCGCGGCTTAGGGATTTTTTCAAAAAAAGTTGTTCAGATGTCGAGGGCTAATTCTGTTTCCCATGATTCAATCCCATCTGTTTCCACCGAAAAAGCTTTCAGGGGATCGTTTGCAACAGTTTGGGAACATTTTTGAGTGAATTGCAGAACGTCAGATTTTTTGCTGAAATTGTGACCGCGCGGCTTAGGGATTTTTTCAAAAAAAGTTGTTCAGACGTCAGGGGCTAATTCTGTTTCCCATGATACAAACCTATCTGTTTCCACCGAAAAAGCTTTTAGGGGATCGTTTGCAACAGTTTGGCACCATTTCTGAGTGAATTGCAGAACGTCAGATTTTTGCTGAAATTGTGACCGCGCGGCTTAGGGATTTTTTCAAAAAAAGTTGTTCAGATGTCGAGGGCTAATTCTGTTTCCCATGATTCAATCCCATCTGTTTCCACCGAAAAAGCTTTCAGGGGATCGTTTGCAACAATTTGGGAATATTTTTGAGTGAATTGCAGAACGTCAGATTTTTGATGAAATTGTGACCGCGCAGCTTAGGGATTTTTTCAAAAAAAGTTGTTCAGACGTCAGGGGCTAATTCTGTTTCCCATGATACAAACCTATCTGTTTCCACCGAAAAAGCTTTTAGGGGATCGTTTGCAACAGTTTGGCACCATTTCTGAGTGAATTGCAGAACGTCAGATTTTTGCTGAAATTGTGACCGCGCGGCTTAGGGATTTTTTCAAAAAAAGTTGTTCAGATGTCGAGGGCTAATTCTGTTTCCCATGATTCAATCCCATCTGTTTCCACCGAAAAAGCTTTCAGGGGATCGTTTGCAACAATTTGGGAATATTTTTGAGTGAATTGCAGAACGTCAGATTTTTGCTGAAATTGTGACCGCGCGGCTTAGGGATTTTTTCAAAAAAAGTTGCTCAGACGTCGAGGGCTAATTCTGCTTCCCATGATACAAACCCATCTGTTTCCAGCGAAAAAGCTTTTAGGGGATCGTTTGCAACAGTTTGGGAACATTTTTGAGTGAATTGCAGAACGTCAGATTTTTGCTGAAATTGTGACCGCGCGGCTTAGGGATTTTTTCAAAAAAAGTTGTTAAGACGTCGGGGACTAATTCTGTTTCCCATGATACAAACCCATCTGTTTCCACCGAAAAAGCTTTCAGGGGATCGTTTGCAACAGTTTGGGAACATTTCTGAGTGAATTGCAGAACGTCAGAATTTTGCTGAAATTGTGACCGCGCGGCTTAGGGATTTTTTCAAAAAAAGTTGTACAGACGTCGAGGGCTAATTCTGTTTCCCATGATTCAATCCCATCTGTTTCCACCGAAAAAGCTTTCAGGGGATCGTTTGCAACAGTTTGGGAACATTTTTGAGTGAATTGCAGAATGTCAGATTTTTGCTGAAATTGTGACAGCGCGGCTTAGGGATTTTTTCAAAAAAAGTTGTTCAGACGTTGAGGGCTATTTCTGTTTCCCATAATAAAAACCTATCTGTTTCCACCGAAAAAGCTTTCAGGGGATCGTTTGCAACAATTTGGGAACATTTTTGAGTGAATTGCAGAACGCCAGATTTTTGCTGAAATTGTGACCGCGCGGCTTAGGGATTTTTTCAAAAAAAGTTGCTCAGACGTCGAGGGCTAATTCTGTTTCCCATGATTCAATCCCATCTGTTTCCACCGAAAAAGCTTTCAGGGGATCGTTTGCAACAGTTTGGCACCATTTCTGAGTGAATTGCGGAACGTCAGATTTTTGCTGAAATTGTGACCGCGCGGCTTAGGGATTTTTTCAAAAAAAGTTGTTCAGACATCGAGGGCTAATTCTGCTTCCATGATACAATCCCATCTGTTTCCACCGAAAAAGCTTTCAGGGGATCGTTTGCAACAGTTTGGGAACATTTCTGAGTGAATTGCAGAACGACAGAATTTTGCTGAAATTGTGACCGCGCGGCTTAGGGATTTTTTCAAAAAAAGTTGTTCAGACGTCGAGGACTAATTCTGCTTCCCATGATACAAACCCATCTGTTTCCAGCGATAAAGCTTTTAGGGGATCGTTTGCAACAGTTTGGGAACATTTTTGAGTGAATTGCAGAACGTCAGATTTTTGCTGAAATTGTGACCGCGCGGCTTAGGGATTTTTTCAAAAAAAGTTGTTCAGACGTCGAGGGCTAATTCTGCTTCCATGATACAATCCCATCTGTTTCCACCGAAAAAGCTTTCAGGGGATCGTTTGCAACAGTTTGGCACCATTTCTGAGTGAATTGCGGAACGTCAGATTTTTGCTGAAATTGTGACCGCGCGGCTTAGGGATTTTTTCAAAAAAAGTTGTTCAGACCTCGAGGGCTAATTCTGCTTCCATGATACAATCCCATCTGTTTCCACCGAAAAAGCTTTCAGGGGATCGTTTGCAACAGTTTGGGAACATTTCTGAGTGAATTGCAGAACGTCAGAATTTTGCTGAAATTGTGACCGCGCGGCTTAGGGATTTTTTCAAAAAAAGTTTTTCAGACGTCGAGGGCTAATTCTGCTTCCCATGATACAAACCCATCTGTTTCCAGCGAAAAAGCTTTTAGGGGATCGTTTGCAACAGTTTGGGAACATTTTTGAGTGAATTGCAGAACGTCAGATTTTTGCTGAAATTGTGACCGCGCGGCTTAGGGATTTTTTCAAAAAAATTTGTTCAGACGTCGGGGACTAATTCTGTTTCCCATGATACAAACCCATCTGTTTCCACTGAAAAAGCTTTCAGGGGATCTTTTGCAACAGTTTGGGAACATTTCTGAGTGAATTGCAGAACGTCAGAATTTTGCTGAAATTGTGAACGCGCGGCTTAGGGATTTTTTCAAAAAAAGTTGTTCAGACGTCGAGGGCTAATTCTGTTTCCCATGATTCAATCCCATCTGTTTCCACCGAAAAAGCTTTCAGGGGATCGTTTGCAACAGTTTGGGAACATATTTGAGTGTATTGCAGAACGTCAGATTTTTGCTGAAATTGTGACCGCGCGGCTTATGGATTTTTTCAAAAAAAAGTTGTTCAGACGTTGAGGGCTAATTCTGTTTCCCATAATAAAAACCTATCTGTTTCCACCGAAAAAGCTTTCAGGGGATCGTTTGCAACAATTTGGGAACATTTTTGAGTGAATTGCAGAACGTCAGAATTTTGCTGAAATTGTGACCGCGCGGCTTAGGGATTTTTTCAAAAAAAGTTGTTCAGACGTCGAGGGCTAATTCTGTTTCCCATGATTCAAACCCATCTGTTTCCACCGAAAAAGCTTTCAGGGGATCGTTTGCAACAGTTTGGGAACATTTTTGAGTGAATTGCAGAACGTCAGATTTTTGCTGAAATTGTGACCGCGCGGCTTAGGGATTTTTTCAAAAAAAGTTGTTCAGACGTCGAGGGCTAATTCTGCTTCCATGATACAATCCCATCTGTTTCCACCGAAAAAGCTTTCAGGGGATCGTTTGCAACAGTTTGGGAACATTTCTGAGTGAATTGCAGAACGTCAGAATTTTGCTGAAATTGTGACCGCGCGGCTTAGGGATTTTTTCAAAAAAAGTTTTTCAGACGTCGAGGGCTAATTCTGCTTCCCATGATACAAACCCATCTGTTTCCAGCGAAAAAGCTTTTAGGGGATCGTTTGCAACAGTTTGGGAACATTTTTGAGTGAATTGCAGAACGTCAGATTTTTGCTGAAATTGTGACCGCGCGGCTTAGGGATTTTTTCAAAAAAATTTGTTCAGACGTCGGGGACTAATTCTGTTTCCCATGATACAAACCCATCTGTTTCCACTGAAAAAGCTTTCAGGGGATCGTTTGCAACAGTTTGGGAACATTTCTGAGTGAATTGCAGAACGTCAGAATTTTGCTGAAATTGTGAACGCGCGGCTTAGGGATTTTTTCAAAAAAAGTTGTTCAGACGTCGAGGGCTAATTCTGTTTCCCATGATTCAATCCCATCTGTTTCCACCGAAAAAGCTTTCAGGGAATCGTTTGCAACAGTTTGGGAACATATTTGAGTGAATTGCAGAACGTCAGATTTTTGCTGAAATTGTGACCGCGCGGCTTATGGATTTTTTCAAAAAAAAGTTGTTCAGACGTTGAGGGCTAATTCTGTTTCCCATAATAAAAACCTATCTGTTTCCACCGAAAAAGCTTTCAGGGGATCGTTTGCAACAATTTGGGAACATTTTTGAGTGAATTGCAGAACGTCAGAATTTTGCTGAAATTGTGACCGCGCGGCTTAGGGATTTTTTCAAAAAAAGTTGTTCAGACGTCGAGGGCTAATTCTGTTTCCCATGATTCAAACCCATCTGTTTCCACCGAAAAAGCTTTCAGGGGATCGTTTGCAACAGTTTGGGAACATTTTTGAGTGAATTGCAGAACGTCAGATTTTTGCTGAAATTGTGACCGCGCGGCTTAGGGATTTTTTCAAAAAAAGTTGTTCAGACGTCGAGGGCTAATTCTGTTTCCCATGATAAAAACACATCTGTTTCCACCGAAAAAGCTTTCAGGGGATCGTTTGCAACAGTTTGGGAACATTTCTGAGTGAATTGCAGAACGTCAGAATTTTGCTGAAATTGTGACCGCGCGGCTTAGGGATTTTTTCAAAAAAAGTTGTTCAGACGTCGAGGGCTAATTCTGTTTCCCATGATTCAATCCCATCTGTTTCCACCGAAAAAGCTTTCAGGGGATCGTTTGCAACAGTTTGGGAACATTTTTGAGTGAATTGCAGAACGTCAGATTTTTGCTGAAATTGTGACTGCGCGGCTTAGGGATTTTTTCAAAAAAAGTTGTTCAGACGTCAGGGGCTAATTCTGTTTCCCATGATACAAACCTATCTGTTTCCACCAAAAAAGCTTTCAGGGGATCGTTTGCAACAGTTTGGCACCATTTCTGAGTGAATTGCGGAACGTCAGATTTTTGCTGAAATTGTGACAGCGCGGCTTAGGGATTTTTTCAAAAAAAGTTGTTCAGATGTTGAGGGCTAATTCTGCTTCCATGTTACAAACCCATCTGTTTCCACCGAAAAAGCTTTCAGGGGATCGTTTGCAACAGTTTGGGAACATTTCTGAGTGAATTGCAGAACGTCAGATTTTTGCTGAAATTGTGACCGCGCGGCTTAGGGATTTTTTCAACAAAAGTTGTTCAGATGTCGAGGGCTAATTCTGTTTCCCATGATTCAATCCCATCTGTTTCCACCGAAAAAGCTTTCAGGGGATCGTTTGCAACAGTTTGGGAACATTTTTGAGTGAAATGCAGAATGTCAGATTTTTGCTGAAATTGTGACCGCGCGGCTTAGGGATTTTTTCAAAAAAAGTTGTTCAGACGTTGAGGGCTAATTCTGTTTCCCATAATAAAAACCTATCTGTTTCCACCGAAAAAGCTTTCAGGGGATCGTTTGCAACAATTTGGGAACATTTTTGAGTGAATTGCAGAACGTCAGATTTTTGCTGAAATTGTGACCGCGCGGCTTAGGGATTTTTTCAAAAAAAGTTGTTCAGACGTCGAGGGCTAATTCTGCTTCCCATGATACAAACCCATCTGTTTCCAGCGAAAAAGCTTTTAGGGGATCGTTTGCAACAGCTTGGGAACATTTTTGAGTGAATTGCAGAACGTCAGATTTTTGCTGAAATTGTGACCGCGCGGCTTAGGGATTTTTTCAAAAAAAGTTGTTCAGACCTCGGGGACTAATTCTGTTTCCCATGATACAAACCCATCTGTTTCCACCGAAAAAGCTTTCAGGGGATCGTTTGCAACAGTTTGGGAACATTTCTGAGTGAATTGCAGAACGTCAGAATTTTGCTGAAATTGTGAACGCGCGGCTTAGGGATTTTTTCAAAAAAAGTTGTTCAGACGTCGAGGGCTAATTCTGTTTCCCATGATTCAATCCCATCTGTTTCCACCGAAAAAGCTTTCAGGGGATCGTTTGCAACAGTTTGGGAACATTTTTGAGTGAATTGCAGAACGTCAGATTTTTGCTGAAATTGTGACCGCGCGGCTTAGGGATTTTTTCAAAAAAAGTTGTTCAGACGTCAGGGGCTAATTCTGTTTCCCATGATACAAACCTATCTGTTTCCACCAAAAAAGCTTTCAGGGGATCGTTTGCAACAGTTTGGCACCATTTCTGAGTGAATTGCGGAACGTCAGATTTTTGCTGAAATTGTGACCGCGCGGCTTAGGGATTTTTTCAAAAAAAGTTGTTCAGACGTCAGGGGCTAATTCTGTTTCCCATGATACAAACCTATCTGTTTCCACCGAAAAACCTTTCAGGGGATCGTTTGCAACAGTTTGGCACCATTTCTGAGTGAATTGCGGAAAGTCAGATTTTTGCTGAAATTGTGACCGCGCGGCTTAGGGATTTTTTCACAAAAAGTTGTTCACACGTCGAGGGCCATTTCTGCTTCCATGATACAAACCCATCTGTTTCCACCGAAAAAGCTTTCAGGGGATCGTTTGCAACAGTTTGGCACCATTTCTGAGTGAATTGCGGAACGTCAGATTTTTGCTGAAATGGTAACCGCGCGGCTTCGGGATTTTTTCAAAAAAAGTTGTTCAGACGTCGAGGGCTAATTCTGCTTCCATGATACAAACCCATCTGTTTCCACCGAAAAAGCTTTCAGGGGATCGTTTGCAACAGTTTGGCACCATTTCTGAGTGAATTGCAGAACGTCAGAATTTTTGCTGAAATTGTGACCGCGCGGCTTAGGGATTTTTTCAAAAAAAGTTGTTCAGACGTCGGGGGCTACTTCTGCTTCCCATGATACAAACCCATCTGTTTCCAGCGAAAAAGCTTTCAGGAGATCGTTTGCAACAGTTTGGGAACATTTTTGAGTGAATTGCAGAACGTCAGATTTTTGCTGAAATTGTGACCGCGCGGCTTAGGGATTTTTTCAAAAAAAGTTGTTCAGACATCAGGGGCTAATTCTGTTTCCCATGATACAAACCCATCTGTTTCCACCGAAAAAGCTTTCAGGGGATCGTTTGCAACAGTTTGGGAACATTTCTGAGAGAATTGCAGAACGTCAGAATTTTGCTGAAATTGTGACCGCGCGGCTTAGGGATTTTTTCAAAAAAAGTTGTTCAGACGTCGAGGGCTAATTCTGTTTCCCATGATACAAACCCATCTGTTTCCACCGAAAAAGCTTTCAGGGGATCGTTTGCAACAGTTTGGCACCATTTCTGAGTGAATTGCAGAACGTCAGAATTTTTGCTGAAATTGTGACCGCGCGGCTCAGGGATTTTTTCAAAAAAAGTTGTTCAGACGTCAGGGGCTAATTCTGTTTCCCATGATACAAACCTATCTGTTTCCACCGAAAAACCTTTCAGGGGATCGTTTGCAACAGTTTGGCACCATTTCTGAGTGAATTGCGGAACGTCAGATTTTTGCTGAAATTGTGACCGCGCGGCTTAGGGATTTTTTCACAAAAAGTTGTTCACACGTCGAGGGCCATTTCTGCTTCCATGATACAAACCCATCTGTTTCCACCGAAAAAGCTTTCAGGGGATCGTTTGCAACAGTTTGGCACTATTTCTGAGTGAATTGCAGAACGTCAGATTTTGCTGAAATTGTGACCGCGCGGCTTAGGGATTTTTTCAAAAAAAAGTTGTTCAGACGTTGAGGGCTAATTCTGTTTCCCATAATAAAAACCTATCTCTTTTCACCGAAAAAGCTTTCAGGGGATCGTTTGCAAAAATTGGGAACATTTTTGAGTGAATTGCAGAACGTCAGATTTTTGCTGAAATTGTGACCGCGCGGCTTAGGGATTTTTTCAAAAAAAGTTGTTCAGACGTCGAGGGCTAATTCTGCTTCCCATGATACAAACCCATCTGTTTCCACCGAAAAAGCTTTCAGGGGATCGTTTGCAACAGTTTGGGAACATTTCTGAGTGAATTGCAGAACGTCAGATTTTTGCTGAAATTGTGACCGCGCGGCTTAGGGATTTTTTCAAAAAAAGTTGTTCAGACGTCGTGGGCTAATTCTGTTTCCCATGATTCAATCCCATCTGTTTCCACCGAAAAAGCTTTCAGGGGATCGTTTGCAACAGTTTGGGAACATTTTTGAGTGAATTGCAGAACGTCAGATTTTTGCTGAAATTGTGACCGCGCGGCTTAGGGATTTTTTCAAAAAAAGTTGTTCAGACGTCGGGGACTAATTCTGTTTCCCATGATACAAACCCATCTGTTTCCACCGAAAAAGCTTTCAGGGGATCGTTTGCAACAGTTTGGCACCATTTCTGAGTGAATTGCGGAACGTCAGATTTTTGCTGAAATTGTGACCGCGCGGCTTAGGGATTTTTTCACAAAAAGTTGTTCACACGTCGAGGGCCATTTCTGCTTCCATGATACAAACCCATCTGTTTCCACCGAAAAAGCTTTCAGGGGATCGTTTGCAACAGTTTGGCACTATTTCTGAGTGAATTGCAGAACGTCAGATTTTGCTGAAATTGTGACCGCGCGGCTTAGGGATTTTTTCAAAAAAAAGTTGTTCAGACGTTGAGGGCTAATTCTGTTTCCCATAATAAAAACCTATCTCTTTTCACCGAAAAAGCTTTCAGGGGATCGTTTGCAAAAATTGGGAACATTTTTGAGTGAATTGCAGAACGTCAGATTTTTGCTGAAATTGTGACCGCGCGGCTTAGGGATTTTTTCAAAAAAAGTTGTTCAGACGTCGAGGGCTAATTCTGCTTCCCATGATACAAACCCATCTGTTTCCACCGAAAAAGCTTTCAGGGGATCGTTTGCAACAGTTTGGGAACATTTCTGAGTGAATTGCAGAACGTCAGATTTTTGCTGAAATTGTGACCGCGCGGCTTAGGGATTTTTTCAAAAAAAGTTGTTCAGACGTCGTGGGCTAATTCTGTTTCCCATGATTCAATCCCATCTGTTTCCACCGAAAAAGCTTTCAGGGGATCGTTTGCAACAGTTTGGGAACATTTTTGAGTGAATTGCAGAACGTCAGATTTTTGCTGAAATTATGACCGCGCGGCTTAGGGATTTTTTCAAAAAAAGTTGTTCAGACGTCGGGGACTAATTCTGTTTCCCATGATACAAACCCATCTGTTTCCACCGAAAAAGCTTTCAGGGGATCGTTTGCAACAGTTTGGGAACATTTCTGAGTGAATTGCAGAACGTCAGAATTTTGCTGAAATTGTGACCGCGCGGCTTAGGGATTTTTTCAAAAAAAGTTGTTCAGACGTCGAGGGCTAATTCTGTTTCCCATGATTCAATCCCATCTGTTTCCACCGAAAAAGCTATCAGGGGATCGTTTGCAACAGTTTGGGAACATTTTTGAGTGAATTGCAGAACGTCAGATTTTTGCTGAAATTGTGACCGCCCGGCTTAGGGATTTTTTCAAAAAAAGTTGTTCAGACGTCAGGGGCTAATTCTGTTTCCCATGATACAAACCTATCTGTTTCCACCAAAAAAGCTTTCAGGGGATCGTTTGCAACAGTTTGGCACCATTTCTGAGTGAATTGCGGAACGTCAGATTTTTGCTGAAATTGTGACCGCGCGGCTTAGGGATTTTTTCAAAAAAAGTTGTTCAGACATCGAGGGCTAATTCTGCTTCCATGATACAAACCCATCTGTTTCCACCGAAAAAGCTTTCAGGGGATCGTTTGCAACAGTTTGGGAACATTTCTGAGTGAATTGCAGAACGTCAGAATTTTGCTGAAATTGTGACCGCGCGGCTTAGGGATTTTTTCAAAAAAAGTTGTTCAGACGTCGAGGGCTAATTCTGCTTCCCATGATACAAACCCATCTTTTTCCAGTGAAAAAGCTTTCAGGGGATCGTTTGCAACAGTTTGGGAACATTTTTGAGTGAATTGCAGAACGTCAGATTTTTGCTGAAATTGTGACCACGCGGCTTAGGGATTTTTTCAAAAAAAGTTGTTCAGACGTCGAGGGCTAATTCTGCTTCCCATGATACAAACCCATCTTTTTCCAGTGAAAAAGCTTTCAGGGGATCGTTTGCAACAGTTTGGGAACATTTCTGAATGAATTGCAGAACGTCAGAATTTTGCTGAAATTGTGACCGCACGGCTTAGGGATTTTTTCAAAAAAAGTTGTTCAGACGTCGAGGGCTAATTCTGTTTCCCATGATTCAATCCCATCTGTTTCCACCGAAAAAGCTTTCAGGGGATCGTTTGCAACACTTTGGCACCATTTTTGAGTGAATTGCGGAATGTCAGAATTTTTGCTGAAATTGTGACCGCGCGGCTTAGGGATTTTTTCAAAAAAAGTTGTTCAGACGTCGAGGGCTAATTCTGTTTCCCATAATAAAAACCTATCTGTTTCCACCGAAAAAGCTTTCAGGGGATCGTTTGCAACAGTTTGGCACCATTTCTGAGTGAATTGCGGAACGTCAGATTTTTGCTGAAATGGTAACCGCGCGGCTTCGGGATTTTTTCAAAAAAAGTTGTTCAGACGTCGAGGGCTAATTCTGCTTCCATGATACAAACCCATCTGTTTCCACCGAAAAAGCTTTCAGGGGATCGTTTGCAACAGTTTGGCACCATTTCTGAGTGAATTGCAGAACGTCAGAATTTTTGCTGAAATTGTGACCGCGCGGCTTAGGGATTTTTTCAAAAAAAGTTGTTCAGACGTCGGGGGCTAATTCTGCTTCCCATGATACAAACCCATCTGTTTCCAGCGAAAAAGCTTTCAGGAGATCGTTTGCAACAGTTTGGGAACATTTTTGAGTGAATTGCAGAACGTCAGATTTTTGCTGAAATTGTGACCGCGCGGCTTAGGGATTTTTTCAAAAAAAGTTGTTCAGACGTCAGGGGCTAATTCTGTTTCCCATGATACAAACCCATCTGTTTCCACCGAAAAAGCTTTCAGGGGATCGTTTGCAACAGTTTGACACCATTTCTGAGTGAATTGCAGAACGTCAGAATTTTTCTGAAATTGTGACCGCGCGGCTTAGGGATTTTTTCAAAAAAAGTTGCTCAGACGTCGAGGGCTAATTCTGTTTCCCATGATTCAAACCCATCTGTTTCCACCGAAAAAGCTTTCAGGGGATCGTTTGCAACAGTTTGGGAACATTTTTGAGTGAATTGCAGAACGTCAGATTTTTGCTGAAATTGTGACCGCGCGGCTTAGGGATTTTTTCAAAAAAAGTTGTTCAGACGTCGAGGGCTAATTCTGTTTCCCATGATAAAAACCTATCTGTTTCCACCGAAAAAGCTTTCAGGGGATCGTTTGCAACAGTTTGGGAACATTTCTGAGTGAATTGCAGAACGTCAGAATTTTGCTGAAATTGTGACCGCGCGGCTTAGGGATTTTTTCAAAAAAAGTTGTTCAGACGTCGAGGGCTAATTCTGTTTCCCATGATTCAATCCCATCTGTTTCCACCGAAAAAGCTTTCAGGGGATCGTTTGCAACAGTTTGGGAACATTTCTGAGTGAATTGCAGAACGTCAGAATTTTGCTGAAATTGTGACCGCGCGGCTTAGGGATTTTTTCAAAAAAAGTTGTTCAGACGTCGAGGGCTAATTCTGTTTCCCATGATTCAATCCCATCTGTTTCCACCGAAAAAGCTATCAGGGGATCGTTTGCAACAGTTTGGGAACATTTTTGAGTGAATTGCAGAACGTCAGATTTTTGCTGAAATTGTGACCGCCCGGCTTAGGGATTTTTTCAAAAAAAGTTGTTCAGACGTCAGGGGCTAATTCTGTTTCCCATGATACAAACCTATCTGTTTCCACCAAAAAAGCTTTCAGGGGATCGTTTGCAACAGTTTGGCACCATTTCTGAGTGAATTGCGGAACGTCAGATTTTTGCTGAAATTGTGACCGCGCGGCTTAGGGATTTTTTCAAAAAAAGTTGTTCAGACATCGAGGGCTAATTCTGCTTCCATGATACAAACCCATCTGTTTCCACCGAAAAAGCTTTCAGGGGATCGTTTGCAACAGTTTGGGAACATTTCTGAGTGAATTGCAGAACGTCAGAATTTTGCTGAAATTGTGACCGCGCGGCTTAGGGATTTTTTCAAAAAAAGTTGTTCAGACGTCGAGGGCTAATTCTGTTTCCCATGATTCAATCCCATCTGTTTCCACCGAAAAAGCTATCAGGGGATCGTTTGCAACAGTTTGGGAACATTTTTGAGTGAATTGCAGAACGTCAGATTTTTGCTGAAATTGTGACCGCCCGGCTTAGGGATTTTTTCAAAAAAAGTTGTTCAGACGTCAGGGGCTAATTCTGTTTCCCATGATACAAACCTATCTGTTTCCACCAAAAAAGCTTTCAGGGGATCGTTTGCAACAGTTTGGCACCATTTCTGAGTGAATTGCGGAACGTCAGATTTTTGCTGAAATTGTGACCGCGCGGCTTAGGGATTTTTTCAAAAAAAGTTGTTCAGACATCGAGGGCTAATTCTGCTTCCATGATACAAACCCATCTGTTTCCACCGAAAAAGCTTTCAGGGGATCGTTTGCAACAGTTTGGGAACATTTCTGAGTGAATTGCAGAACGTCAGAATTTTGCTGAAATTGTGACCGCGCGGCTTAGGGATTTTTTCAAAAAAAGTTGTTCAGACGTCGAGGGCTAATTCTGCTTCCCATGATACAAACCCATCTTTTTCCAGTGAAAAAGCTTTCAGGGGATCGTTTGCAACAGTTTGGGAACATTTTTGAGTGAATTGCAGAACGTCAGATTTTTGCTGAAATTGTGACCACGCGGCTTAGGGATTTTTTCAAAAAAAGTTGTTCAGACGTCGAGGGCTAATTCTGCTTCCCATGATACAAACCAATCTTTTTCCAGTGAAAAAGCTTTCAGGGGATCGTTTGCAACAGTTTGGGAACATTTCTGAGTGAATTGCAGAACGTCAGAATTTTGCTGAAATTGTGACCGCGCGGCTTAGGGATTTTTTCAAAAAAAGTTGTTCAGACGTCGGGGACTAATTCTGTTTCCCATGATACAAACCCATCTGTTTCCACCGAAAAAGCTTTCAGGGGATCGTTTGCAACAGTTTGGGAACATTTCTGAATGAATTGCAGAACGTCAGAATTTTGCTGAAATTGTGACCGCACGGCTTAGGGATTTTTTCAAAAAAAGTTGTTCAGACGTCGAGGGCTAATTCTGTTTCCCATGATTCAATCCCATCTGTTTCCACCGAAAAAGCTTTCAGGGGATCGTTTGCAACAGTTTGGCACCATTTTTGAGTGAATTGCGGAATGTCAGAATTTTTGCTGAAATTGTGACCGCGCGGCTTAGGGATTTTTTCAAAAAAAGTTGTTCAGACGTCGAGGGCTAATTCTGTTTCCCATAATAAAAACCTATCTGTTTCCACCGAAAAAGCTTTCAGGGGATCGTTTGCAACAGTTTGGCACCATTTCTGAGTGAATTGCGGAACGTCAGATTTTTGCTGAAATGGTAACCGCGCGGCTTCGGGATTTTTTCAAAAAAAGTTGTTCAGACGTCGAGGGCTAATTCTGCTTCCATGATACAAACCCATCTGTTTCCACCGAAAAAGCTTTCAGGGGATCGTTTGCAACAGTTTGGCACCATTTCTGAGTGAATTGCAGAACGTCAGAATTTTTGCTGAAATTGTGACCGCGCGGCTTAGGGATTTTTTCAAAAAAAGTTGTTCAGACGTCGGGGGCTAATTCTGCTTCCCATGATACAAACCCATCTGTTTCCAGCGAAAAAGCTTTCAGGAGATCGTTTGCAACAGTTTGGGAACATTTTTGAGTGAATTGCAGAACGTCAGATTTTTGCTGAAATTGTGACCGCGCGGCTTAGGGATTTTTTCAAAAAAAGTTGTTCAGACGTCAGGGGCTAATTCTGTTTCCCATGATACAAACCCATCTGTTTCCACCGAAAAAGCTTTCAGGGGATCGTTTGCAACAGTTTGGGAACATTTCTGAGTGAATTGCAGAACGTCAGAATTTTGCTGAAATTGTGACCGCGCGGCTTAGGGATTTTTTCAAAAAAAGTTGTTCAGACGTCGAGGGCTAATTCTGTTTCCCATGATACAAACCCATCTGTTTCCACCGAAAAAGCTTTCAGGGGATCGTTTGCAACAGTTTGGGAACATTTCTGAGTGAATTGCAGAACGTCAGAATTTTTGCTGAAATTGTGACCGCGCGGCTCAGGGATTTTTTCAAAAAAAGTTGTTCAGACGTCGAGTTCTAATTCTGTTTCCCATAATAAAAACCTATCTGTTTACACCGAAAAAGCTTTCAGGGGATCGTTTGCAACAGTTTGACACCATTTCTGAGTGAATTGCAGAACGTCAGAATTTTTCTGAAATTGTGACCGCGCGGCTTAGGGATTTTTTCAAAAAAAGTTGCTCAGACGTCGAGGGCTAATTCTGTTTCCCATGATTCAAACCCATCTGTTTCCACCGAAAAAGCTTTCAGGGGATCGTTTGCAACAGTTTGGGAACATTTTTGAGTGAATTGCAGAACGTCAGATTTTTGCTGAAATTGTGACCGCGCGGCTTAGGGATTTTTTCAAAAAAAGTTGTTCAGACGTCGAGGGCTAATTCTGTTTCCCATGATAAAAACCTATCTGTTTCCACCGAAAAAGCTTTCAGGGGATCGTTTGCAACAGTTTGGGAACATTTCTGAGTGAATTGCAGAACGTCAGAATTTTGCTGAAATTGTGACCGCGCGGCTTAGGGATTTTTTCAAAAAAAGTTGTTCAGACGTCGAGGGCTAATTCTGTTTCCCATGATTCAATCCCATCTGTTTCCACCGAAAAAGCTTTCAGGGGATCGTTTGCAACAGTTTGGGAACATTTTTGAGTGAATTGCAGAACGTCAGATTTTTGCTGAAATTGTGACTGCGCGGCTTAGGGATTTTTTCAAAAAAAAGTTGTTCAGACGTTGAGGGCTAATTCTGTTTCCCATAATAAAAACCTATCTGTTTCCACCGAAAAAGCTTTCAGGGGATCGTTTGCAACAATTTGGGAACATTTCTGAGTGAATTGCAGAATGTCAGATTTTTGCTGAAATTGTGACCGCGCGGCTTAGGGATTTTTTCAAAAAAAGTTGTTCAGACGTCGAGGGCTAATTCTGCTTCCCATGATACAAACCCATCTTTTTCCAGTGAAAAAGCTTTCAGGGGATCGTTTGCAACAGTTTGGGAACATTTCTGAGTGAATTGCAGAACGTCAGATTTTTGCTGAAATTGTGACCGCGCGGCTTAGGGATTTTTTCAAAAAAAGTTATTCAGACGTCGGGGGCTAATTCTGTTTCCCATGATACAAACCCATCTGCTTCCACCGAAAAAGCTTTCAGGGGATCGTTTGCAACAGTTTGGGAACATTTCTGAGTGAATTGCAGAACGTCAGATTTTTGCTGAAATTGTGACCGCGCGGCTTAGGGATTTTTTCAAAAAAAGTTGTTCAGACGTCGTGGGCTAATTCTGTTTCCCATGATTCAATCCCATCTGTTTCCACCGAAAAAGCTTTCAGGGGATCGTTTGCAACAGTTTGGGAACATTTTTGAGTGAATTGCAGAACGTCAGATTTTTGCTGAAATTGTGACCACGCGGCTTAGGGATTTTTTCAAAAAAAGTTGTTCAGACGTCGAGGGCTAATTCTGCTTCCCATGATACAAACCCATCTTTTTCCAGTGAAAAAGCTTTCAGGGGATCGTTTGCAACAGTTTGGGAACATTTCTGAGTGAATTGCAGAACGTCAGAATTTTGCTGAAATTGTGACCACGCGGCTTAGGGATTTTTTCAAAAAAAGTTGTTCAGACGTCAAGGGCTAATTCTGCTTCCCATGATACAAACCCATCTTTTTCCAGTGAAAAAGCTTTCAGGGGATCGTTTGCAACAGTTTGGGAACATTTCTGAGTGAATTGCAGAACGTCAGAATTTTGCTGAAATTGTGACCGCGTGGCTTAGGGATTTTTTCAAAAAAAGTTGTTCAGACGTCGGGGACTAATTCTGTTTCCCATGATACAAACCCATCTGTTTCCACCGAAAAAGCTTTCAGGGGATCGTTTGCAACAGTTTGGGAACATTTCTGAGTGAATTGCAGAACGTCAGAATTTTGCTGAAATTGTGACCGCGCGGCTTAGGGATTTTTTCAAAAAAAGTTGTTCAGACGTCGAGGGCTAATTCTGTTTCCCATGATACAAACCCATCTGTTTCCACCGAAAAAGCTTTCAGGGGATCGTTTGCAACAGTTTGGCACCATTTCTGAGTGAATTGCAGAACGTCAGATTTTTGCTGAAATTGTGACCGCGCGGCTTAGGGATTTTTTTCAAAAAAAGTTGTTCAGATGTCGAGGGCTAATTCTGTTTCCCATGATTCAATCCCATCTGTTTCCACCGAAAAAGCTTTCAGGGGATAGTTTGCAACAATTTGGGAATATTTTTGAGTGAATTGCAGAACGTCAGATTTTTGCTGAAATTGTGACCGCGCGGCTTAGGGATTTTTTCAAAAAAAGTTGTTCAGACGTCGAGGGCTAATTCTGTTTCCCATGATACAAACCCATCTGTTTCCAGCGAAAAAGCTTTTAGGGGATCGTTTGCAACAGTTTGGGAACATTTTTGAGTGAATTGCAGAACGTCAGATTTTTGCTGAAATTGTGACCGCGCGGCTTAGGGATTTTTTCAAAAAAAGTTGTTCAGACGTCGGGGACTAATTCTGTTTCCCATGATACAAACCCATCTGTTTCCACCGAAAAAGCTTTCAGGGGATCGTTTGCAACAGTTTGGGAACATTTCTGAGTGAATTGCAGAACGTCAGAATTTTGCTGAAATTGTGACCGCGCGGCTTAGGGATTTTTTCAAAAAAAGTTGTTCAGACGTCGAGGGCTAATTCTGTTTCCCATGATTCAATCCCATCTGTTTCCACCGAAAAAGCTTTCAGGGGATCGTTTGCAACAGTTTGGGAACATTTTTGAGTGAATTGCAGAATGTCAGATTTTTGCTGAAATTGTGACCGCGCGGCTTAGGGATTTTTTCAAAAAAAGTTGTTCAGACGTTGAGGGCTAATTCTGTTTCCCATAATAAAAACCTATCTGTTTCCACCGAAAAAGCTTTCAGGGGATTGTTTGCAACAATTTGGGAACATTTTTGAGTGAATTGCAGAACGTCAGATTTTTGCTGAAATTGTGACCGCGCGGCTTAGGGATTTTTTCAAAAAAAGTTGTTCAGACGTCGAGGGCTAATTCTGTTTCCCATGATTCAATCCCATCTGTTTCCACCGAAAAAGCTTTCAGGGGATCGTTTGCAACAGTTTGGGAACATTTTTGAGTGAATTGCAGAACGTCAGATTTTTGCTGAAATTGTGACCGCGCGGCTTAGGGATTTTTTCAAAAAAAGTTGTTCAGACGACAGGGGCTAATTCTGTTTCCCATGATACAAACCTATCTGTTTCCACCGAAAAAGCTTTCAGGGGATCGTTTGCACCAGTTTGGCACCATTTCTGAGTGAATTGCGGAACGTCAGAATTTTGCTGAAATTGTGACCGCGCGGCTTAGGGATTTTTTCAAAAAAAGTTGTTCAGACGTCGGGGACTAATTCTGTTTCCCATGATACAAACCCATCTGTTTCCACCGAAAAAGCTTTCAGGGGATCGTTTGCAACAGTTTGGGAACATTTCTGAGTGAATTGCAGAACGTCAGAATTTTGCTGAAATTGTGACCGCGCGGCTTAGGGATTTTTTCAAAAAAAGTTGTTCAGACGTCGAGGGCTAATTCTGTTTCCCATGATTCAATCCCATCTGTTTCCACCGAAAAAGCTATCAGGGGATCGTTTGCAACAGTTTGGGAACATTTTTGAGTGAATTGCAGAACGTCAGATTTTTGCTGAAATTGTGACCGCACGGCTTAGGGATTTTTTCAAAAAAAGTTGTTCAGACATCGGGGACTAATTCTGTTTCCCATGATACAAACCCATCTGTTTCCACCGAAAAAGCTTTCAGGGGATCGTTTGCAACAGTTTGGGAACATTTCTGAGTCAATTGCAGAACGTCAGAATTTTGCTGAAATTGTGACCGCGCGGCTTAGGGATTTTTTCAAAAAAAGTTGTTCAGACGTCGAGGGCTAATTCTGTTTCCCATGATTCAATCCCATCTGTTTCCACCGAAAAAGCTTTCAGGGGATCGTTTGCAACAGTTTGGGAACATTTTTGAGTGAATTGTAGAACGTCAGATTTTTGCTGAAATTGTGACTGCGCGGCTTAGGGATTTTTTCAAAAAAAAGTTGTTCAGACGTTGAGGGCTAATTCTGTTTCCCATAATAAAAACCTATCTGTTTCCACCGAAAAAGCTTTCAGGGGATCATTTGCAACAATTTGGGAACATTTTTGAGTGCATTGCAGAATGTCAGATTTTTGCTGAAATTGTGACCGCGCGGCTTAGGGATTTTTTCAAAAAAAGTTGTTCAGACGTCGAGGGCTAATTCTGCTTCCCATGATACAAACCCATCTTTTTCCAGTGAAAAAGCTTTCAGGGGATCGTTTGCAACAGTTTGGGAACATTTCTGAGTGAATTGCAGAACGTCAGAATTTTGCTGAAATTGTGACCGCGCGGCTTAGGGATTTTTTTCAAAAAAAGTTGTTCAGACGTCGAGGGCTAATTCTGCTTCCCATGATTCAATCCCATCTGTTTCCACCGAAAAAGCTTTCAGGGGATCGTTTGCAACAGTTTGGGAACATTTTTGAGTGAATTGCAGAACGTCAGATTTTTGCTGAAATTGTGACCGCCCGGCTTAGGGATTTTTTCAAAAAAAGTTGTTCAGACGTCAGGGGCTAATTCTGTTTCCCATGATACAAACCTATCTGTTTCCACCAAAAAAGCTTTCAGGGGATCGTTTGCAACAGTTTGGCACCATTTCTGAGTGAATTGCGGAACGTCAGATTTTTGCTGAAATTGTGACCGCGCGGCTTAGGGATTTTTTCAAAAAAAGTTGTTCAGACGTCGAGGGCTAATTCTGCTTCCATGATACAATCCCATCTGTTTCCACCGAAAAAGCTTTCAGGGGATCGTTTGCAACAGTTTGGGAACATTTCTGAGTGAATTGCAGAACGTCAGAATTTTGCTGAAATTGTGACCGCGCGGCTTAGGGATTTTTTCAAAAAAAGTTGTTCAGACGTCGAGGGCTAATTCTGCTTCCATGATACAATCCCATCTGTTTCCACCAAAAAAGCTTTCAGGGGATCGTTTGCAACAGTTTGGGAACATTTCTGAGTGAATTGCAGAACGTCAGAATTTTGCTGAAATTGTGACCGCGCAGCTTAGGGATTTTTTCAAAAAAAGTTGTTCAGACGTTGAGGGCTAATTCTGTTTCCCATAATAAAAACCTATCTGTTTCCACCGAAAAAGCTTTCAGGGGATCGTTTGCAACAATTTGGGAACATTTTAGAGTGAATTGCAGAACGTCAGATTTTTGCTGAAATTGTGACCGCGCGGCTTAGGGATTTTTTCAAAAAAAGTTGTTCAGACGTCGAGGGCTAATTCTGTTTCCCATGATTCAATCCCATCTGTTTCCACCGAAAAAGCTTTCAGGGGATCGTTTGCAACAGTTTGGGAACATTTTTGAGTGAATTGCAGAACGTCAGATTTTTGCTGAAATTGTGACCGCGCGGCTTAGGGATTTTTTCAAAAAAAGTTGTTCAGACGACAGGGGCTAATTCTGTTTCCCATGATACAAACCTATCTGTTTCCACCGAAAAAGCTTTCAGGGGATCGTTTGCACCAGTTTGGCACCATTTCTGAGTGAATTGCGGAACGTCAGAATTTTGCTGAAATTGTGACCGCGCGGCTTAGGGATTTTTTCAAAAAAAGTTGTTCAGACGTCGGGGACTAATTCTGTTTCCCATGATACAAACCCATCTGTTTCCACCGAAAAAGCTTTCAGGGGATCGTTTGCAACAGTTTGGGAACATTTCTGAGTGAATTGCAGAACGTCAGAATTTTGCTGAAATTGTGACCGCGCGGCTTAGGGATTTTTTCAAAAAAAGTTGTTCAGACGTCGAGGGCTAATTCTGTTTCCCATGATTCAATCCCATCTGTTTCCACCGAAAAAGCTATCAGGGGATCGTTTGCAACAGTTTGGGAACATTTTTGAGTGAATTGCAGAACGTCAGATTTTTGCTGAAATTGTGACCGCCCGGCTTAGGGATTTTTTCAAAAAAAGTTGTTCAGACGTCAGGGGCTAATTCTGTTTCCCATGATACAAACCTATCTGTTTCCACCAAAAAAGCTTTCAGGGGATCGTTTGCAACAGTTTGGCACCATTTCTGAGTGAATTGCGGAACGTCAGATTTTTGCTGAAATTGTGACCGCGCGGCTTAGGGATTTTTTCAAAAAAAGTTGTTCAGACGTCGAGGGCTAATTCTGCTTCCCATGATACAAACCCATCTGTTTCCAGCGAAAAAGCTTTTAGGGGATCGTTTGCAACAGTTTGGGAACATTTTTGAGTGAATTGCAGAACGTCAGATTTTTGCTGAAATTGTGACCGCGCGGCTTAGGGATATTTTCAAAAAAAGTTGTTCAGACGTCGGGGACTAATTCTGTTTCCCATGATACAAACCCATCTGTTTCCACCGAAAAAGCTTTCAGGGGATCGTTTGCAACAGTTTGGGAACATTTCTGAGTGAATTGCAGAACGTCAGAATTTTGCTGAAATTGTGACCGCGCGGCTTAGGGATTTTTTCAAAAAAAGTTGTTCAGACGTCGAGGGCTAATTCTGTTTCCCATGATTCAATCCCATCTGTTTCCACCGAAAAAGCTTTCAGGGGATCGTTTGCAACAGTTTGGGAACATTTTTGAGTGAATTGTAGAACGTCAGATTTTTGCTGAAATTGTGACTGCGCGGCTTAGGGATTTTTTCAAAAAAAAGTTGTTCAGACGTTGAGGGCTAATTCTGTTTCCCATAATAAAAACCTATCTGTTTCCACCGAAAAAGCTTTCAGGGGATCGTTTGCAACAATTTGGGAACATTTTTGAGTGCATTGCAGAATGTCAGATTTTTGCTGAAATTGTGACCGCGCGGCTTAGGGATTTTTTCAAAAAAAGTTATTCAGACGTCGAGGGCTAATTCTGCTTCCCATGATACAAACCCATCTTTTTCCAGTGAAAAAGCTTTCAGGGGATCGTTTGCAACAGTTTGGGAACATTTCTGAGTGAATTGCAGAACGTCAGAATTTTGCTGAAATTGTGACCGCGCGGCTTAGGGATTTTTTTTTAAAAAAGTTGTTCAGACGTCGAGGGCTAATTCTGTTTCCCATGATTCAATCCCATCTGTTTCCACCGAAAAAGCTATCAGGGGATCGTTTGCAACAGTTTGGGAACATTTTTGAGTGAATTGCAGAACGTCAGATTTTTGCTGAAATTGTGACCGCCCGGCTTAGGGATTTTTTCAAAAAAAGTTGTTCAGACGTCAGGGGCTAATTCTGTTTCCCATGATACAAACCTATCTGTTTCCACCAAAAAAGCTTTCAGGGGATCGTTTGCAACAGTTTGGCACCATTTCTGAGTGAATTGCGGAACGTCAGATTTTTGCTGAAATTGTGACCGCGCGCGGCTTAGGGATTTTTTCAAAAAAAGTTGTTCAGACGTCGAGGGCTAATTCTGCTTCCCATGATACAAACCCATCTGTTTCCAGCGAAAAAGCTTTTAGGGGATCGTTTGCAACAGTTTGGGAACATTTTTGAGTGAATTGCAGAACGTCAGATTTTTGCTGAAATTGTGACCGCGCGGCTTAGGGATTTTTTCAAAAAAAGTTGTTCAGACGACAGGGGCTAATTCTGTTTCCCATGATACAAACCTATCTTTTTCCACCGAAAAAGCTTTCAGGGGATCGTTTGCACCAGTTTGGCACCATTTCTGAGTGAATTGCGGAACGTCAGAATTTTGCTGAAATTGTGACCGCGCGGCTTAGGGATTTTTTCAAAAAAAGTTGTTCAGACGTCGGGGACTAATTCTGTTTCCCATGATACAAACCCATCTGTTTCCACCGAAAAAGCTTTCAGGGGATCGTTTGCAACAGTTTGGGAACATTTCTGAGTGAATTGCAGAACGTCAGAATTTTGCTGAAATTGTGACCGCGCGGCTTAGGGATTTTTTCAAAAAAAGTTGTTCAGACGTCGAGGGCTAATTCTGTTTCCCATGATTCAATCCCATCTGTTTCCACCGAAAAAGCTATCAGGGGATCGTTTGCAACAGTTTGGGAACATTTTTGAGTGAATTGCAGAACGTCAGATTTTTGCTGAAATTGTGACCGCCCGGCTTAGGGATTTTTTCAAAAAAAGTTGTTCAGACGTCAGGGGCTAATTCTGTTTCCCATGATACAAACCTATCTGTTTCCACCAAAAAAGCTTTCAGGGGATCGTTTGCAACAGTTTGGCACCATTTCTGAGTGAATTGCGGAACGTCAGATTTTTGCTGAAATTGTGACCGCGCGGCTTAGGGATTTTTTCAAAAAAAGTTGTTCAGACGTCGAGGGCTAATTCTGCTTCCCATGATACAAACCCATCTGTTTCCAGCGAAAAAGCTTTTAGGGGATCGTTTGCAACAGTTTGGGAACATTTTTGAGTGAATTGCAGAACGTCAGATTTTTGCTGAAATTGTGACCGCGCGGCTTAGGGATATTTTCAAAAAAAGTTGTTCAGACGTCGGGGACTAATTCTGTTTCCCATGATACAAACCCATCTGTTTCCACCGAAAAAGCTTTCAGGGGATCGTTTGCAACAGTTTGGGAACATTTCTGAGTGAATTGCAGAACGTCAGAATTTTGCTGAAATTGTGACCGCGCGGCTTAGGGATTTTTTCAAAAAAAGTTGTTCAGACGTCGAGGGCTAATTCTGTTTCCCATGATTCAATCCCATCTGTTTCCACCGAAAAAGCTTTCAGGGGATCGTTTGCAACAGTTTGGGAACATTTTTGAGTGAATTGTAGAACGTCAGATTTTTGCTGAAATTGTGACTGCGCGGCTTAGGGATTTTTTCAAAAAAAAGTTGTTCAGACGTTGAGGGCTAATTCTGTTTCCCATAATAAAAACCTATCTGTTTCCACCGAAAAAGCTTTCAGGGGATCGTTTGCAACAATTTGGGAACATTTTTGAGTGCATTGCAGAATGTCAGATTTTTGCTGAAATTGTGACCGCGCGGCTTAGGGATTTTTTCAAAAAAAGTTATTCAGACGTCGAGGGCTAATTCTGCTTCCCATGATACAAACCCATCTTTTTCCAGTGAAAAAGCTTTCAGGGGATCGTTTGCAACAGTTTGGGAACATTTCTGAGTGAATTGCAGAACGTCAGAATTTTGCTGAAATTGTGACCGCGCGGCTTAGGGATTTTTTTTAAAAAAAGTTGTTCAGACGTCGAGGGCTAATTCTGTTTCCCATGATTCAATCCCATCTGTTTCCACCGAAAAAGCTATCAGGGGATCGTTTGCAACAGTTTGGGAACATTTTTGAGTGAATTGCAGAACGTCAGATTTTTGCTGAAATTGTGACCGCCCGGCTTAGGGATTTTTTCAAAAAAAGTTGTTCAGACGTCAGGGGCTAATTCTGTTTCCCATGATACAAACCTATCTGTTTCCACCAAAAAAGCTTTCAGGGGATCGTTTGCAACAGTTTGGCACCATTTCTGAGTGAATTGCGGAACGTCAGATTTTTGCTGAAATTGTGACCGCGCGGCTTAGGGATTTTTTCAAAAAAAGTTGTTCAGACGTCGAGGGCTAATTCTGCTTCCCATGATACAAACCCATCTGTTTCCAGCGAAAAAGCTTTTAGGGGATCGTTTGCAACAGTTTGGGAACATTTTTGAGTGAATTGCAGAACGTCAGATTTTTGCTGAAATTGTGACCGCGCGGCTTAGGGATATTTTCAAAAAAAGTTGTTCAGACGTCGGGGACTAATTCTGTTTCCCATGATACAAACCCATCTGTTTCCACCGAAAAAGCTTTCAGGGGATCGTTTGCAACAGTTTGGGAACATTTCTGAGTGAATTGCAGAACGTCAGAATTTTGCTGAAATTGTGACCGCGCGGCTTAGGGATTTTTTCAAAAAAAGTTGTTCAGACGTCGAGGGCTAATTCTGTTTCCCATGATTCAATCCCATCTGTTTCCACCGAAAAAGCTTTCAGGGGATCGTTTGCAACAGTTTGGGAACATTTTTGAGTGAATTGTAGAACGTCAGATTTTTGCTGAAATTGTGACTGCGCGGCTTAGGGATTTTTTCAAAAAAAAGTTGTTCAGACGTTGAGGGCTAATTCTGTTTCCCATAATAAAAACCTATCTGTTTCCACCGAAAAAGCTTTCAGGGGATCGTTTGCAACAATTTGGGAACATTTTTGAGTGCATTGCAGAATGTCAGATTTTTGCTGAAATTGTGACCGCGCGGCTTAGGGATTTTTTCAAAAAAAGTTATTCAGACGTCGAGGGCTAATTCTGCTTCCCATGATACAAACCCATCTTTTTCCAGTGAAAAAGCTTTCAGGGGATCGTTTGCAACAGTTTGGGAACATTTCTGAGTGAATTGCAGAACGTCAGAATTTTGCTGAAATTGTGACCGCGCGGCTTAGGGATTTTTTTAAAAAAAAGTTGTTCAGACGTCGAGGGCTAATTCTGCTTCCCATGATTCAATCCCATCTGTTTCCACCGAAAAAGCTTTCAGGGGATCGTTTGCAACAGTTTGGGAACATTTTTGAGTGAATTGCAGAACGTCAGATTTTTGCTGAAATTGTGACCGCGCGGCTTAGGGATTTTTTCAAAAAAAGTTGTTCAGACGTCAGGGGCTAATTCTGTTTCCCATGATACAAACCTATCTGTTTCCACCAAAAAAGCTTTCAGGGGATCGTTTGCAACAGTTTGGCACCATTTCTGAGTGAATTGCGGAACGTCAGATTTTTGCTGAAATTGTGACCGCGCGGCTTAGGGATTTTTTCAAAAAAAGCTGTTCAGACGTCGAGGGCTAATTCTGCTTCCATGATACAATCCCATCTGTTTCCACCGAAAAAACTTTCAGGGGATCGTTTGCAACAGTTTGGGAACGTTTCTGAGTGAATTGCAGAACGTCAGATTTTTGCTGAAATTGTGACCGCGCGGCTTAGGGATTTTTTCCAAAAAAGTTGTTCAGACGTCGAGGGCTAATTCTGCTTCCATGATACAATCCCATCTGTTTCCACCAAAAAAGCTTTCAGGGGATCGTTTGCAACAGTTTGGCACCATTTCTGAGTGAATTGCGGAACGTCAGATTTTTGCTGAAATTGTGACCGCGCGGCTTAGGGATTTTTTCAAAAAAAGTTGTTCAGACGTCGAGGGCTAATTCTGCTTCCATGATACAATCCCATCTGTTTCCACCGAAAAAGCTTTCAGGGGATCGTTTGCAACAGTTTGGGAACATTTCTGAGTGAATTGCAGAACGTCAGAATTTTGCTGAAATTGTGACCGCGCGGCTTAGGGATTTTTTCAAAAAAAGTTTTTCAGACGTTGAGGGCTAATTCTGTTTCCCATAATAAAAACCTATCTGTTTCCACCGAAAAAGCTTTCAGGGGATCGTTTGCAACAATTTGGGAACATTTTTGAGTGAATTGCAGAACGTCAGATTTTTGCTGAAATTGTGACCACGCGGCTTAGGGATTTTTTCAAAAAAAGTTGTTCAGACGTCGAGGGCTAATTCTGCTTCCATGATACAAACCCATCTGTTTCCACCGAAAAAGCTTTCAGGGGATCGTTTGCAACAGTTTGGGAACATTTCTGAGTGAATTGCAGAACGTCAGAATTTTGCTGAAATTGTGACCGCGCAGCTTAGGGATTTTTTCAAAAAAAGTTGTTCAGACGTTGAGGGCTAATTCTGTTTCCCATAATAAAAACCTTTCTGTTTCCACCGAAAAAGCTTTCAGGGGATCGTTTGCAACAATTTGGGAACATTTTTGAGTGAATTGCAGAACGTCAGATTTTTGCTGAAATTGTGACCGCGCGGCTTAGGGATTTTTTCAAAAAAAGTTGTTCAGACGTCGAGGGCTAATTCTGTTTCCCATGATTCAATCCCATCTGTTTCCACCGAAAAAGCTTTCAGGGGATCGTTTGCAACAGTTTGGGAACATTTTTGAGTGAATTGCAGAACGTCAGATTTTTGCTGAAATTGTGACCGCGCGGCTTAGGGATTTTTTCAAAAAAAGTTGTTCAGACGACAGGGGCTAATTCTGTTTCCCATGATACAAACCTATCTTTTTCCACTGAAAAAGCTTTCAGGGGATCGTTTGCACCAGTTTGGCACCATTTCTGAGTGAATTGCGGAACGTCAGAATTTTGCTGAAATTGTGACCGCGCGGCTTAGGGATTTTTTCAAAAAAAGTTGTTCAGACGTCGAGGGCTAATTCTGTTTCCCATGATACAAACCCATCTGTTTCCACCGAAAAAGCTTTCAGGGGATCGTTTGCAACAGTTTGGGAACATTTCTGAGTGAATTGCAGAACGTCAGAATTTTGCTGAAATTGTGACCGCGCGGCTTAGGGATTTTTTCAAAAAAAGTTGTTCAGACGTCGAGGGCTAATTCTGTTTCCCATGATTCAATCCCATCTGTTTCCACCGAAAAAGCTATCAGGGGATCGTTTGCAACAGTTTGGGAACATTTTTGAGTGAATTGCAGAACGTCAGATTTTTGCTGAAATTGTGACCGCCCGGCTTAGGGATTTTTTCAAAAAAAGTTGTTCAGACGTCAGGGGCTAATTCTGTTTCCCATGATACAAACCTATCTGTTTCCACCAAAAAAGCTTTCAGGGGATCGTTTGCAACAGTTTGGCACCATTTCTGAGTGAATTACGGAACGTCAGATTTTTGCTGAAATTGTGACCGCGCGGCTTAGGGATTTTTTCAAAAAAAGTTGTTCAGACATCGAGGGCTAATTCTGCTTCCATGATACAATCCCATCTGTTTCCACCGAAAAAGCTTTCAGGGGATCGTTTGCAACAGTTTGGGAACATTTCTGAGTGAATTGCAGAACGTCAGAATTTTGCTGAAATTGTGACCGCGCGGCTTAGGGATTTTTTCAAAAAAAGTTGTTCAGACGTTGAGGGCTAATTCTGTTTCCCATGATTCAATCCCATCTGTTTCCACCGAAAAAGCTTTCAGGGGATCGTTTGCAACAGTTTGGCACCATTTTTGAGTGAATTGCAGAATGTCAGAATTTTTGCTGAAATTGTGACCGCGCGGCTTAGGGATTTTTTCAAAAAAAGTTGTTCAGACGTCGAGGGCTAATTCTGTTTCCCATAATAAAAACCTATCTGTTTCCACCGAAAAAGCTTTCAGGGGATCGTTTGCAACAGTTTGGCACCATTTCTGAGTGAATTGCGGAACGTCAGATTTTTGCTGAAATGGTAACCGCGCGGCTTCGGGATTTTTTCAAAAAAAGTTGTTCAGACTTCGAGGGCTAATTCTGCTTCCATGATACAAACCCATCTGTTTCCACCGAAAAAGCTTTCAGGGGATCGTTTGCAACAGTTTGGGAACATTTTTGAGTGAATTGTAGAACGTCAGATTTTTGCTGAAATTGTGACTGCGCGGCTTAGGGATTTTTTCAAAAAAAAGTTGTTCAGACGTTGAGGGCTAATTCTGTTTCCCATAATAAAAACCTATCTGTTTCCACCGAAAAAGCTTTCAGGGGATCATTTGCAACAATTTGGGAACATTTTTGAGTGCATTGCAGAATGTCAGATTTTTGCTGAAATTGTGACCGCGCGGCTTAGGGATTTTTTCAAAAAAAGTTGTTCAGACGTCGAGGGCTAATTCTGCTTCCCATGATACAAACCCATCTTTTTCCAGTGAAAAAGCTTTCAGGGGATCGTTTGCAACAGTTTGGGAACATTTCTGAGTGAATTGCAGAACGTCAGAATTTTGCTGAAATTGTGACCGCGCGGCTTAGGGATTTTTTTCAAAAAAAGTTGTTCAGACGTCGAGGGCTAATTCTGCTTCCCATGATTCAATCCCATCTGTTTCCACCGAAAAAGCTTTCAGGGGATCGTTTGCAACAGTTTGGGAACATTTTTGAGTGAATTGCAGAATGTCAGATTTTTGCTGAAATTGTGACCGCCCGGCTTAGGGATTTTTTCAAAAAAAGTTGTTGAGACGTCAGGGGCTAATTCTGTTTCCCATGATACAAACCTATCTGTTTCCACCAAAAAAGCTTTCAGGGGATCGTTTGCAACAGTTTGGCACCATTTCTGAGTGAATTGCGGAACGTCAGATTTTTGCTGAAATTGTGACCGCGCGGCTTAGGGATTTTTTCAAAAAAAGTTGTTCAGACGTCGAGGGCTAATTCTGCTTCCATGATACAATCCCATCTGTTTCCACCGAAAAAGCTTTCAGGGGATCGTTTGCAACAGTTTGGGAACATTTCTGAGTGAATTGCAGAACGTCAGAATTTTGCTGAAATTGTGACCGCGCAGCTTAGGGATTTTTTCAAAAAAAGTTGTTCAGACGTTGAGGGCTAATTCTGTTTCCCATAATAAAAACCTATCTGTTTCCACCGAAAAAGCTTTCAGGGGATCGTTTGCAACAATTTGGGAACATTTTTGAGTGAATTGCAGAACGTCAGATTTTTGCTGAAATTGTGACCGCGCGGCTTAGGGATTTTTTCAAAAAAAGTTGTTCAGACGTCGAGGGCTAATTCTGTTTCCCATGATTCAATCCCATCTGTTTCCACCGAAAAAGCTTTCAGGGGATCGTTTGCAACAGTTTGGGAACATTTTTGAGTGAATTGCAGAACGTCAGATTTTTGCTGAAATTGTGACCGCGCGGCTTAGGGATTTTTTCAAAAAAAGTTGTTCAGACGACAGGGGCTAATTCTGTTTCCCATGATACAAACCTATCTTTTTCCACCGAAAAAGCTTTCAGGGGATCGTTTGCACCAGTTTGGCACCATTTCTGAGTGAATTGCGGAACGTCAGAATTTTGCTGAAATTGTGACCGCGCGGCTTAGGGATTTTTTCAAAAAAAGTTGTTCAGACGTCGGGGACTAATTCTGTTTCCCATGATACAAACCCATCTGTTTCCACCGAAAAAGCTTTCAGGGGATCGTTTGCAACAGTTTGGGAACATTTCTGAGTGAATTGCAGAACGTCAGAATTTTGCTGAAATTGTGACCGCGCGGCTTAGGGATTTTTTCAAAAAAAGTTGTTCAGACGTCGAGGGCTAATTCTGTTTCCCATGATTCAATCCCATCTGTTTCCACCGAAAAAGCTATCAGGGGATCGTTTGCAACAGTTTGGGAACATTTTTGAGTGAATTGCAGAACGTCAGATTTTTGCTGAAATTGTGACCGCCCGGCTTAGGGATTTTTTCAAAAAAAGTTGTTCAGACGTCAGGGGCTAATTCTGTTTCCCATGATACAAACCTATCTGTTTCCACCAAAAAAGCTTTCAGGGGATTGTTTGCAACAGTTTGGCACCATTTCTGAGTGAATTGCGGAACGTCAGATTTTTGCTGAAATTGTGACCGCGCGGCTTAGGGATTTTTTCAAAAAAAGTTGTTCAGACATCGAGGGCTAATTCTGCTTCCATGATACAATCCCATCTGTTTCCACCGAAAAAGCTTTCAGGGGATCGTTTGCAACAGTTTGGGAACATTTCTGAGTGAATTGCAGAACGTCAGAATTTTGCTGAAATTGTGACCGCGCGGCTTAGGGATTTTTTCAAAAAAAGTTGTTCAGACGTCGAGGGCTAATTCTGCTTCCCATGATACAAACCCATCTGTTTCCAGCGAAAAAGCTTTTAGGGGATCGTTTGCAACAGTTTGGGAACATTTTTGAGTGAATTGCAGAACGTCAGATTTTTGCTGAAATTGTGACCGCGCGGCTTAGGGATATTTTCAAAAAAAGTTGTTCAGACGTCGGGGACTAATTCTGTTTCCCATGATACAAACCCATCTGTTTCCACCGAAAAAGCTTTCAGGGGATCGTTTGCAACAGTTTGGGAACATTTCTGAGTGAATTGCAGAACGTCAGAATTTTGCTGAAATTGTGACCGCGCGGCTTAGGGATTTTTTCAAAAAAAGTTGTTCAGACGTCGAGGGCTAATTCTGTTTCCCATGATTCAATCCCATCTGTTTCCACCGAAAAAGCTTTCAGGGGATCGTTTGCAACAGTTTGGGAACATTTTTGAGTGAATTGTAGAACGTCAGATTTTTGCTGAAATTGTGACTGCGCGGCTTAGGGATTTTTTCAAAAAAAAGTTGTTCAGAAGTTGAGGGCTAATTCTGTTTCCCATAATAAAAACCTATCTGTTTCCACCGAAAAAGCTTTCAGGGGATCGTTTGCAACAATTTGGGAACATTTTTGAGTGCATTGCAGAATGTCAGATTTTTGCTGAAATTGTGACCGCGCGGCTTAGGGATTTTTTCAAAAAAAGTTATTCAGACGTCGAGGGCTAATTCTGCTTCCCATGATACAAACCCATCTTTTTCCAGTGAAAAAGCTTTCAGGGGATCGTTTGCAACAGTTTGGGAACATTTCTGAGTGAATTGCAGAACGTCAGAATTTTGCTGAAATTGTGACCGCGCGGCTTAGGGATTTTTTTAAAAAAAAGTTGTTCAGACGTCGAGGGCTAATTCTGCTTCCCATGATTCAATCCCATCTGTTTCCACCGAAAAAGCTTTCAGGGGATCGTTTGCAACAGTTTGGCAACATTTTTGAGTGAATTGCAGAACGTCAGATTTTTGCTGAAATTGTGACCGCCCGGCTTAGGGATTTTTTCAAAAAAAGTTGTTCAGACGTCAGGGGCTAATTCTGTTTCCCATGATACAAACCTATCTGTTTCCACCAAAAAAGCTTTCAGGGGATCGTTTGCAACAGTTTGGCACCATTTCTGAGTGAATTGCGGAACGTCAGATTTTTGCTGAAATTGTGACCGCGCGGCTTAGGGATTTTTTCAAAAAAAGCTGTTCAGACGTCGAGGGCTAATTCTGCTTCCATGATACAATCCCATCTGTTTCCACCGAAAAAACTTTCAGGGGATCGTTTGCAACAGTTTGGGAACATTTCTGAGTGAATTGCAGAACGTCAGATTTTTGCTGAAATTGTGACCGCGCGGCTTAGGGATTTTTTCCAAAAAAGTTGTTCAGACGTCGAGGGCTAATTCTGCTTCCATGATACAATCCCATCTGTTTCCACCAAAAAAGCTTTCAGGGGATCGTTTGCAACAGTTTGGCACCATTTCTGAGTGAATTGCGGAACGTCAGATTTTTGCTGAAATTGTGACCGCGCGGCTTAGGGATTTTTTCAAAAAAAGTTGTTCAGACGTCGAGGGCTAATTCTGCTTCCATGATACAATCCCATCTGTTTCCACCGAAAAAGCTTTCAGGGGATCGTTTGCAACAGTTTGGGAACATTTCTGAGTGAATTGCAGAACGTCAGAATTTTGCTGAAATTGTGACCGCGCGGCTTAGGGATTTTTTCAAAAAAAGTTTTTCAGACGTTGAGGGCTAATTCTGTTTCCCATAATAAAAACCTATCTGTTTCCACCGAAAAAGCTTTCAGGGGATCGTTTGCAACAATTTGGGAACATTTTTGAGTGAATTGCAGAACGTCAGATTTTTGCTGAAATTGTGACCACGCGGCTTAGGGATTTTTTCAAAAAAAGTTGTTCAGACGTCGAGGGCTAATTCTGCTTCCCATGATAAAAACCCATCTTTTTCCAGTGAAAAAGCTTTCAGGGGATCGTTTGCAACAGTTTGGGAACATTTCTGAGTGAATTGCAGAACGTCAGAATTTTGCTGAAATTGTGACCGCGCGGCTAAGGGATTTTTTCAAAAAAAGTTGTTCAGACGTCGAGGGCTAATTCTGCTTCCATGATACAATCCCATCTGTTTCCACCGAAAAAGCTTTCAGGGGATCGTTTGCAACAGTTTGGGAACATTTCTGAGTGAATTGCAGAACGTCAGAATTTTGCTGAAATTGTGACCGCGCAGCTTAGGGATTTTTTCAAAAAAAGTTGTTCAGACGTTGAGGGCTAATTCTGTTTCCCATAATAAAAACCTATCTGTTTCCACCGAAAAAGCTTTCAGGGGATCGTTTGCAACAATTTGGGAACATTTTTGAGTGAATTGCAGAACGTCAGATTTTTGCTGAAATTGTGACCGCGCGGCTTAGGGATTTTTTCAAAAAAAGTTGTTCAGACGTCGAGGGCTAATTCTGTTTCCCATGATTCAATCCCATCTGTTTCCACCGAAAAAGCTTTCAGGGGATCGTTTGCAACAGTTTGGGAACATTTTTGAGTGAATTGCAGAACGTCAGATTTTTGCTGAAATTGTGACCGCGCGGCTTAGGGATTTTTTCAAAAAAAGTTGTTCAGACGACAGGGGCTAATTCTGTTTCCCATGATACAAACCTATCTTTTTCCACCGAAAAAGCTTTCAGGGGATCGTTTGCACCAGTTTGGCACCATTTCTGAGTGAATTGCGGAACGTCAGAATTTTGCTGAAATTGTGACCGCGCGGCTTAGGGATTTTTTCAAAAAAAGTTGTTCAGACGTCGAGGGCTAATTCTGTTTCCCATGATACAAACCCATCTGTTTCCACCGAAAAAGCTTTCAGGGGATCGTTTGCAACAGTTTGGGAACATTTCTGAGTGAATTGCAGAACGTCAGAATTTTGCTGAAATTGTGACCGCGCGGCTTAGGGATTTTTTCAAAAAAAGTTGTTCAGACGTCGAGGGCTAATTCTGTTTCCCATGATTCAATCCCATCTGTTTCCACCGAAAAAGCTATCAGGGGATCGTTTGCAACAGTTTGGGAACATTTTTGAGTGAATTGCAGAACGTCAGATTTTTGCTGAAATTGTGACCGCCCGGCTTAGGGATTTTTTCAAAAAAAGTTGTTCAGACGTTGAGGGCTAATTCTGTTTCCCATGATTCAATCCCATCTGTTTCCACCGAAAAAGCTTTCAGGGGATCGTTTGCAACAGTTTGGCACCATTTTTGAGTGAATTGCAGAATGTCAGAATTTTTGCTGAAATTGTGACCGCGCGGCTTAGGGATTTTTTCAAAAAAAGTTGTTCAGACGTCGGGGACTAATTCTGTTTCCCATGATACAAACCCATCTGTTTCCACCGAAAAAGCTTTCAGGGGATCGTTTGCAACAGTTTGGGAACATTTCTGAGTGAATTGCAGAACGTCAGAATTTTGCTGAAATTGTGACCGCGCGGCTTAGGGATTTTTTCAAAAAAAGTTGTTCAGACGTCGAGGGCTAATTCTGTTTCCCATGATTCAATCCCATCTGTTTCCACCGAAAAAGCTATCAGGGGATCGTTTGCAACAGTTTGGGAACATTTTTGAGTGAATTGCAGAACGTCAGATTTTTGCTGAAATTGTGACCGCCCGGCTTAGGGATTTTTTCAAAAAAAGTTGTTCAGACGTCAGGGGCTAATTCTGTTTCCCATGATACAAACCTATCTGTTTCCACCAAAAAAGCTTTCAGGGGATCGTTTGCAACAGTTTGGGACCATTTCTGAGTGAATTGCAGAACGTCAGCTTTTTGCTGAAATTGTGACCGCGCGGCTTAGGGATTTTTTCAAAAAAAGTTGTTCAGACGTCGGGGGCTAATTCTGTTTCCCATGATACAAACCCATCTGTTTCCACCGAAAAAGCTTTCAGGGGATCGTTTGCAACAGTTTGGGACCATTTCTGAGTGAATTGCAGAACGTCAGCTTTTTGCTGAAATTGTGACCGCGCGGCTTAGGGATTTTTTCAAAAAAAGTTGTTCAGACGTCGAGGGCTCGTTCTGTTTCCCATGATTCAATCCCATCTGTTTCCACCGAAAAAGCTTTCAGGGGATCGTTTGCAACAGTTTGGGAACATTTTTGAGTGATTTGCAGAACGTCAGATTTTTGCTGAAATTGTGACCGCGCGGCTTAGGGATTTTTTTCAAAAAAAGTTGTTCAGACGTCGAGGGCTAATTCTGCATCCCATGATACAAACCCATCTGTTTCCACCGAAAAACCTTTCAGGGGATCGTTTGCAACAGTTTGGGAACATTTTTGAGTGAATTGCAGAACGTCAGATTTTTGCTGAAATTGTGACCGCGCGACTTAGGGATTTTTTCAAAAAAATTTGTTCAGACGTCGAGGGCTAATTTTGTTTCCCATGATACAAACCCATCTGTTTCCACCGAAAAAGCTTCCAGTCGATCGTTTGCAACAGTTTGGGAACATTTTTGAGTGAATTGCAGAACGTCAGATTTTTGCTGAAATTGTGACCGCGCGGCTTAGGGATTTTTTCAAAAAATGTTTTTCAGACGTCGGGGGCTAATTCTGTTTCCCATGATACAAACCCATCTGTTTCCACCGAAAAAGCTTTCAGGGGATCGTTTGCAACAGTTTGGGAACATTTTTGAGTGAATTGCAGAACGTCAGATTTTTACTGAAATTGTGACCGCGCGGCTTAGGGATTTTTTCAAAAAAAGTTGTTCAGACGTCGAGGTCTAATTCTGTTTCCCATGATACAAACCCATCTGTTTCCACCGAAAAAGCTTTCAGGGGATCGTTTGCAACAGTTTGGGAACATTTTTGAGTGAATTGCAGAACGTCAGATTATTGCTGAAATTGTGACCGCGCGGCTTAGGGATTTTTTCAAAAAATGTTTTTCAGACGTCGGGGGCTAATTCTGTTTCCCATGATACAAACCCATCTGTTTCCACCGAAAAAGCTTTCAGGGGATCGTTTGCAACAGTTTGGGAACATTTTTGAGTGAATTGCAGAACGTCAGATTTTTACTGAAATTGTGACCGCGCGGCTTAGGGATTTTTTCAAAAAAAGTTGTTCAGACGTCGAGGGCTAATTCTGTTTCCCATGATACAAACCCATCTGTTTCCACCGAAAAAGCTTTCAGGGGATCGTTTGCAACAGTTTGGGAACATTTTTGAGTGAATTGCAGAACGTCAGATTTTTGCTGAAATTGTGACCGCGCGGCTTAGGGATTTTTTCAAAAAAAGTTGTTCAGACGTCGAGGGCTAATTCTGTTTTCCATGATAAAAACCTATCTGTTTCCACCGAAAAAGCTTTCAGGGGATCGTTTGCAACAGTTTGGGAACATTTTTGAGTGAATTGCAGAACGTCAAATTTTTGCTGAAATTGTGACCGCCCGGCTTAGGGATTTTTTCAAAAAAAGTTGTTCAGACGTCGAGGGCTAATTCTGCTTCCATGGTACAAACCCATCTATTTCCACCGAAAAAGCTTTCAGGGGATCGTTTGCAACAGTTTGGCACCATTTCTGAGTGAATTGAAGAACGTCAGATTATTCCTGAAATTGTGACCGCGCGGCTTAGGGATTTTTTTCAAAAAAAGTTGTTCAGACGTCGAGGGCTAATTCTGTTTCCCATGATTCAATCCCATCTGTTTCCACCGAAAAAGCTTTCAGGGGATCGTTTGCAACAGTTTGGGAACATTTTTGAGTGAATTGCAGAACGTCAGATTTTTGCTGAAATTGTGACCGCGCGGCTTAGGGATTTTTTCAAAAAAAGTTGTTCAGACGTCGAGGGCTAATTCTGCTTCCATGGTACAAACCCATCTATTTCCACCGAAAAAGCTTTCAGGGGATCGTTTGCAACAGTTTGGCACCATTTCTGAGTGAATTGAAGAACGTCAGATTATTCCTGAAATTGTGACCGCGCGGCTTAGGGATTTTTTTCAAAAAAAGTTGTTCAGACGTCGAGGGCTAATTCTGTTTCCCATGATTCAATCCCATCTGTTTCCACCGAAAAAGCTTTCAGGGGATCGTTTGCAACAGTTTGGGAACATTTTTGAGTGAATTGCAGAACGTCAGATTTTTGCTGAAATTGTGACCGCGCGGCTTAGGGATTTTTTCAAAAAAAGTTGTTCAGACGTCGAGGGCTAATTCTGTTTCCCATGATTCAATCCCATCTGTTTCCACCGAAAAAGCTTTCAGGGGATCGTTTGCAACAGTTTGGGAGCATTTTTGAGTGAATTGCAGAACGTCAGAATTTTGCTGAAATTGTGACCGCGCGGCTTAGGGATTTTTTCAAAAAAAGTTGTTCAGACGTCGAGGGCTAATTCTGCTTCCATGGTACAAACCCATCTATTTCCACCGAAAAAGCTTTCAGGGGATCGTTTGCAACAGTTTGGCACCATTTCTGAGTGAATTGAAGAACGTCAGATTATTCCTGAAATTGTGACCGCGCGGCTTAGGGATTTTTTTCAAAAAAAGTTGTTCAGACGTCGAGGGCTAATTCTGTTTCCCATGATTCAATCCCATCTGTTTCCACCGAAAAAGCTTTCAGGGGATCGTTTGCAACAGTTTGGGAACATTTTTGAGTGAATTGCAGAACGTCAGATTTTTGCTGAAATTGTGACGGCGCGGCTTAGGGACTTTTTCAAAAAAAGTTGTTCAGACAACCAGGGCTAATTCTGTTTCCCATGATTCAATCCCATCTGTTTCCACCGAAAAAGCTTTCAGGGGATCGTTTGCAACAGTTTGGGAACATTTTTGAGTGAACTGCAGAACGTCAGATTTTTGCTGAAATTGTGACCGCGCGGCTTAGGGATTTTTTCAAAAAAAGTTGTTCAGACGTCGAGGGCTAATTCTGCTTCCATGATACAAACCCATTTGTTTCCACCGAAAAAGCTTTCAGGGGATCGTTTGCAACAGTTTGGGAACATTTTTGAGTGAATTGCAGAACGTCAGATTTTTGCTGAAATTGTGACCGCGCGGCTTAGGGATTTTTTCAAAAAAAGTTGTTCAGACGTCGAGGGCTAATTCTGTTTCCCATGATTCAATCCCATCTGTTTCCACCGAAAAAGCTTTCAGGGGATCGTTTGCAACAGTTTGGGAGCATTTTTGAGTGAATTGCAGAACGTCAGAATTTTGCTGAAATTGTGACCGCGCGGCTTAGGGATTTTGTCAAAAAAAGTTGTTCAGACGTCGAGGGCTAATTCTGCTTCCATGATACAAACCCATTTGTTTCCACCGAAAAAGCTTTCAGGGGATCGTTTGCAACAGTTTGGGAACATTTTTGAGTGAATTGCAGAACGTCAGATTTTTGCTGAAATTGTGACCGCGCGGCTTAGGGATTTTTTCAAAAAAAGTTGTTCAGACGTCGAGGGCTAATTCTGTTTCCCATGATTCAATCCCATCTGTTTCCACCGTAAAAGCTTTCAGGGGATCGTTTGCAACAGTTTGGGAACATTTTTGATTGAATTGCAGAACGTCAGATTTTTGCTGAAATTGTGACCGCGCAGCTTAGGGATTTTTTCAAAAAAAGTTGTTCAGACGTCGAGGGCTAATTCTTTTTCCCATGATTCAATCCCATCTGTTTCCACCGAAAAAGCTTTCAGGGGATCGTTTGCAACAGTTTGGGAACATTTTTGAGTGAATTGCAGAACGTCAGATTTTTGCTGAAATTGTGACCGCGCGGCTTAGGGATTTTTTCAAAAAAAGTTGTTCAGACGTCGAGGGCTAATTCTGTTTTCCATGATAAAAACCTATTTGTTTCCACCGAAAAAGCTTTCAGGGGATCGTTTGCAACAGTTTGGGAACATTTTTGAGTGAATTGCAGAACGTCAGATTTTTGCTGAAATTGTGACCGCGCGGCTTAGGGATTTTTTCAAAAAAAGTTGTTCAGACGTCGAGGGCTCATTCTGCTTCCATGGTACAAACCCATCTGTTTCCACCGAAAAAGCTTTCAGGGGATCGTTTGCAACAGTTTGGCACCATTTCTGAGTGAATTGAAGAACGTCAGATTTTTCCTGAAATTGTGACCGCGCGGCTTAGGGATTTTTTTCGAAAAAAGTTGTTCAGACGTCGAGGGCTAATTCTGTTTCCCATGATTCAATCCCATCTGTTTCCACCGAAAAAGCTTTCAGGGGATCGTTTGCAACAGTTTGGGAACATTTTTGAGTGAATTGCAGAACGTCAGTTTTTTGCTGAAATTGTGACCGCGCGGCTTAGGGATTTTTTCAAAAAAAGTTGTTCAGACGTCGAGGGCTAATTCTGTTTCCCATGATTCAATCCCATCTGTTTCCACCGAAAAAGCTTTCAGGGGATCGTTTGCAACAGTTTGGGAACATTTTTGAGTGAATTGCAGAACGTCAGATTTTTGCTGAAATTGTGACCGCGCGGCTTAGGGATTTTTTCAAAAAAAGTTGTTCAGACGTCGAGGTCTAATTCTGTTTCCCATGATACAAACCCATCTGTTTCCACCGAAAAAGCTTTCAGGGGATCGTTTGCAACAGTTTAGGAACATTTTTGAGTGAATTGCAGAACGTCAGATTTTTGCTGAAATTGTGACCGCGCGGCTTAGGGATTTTTTCAAAAAAAGTTGTTCAGACGTCGAGGGCTAATTCTGTTTTCCATGATAAAAACCTATTCGTTTCCACCGAAAAAGCTTTCAGGGGATCGTTTGCAACAGTTTGGGAACATTTTTGAGTGAATTGCAGAACGTCAGATTTTTGCTGAAATTGTGACCGCGCGGCTTAGGGATTTTTTCAAAAAAAGTTGTTCAGACGTCGAGGGCTCATTCTGCTTCCATGGTACAAACCCATCTGTTTCCACCGAAAAAGCTTTCAGGGGATCGTTTGCAACAGTTTGGCACCATTTCTGAGTGAATTGAAGAACGTCAGATTTTTCCTGAAATTGTGACCGCGCGGCTTAGGGATTTTTTTCAAAAAAAGTTGTTCAGACGTCGAGGGCTAATTCTGTTTCCCATGATTCAATCCCATCTGTTTCCACCGAAAAAGCTTTCAGGGGATCGTTTGCAACAGTCTGGGAACATATTTGAATGAATTGCAGAACGTCAGAATTTTGCTGAAATTGTGACCGCGCGGCTTAGGGATTTTTTCAAAAAAAGTTGTTCAGACGTCGAGGGCTAATTCTGCTTCCATGATACAAATCCATCTGTTTCCACCGAAAAAGCTTTCAGGGGATCGTTTTCAACAGTTTGGGAACATTTTTGAGTGATTTGCAGAACGTCAGATTTTTGCTGAAATTGTGACCGCGCGGCTTAGGGATTTTTTCAGAAAAAGTTGTTCAGACGTCGAGGGCTAATTCTGCTTCCCATGATACAAACCCATCTGTTTCCACCGAAAAACCTTTCAGGGGATCGTTTGCAACAGTTTGGGAACATTTTTGAGTGAATTGCAGAACGTCAGATTTTTGCTGAAATTGTGACCGCGCGGCTTAGGGATTTTTTCAAAAAAAGTTGTTCAGACGTCGAGGGCTAATTTTGTTTCCCATGATACAAACCCAATCGGTTTCCACCGAAAAAGCTTCCAGTCGATCGTTTGCAACAGTTTGGGAACATTTTTGAGTGAATTGCAGAACGTCAGATTTTTGCTGAAATTGTGACCGCGCGGCTTAGGGATTTTTTCAAAAAAAGTTGTTCAGACGTCGAGGGCTAATTCTGCTTCCCATGATACAAACCCATCTGTTTCCACCGAAAAAGCTTTCAGGGGATCGTTTGCAACAGTTTGGGAACATTTTTGAGTGAATTGCAGAACGTCAGATTTTTACTGAAATTGTGACCGCGCGGCTTAGGGATTTTTTCAAAAAAAGTTGTTCAGACGTCGAGGGCTAATTCTGTTTCCCATGATACAAACCCATCTGTTTCCACCGAAAAAGCTTTCAGGGGATCGTTTGCAACAGTTTGGGAACATTTTTGAGTGAATTGCAGAACGTCAGATTTTTGCTGAAATTGTGACCGCGCGGCTTAGGTATTTTTTCAAAAAAAGTTGTTCAGACGTCGAGGGCTAATTCTGTTTTCCATGATAAAAACCTATCTGTTTCCACCGAAAAAGCTTTCAGGGGATCGTTTGCAACAGTTTGGGAACATTTTTGAGTGAATTGCAGAACGTCAGATTTTTGCTGAAATTGTGACCGCGCGGCTTAGGGATTTTTTCAAAAAAAGTTGTTCAGACGTCGAGGGCTCATTCTGTTTCCCATGATTCAATCCCATCTGTTTCCACCGAAAAAGCTTTCAGGGGATCGTTTGCAACAGTTTGGGAACATTTTTGAGTGAATTGCAGAACGTCAGATTTTTGCTGAAATTGTGACCGCGCGGCTTAGGGATTTTTTCAAAAAAAGTTGTTCAGACGTCGAGGGCTAATTCTGCTTCCATGGTACAAACCCATCTATTTCCACCGAAAAAGCTTTCAGGGGATCGTTTGCAACAGTTTGGCACCATTTCTGAGTGAATTGAAGAACGTCAGATTATTCCTGAAATTGTGACCGCGCGGCTTAGGGATTTTTTTCAAAAAAAGTTGTTCAGACGTCGAGGGCTAATTCTGTTTCCCATGATTCAATCCCATCTGTTTCCACCGAAAAAGCTTTCAGGGGATCGTTTGCAACAGTTTGGGAACATTTTTGAGTGAATTGCAGAACGTCAGATTTTTGCTGAAATTGTGACGGCGCGGCTTAGGGACTTTTTCAAAAAAAGTTGTTCAGACAACCAGGGCTAATTCTGTTTCCCATGATTCAATCCCATCTGTTTCCACCGAAAAAGCTTTCAGGGGATCGTTTGCAACAGTTTGGGAACATTTTTGAGTGAACTGCAGAACGTCAGATTTTTGCTGAAATTGTGACCGCGCGGCTTAGGGATTTTTTCAAAAAAAGTTGTTCAGACGTTGAGGGCTAATTCTGTTTCCCATGATTCAATCCCATCTGTTTCCACCGAAAAAGCTTTCAGGGGATCGTTTGCAACAGTTTGGGAGCATTTTTGAGTGAATTGCAGAACGTCAGAATTTTGCTGAAATTGTGACCGCGCGGCTTAGGGATTTTTTCAAAAAAAGTTGTTCAGACAACCAGGGCTAATTCTGTTTCCCATGATTCAATCCCATCTGTTTCCACCGAAAAAGCTTTCAGGGGATCGTTTGCAACAGTTTGGGAACATTTTTGATTGAATTGCAGAACGTCAGATTTTTGCTGAAATTGTGACCGCGCAGCTTAGGGATTTTTTCAAAAAAAGTTGTTCAGACGTCGAGGGCTAATTCTTTTTCCCATGATTCAATCCCATCTGTTTCCACCGAAAAAGCTTTCAGGGGATCGTTTGCAACAGTTTGGGAACATTCTTGAGTGAATTGCAGAACGTCAGATTTTTGCTGAAATTGTGACCGCGCGGCTTAGGGATTTTTTCAAAAAAAGTTGTTCAGACGTCGAGGTCTAATTCTGTTTCCCATGATACAAACCCATCTGTTTCCACCGAAAAAGCTTTCAGGGGATCGTTTGCAACAGTTTGGGAACATTTTTGAGTGAATTGCAGAACGTCAGATTTTTGCTGAAATTGTGACCGCGCGGCTTAGGGATTTTTTCAAAAAAAGTTGTTCAGACGTCGAGGGCTAATTCTGTTTTCCATGATAAAAACCTATTTGTTTCCACTGAAAAAGCTTTCAGGGGATCGTTTGCAACAGTTTGGGAACATTTTTGAGTGAATTGCAGAACGTCAGATTTTTGCTGAAATTGTGACCGCGCGGCTTAGGGATTTTTTCAAAAAAAGTTGTTCAGACGTCGAGGGCTCATTCTGCTTCCATGGTACAAACCCATCTGTTTCCACCGAAAAAGCTTTCAGGGGATCGTTTGCAACAGTTTGGCACCATTTCTGAGTGAATTGAAGAACGTCAGATTTTTCCTGAAATTGTGACCGCGCGGCTTAGGGATTTTTTTCGAAAAAAGTTCTTCAGACGTCGAGGGCTAATTCTGTTTCCCATGATTCAATCCCATCTGTTTCCACCGAAAAAGCTTTCAGGGGATCGTTTGCAACAGTTTGGGAACATTTTTGAGTGAATTGCAGAACGTCAGATTTTTGCTGAAATTGTGACCGCGCGGCTTAGGGATTTTTTCAAAAAAAGTTGTTCAGACGTCGAGGGCTAATTCTGTTTCCCATGATTCAATCCCATCTGTTTCCACCGAAAAAGCTTTCAGGGGATCGTTTGCAACAGTTTGGGAACATTTTTGAGTGAATTGCAGAACGTCAGATTTTTGCTGAAATTGTGACCGCGCGGCTTAGGGATTTTTTCAAAAAAAGTTGTTCAGACGTCGAGGGCTAATTCTTTTTCCCATGATTCAATCCCATCTGTTTCCACCGAAAAAGCTTTCAGGGGATCGTTTGCAACAGTTTGGGAACATTCTTGAGTGAATTGCAGAACGTCAGATTTTTGCTGAAATTGTGACCGCGCGGCTTAGGGATTTTTTCAAAAAAAGTTGTTCAGACGTCGAGGTCTAATTCTGTTTCCCATGATACAAACCCATCTGTTTCCACCGAAAAAGCTTTCAGGGGATCGTTTGCAACAGTTTAGGAACATTTTTGAGTGAATTGCAGAACGTCAGATTTTTGCTGAAATTGTGACCGCGCGGCTTAGGGATTTTTTTAAAAAAAATTGTTCAGACGTCGAGGGCTAATTCTGTTTTCCATGATAAAAACCTATTTGTTTCCACCGAAAAAGCTTTCAGGGGATCGTTTGCAACAGTTTGGGAACATTTTTGAGTGAATTGCAGAACGTCAGATTTTTGCTGAAATTGTGACCGCGCGGCTTAGGGATTTTTTCAAAAAAAGTTGTTCAGACGTCGAGGGCTCATTCTGCTTCCATGGTACAAACCCATCTGTTTCCACCGAAAAAGCTTTCAGGGGATCGTTTGCAACAGTTTGGCACCATTTCTGAGTGAATTGAAGAACGTCAGATTTTTCCTGAAATTGTGACCGCGCGGCTTAGGGATTTTTTTCAAAAAAAGTTGTTCAGACGTCGAGGGCTAATTCTGTTTCCCATGATTCAATCCCATCTGTTTCCACCGAAAAAGCTTTCAGGGGATCGTTTGCAACAGTTTGGGAACATATTTGAATGAATTGCAGAACGTCAGAATTTTGCTGAAATTGTGACCGCGCGGCTTAGGGATTTTTTCAAAAAAAGTTGTTCAGACGTCGAGGGCTAATTCTGTTTCCCATGATTCAATCCCATCTGTTTCCACCGAAAAAGCTTTCAGGGGATCGTTTGCAACAGTTTGGGAACATTTTTGAGTGAATTGCAGAACGTCAGATTTTTGCTGAAATTGTGACCGCGCGGCTTAGGGATTTTTTCAAAAAAAGTTGTTCAGACGTCGAGGGCTAATTCTGCTTCCATGATACAAATCCATCTGTTTCCACCGAAAAAGCTTTCAGGGGATCGTTTGGAACAGTTTGGCACCATTTCTGAGTGAATTGCAGAACGTCAGATTGTTGCTGAAATTGTGACCGCGCGGCTTAGGGATTTTTTCAAAAAAAGTTGTTCAGACGTCGAGGGCTCATTCTGTTTCCCATGATTCAATCCCATCTGTTTCCACCGAAAAAGCTTTCAGGGGATCGTTTTCAACAGTTTGGGAACATTTTTGAGTGATTTGCAGAACGTCAGATTTTTGCTGAAATTGTGACCGCGCGGCTTAGGGATTTTTTCAGAAAAAGTTGTTCAGACGTCGAGGGCTAATTCTGCTTCCCATGATACAAACCCATCTGTTTCCACCGAAAAACCTTTCAGGGGATCGTTTGCAACAGTTTGGGAACATTTTTGAGTGAATTGCAGAACGTCAGATTTTTGCTGAAATTGTGACCGCGCGGCTTAGGGATTTTTTCAAAAAAAGTTGTTCAGACGTCGAGGGCTAATTTTGTTTCCCATGATACAAACCCAATCGGTTTCCACCGAAAAAGCTTCCAGTCGATCGTTTGCAACAGTTTGGGAACATTTTTGAGTGAATTGCGGAACGTCAGATTTTTGCTGAAATTGTGACCGCGCGGCTTAGGGATTTTTTCAAAAAAAGTTGTTCAGACGTCGAGGGCTAATTTTGTTTCCCATGATACAAACCCAATCGGTTTCCACCGAAAAAGCTTCCAGTCGATCGTTTGCAACAGTTTGGGAACATTTTTGAGTGAATTGCAGAACGTCAGATTTTTGCTGAAATTGTGACCGCGCGGCTTAGGGATTTTTTCAAAAAAAGTTGTTCAGACGTCGAGGGCTAATTCTGCTTCCCATGATACAAACCCATCTGTTTCCACCGAAAAAGCTTTCAGGGGATCGTTTGCAACAGTTTGGGAACATTTTTGAGTGAATTGCAGAACGTCAGATTTTTACTGAAATTGTGACCGCGCGGCTTAGGGATTTTTTCAAAAAAAGTTGTTCAGACGTCGAGGGCTAATTCTGTTTCCCATGATAAAAACCTATCTGTTTCCACCGAAAAAGCTTTCAGGGGATCGTTTGCAACAGTTTGGGAACATTTTTGAGTGAATTGCAGAACGTCAGATTTTTGCTGAAATTGTGACCGCGCGGCTTAGGGATTTTTTCAAAAAAAGTTGTTCAGACGTCGAGGGCTCATTCTGTTTCCCATGATTCAATCCCATCTGTTTCCACCGAAAAAGCTTTCAGGGGATCGTTTGCAACAGTTTGGGAACATTTTTGAGTGAATTGCAGAACGTCAGATTTTTGCTGAAATTGTGACCGCGCGGCTTAGGGATTTTTTCAAAAAAAGTTGTTCAGACGTCGAGGGCTAATTCTGCTTCCATGGTACAAACCCATCTATTTCCACCGAAAAAGCTTTCAGGGGATCGTTTGCAACAGTTTGGCACCATTTCTGAGTGAATTGAAGAACGTCAGATTATTCCTGAAATTGTGACCGCGCGGCTTAGGGATTTTTTTCAAAAAAAGTTGTTCAGACGTCGAGGGCTAATTCTGTTTCCCATGATTCAATCCCATCTGTTTCCACCGAAAAAGCTTTCAGGGGATCGTTTGCAACAGTTTGGGAACATTTTTGAGTGAATTGCAGAACGTCAGATTTTTGCTGAAATTGTGACGGCGCGGCTTAGGGACTTTTTCAAAAAAAGTTGTTCAGACAACCAGGGCTAATTCTGTTTCCCATGATTCAATCCCATCTGTTTCCACCGAAAAAGCTTTCAGGGGATCGTTTGCAACAGTTTGGGAACATTTTTGAGTGAACTGCAGAACGTCAGATTTTTGCTGAAATTGTGACCGCGCGGCTTAGGGATTTTTTCAAAAAAAGTTGTTCAGACGTCGAGGGCTAATTCTGCTTCCATGATACAAACCCATTTGTTTCCACCGAAAAAGCTTTCAGGGGATCGTTTGCAACAGTTTGGGAACATTTTTGAGTGAATTGCAGAACGTCAGATTTTTGCTGAAATTGTGACCGCGCGGCTTAGGGATTTTTTCAAAAAAAGTTGTTGAGACGTCGAGGGCTAATTCTGTTTCCCATGATTCAATCCCATCTGTTTCCACCGAAAAAGCTTTCAGGGGATCGTTTGCAACAGTTTGGGAACATTTTTGATTGAATTGCAGAACGTCAGATTTTTGCTGAAATTGTGACCGCGCGGCTTAGGGATTTTTTCAAAAAAAGTTGTTCAGACGTCGAGGGCTAATTCTTTTTCCCATGATTCAATCCCATCTGTTTCCACCGAAAAAGCTTTCAGGGGATCGTTTGCAACAGTTTGGGAACATTCTTGAGTGAATTGCAGAACGTCAGATTTTTGCTGAAATTGTGACCGCGCGGCTTAGGGATTTTTTCAAAAAAAGTTGTTCAGACGTCGAGGTCTAATTCTGTTTCCCATGATACAAACCCATCTGTTTCCACCGAAAAAGCTTTCAGGGGATCGTTTGCAACAGTTTGGGAACATTTTTGAGTGAATTGCAGAACGTCAGATTTTTGCTGAAATTGTGACCGCGCGGCTTAGGGATTTTTTCAAAAAAAGTTGTTCAGACGTCGAGGGCTAATTCTGTTTTCCATGATAAAAACCTATTTGTTTCCACCGAAAAAGCTTTCAGGGGATCGTTTGCAACAGTTTGGGAACATTTTTGAGTGAATTGCAGAACGTCAGATTTTTGCTGAAATTGTGACCGCGCGGCTTAGGGATTTTTTCAAAAAAAGTTGTTCAGACGTCGAGGGCTCATTCTGCTTCCATGGTACAAACCCATCTGTTTCCACCGAAAAAGCTTTCAGGGGATCGTTTGCAACAGTTTGGCACCATTTCTGAGTGAATTGAAGAACGTCAGATTTTTCCTGAAATTGTGACCGCGCGGCTTAGGGATTTTTTTCGAAAAAAGTTGTTCAGACGTCGAGGGCTCATTCTGTTTCCCATGATTCAATCCCATCTGTTTCCACCGAAAAAGCTTTCAGGGGATCGTTTGCAACAGTTTGGGAACATTTTTGAGTGAATTGCAGAACGTCAGATTTTTGCTGAAATTGTGACCGCGCGGCTTAGGGATTTTTTCAAAAAAAGTTGTTCAGACGTCGAGGGCTAATTCTGCTTCCATGGTACAAACCCATCTATTTCCACCGAAAAAGCTTTCAGGGGATCGTTTGCAACAGTTTGGCACCATTTCTGAGTGAATTGAAGAACGTCAGATTATTCCTGAAATTGTGACCGCGCGGTTTAGGGATTTTTTTCAAAAAAAGTTGTTCAGACGTCGAGGGCTAATTCTGTCTCCCATGATTCAATCCCATCTGTTTCCACCGAAAAAGCTTTCAGGGGATCGTTTGCAACAGTTTGGGAACATTTTTGAGTGAATTGCAGAACGTCAGATTTTTGCTGAAATTGTGACGGCGCGGCTTAGGGACTTTTTCAAAAAAAGTTGTTCAGACAACCAGGGCTAATTCTGTTTCCCATGATTCAATCCCATCTGTTTCCACCGAAAAAGCTTTCAGGGGATCGTTTGCAACAGTTTGGGAACATTTTTGAGTGAACTGCAGAACGTCAGATTTTTGCTGAAATTGTGACCGCGCGGCTTAGGGATTTTTTCAAAAAAAGTTGTTCAGACGTCGAGGGCTAATTCTGCTTCCATGATACAAACCCATTTGTTTCCACCGAAAAAGCTTTCAGGGGATCGTTTGCAACAGTTTGGGAACATTTTTGAGTGAATTGCAGAACGTCAGATTTTTGCTGAAATTGTGACCGCGCGGCTTAGGGATTTTTTCAAAAAAAAGTTGTTCAGACGTCGAGGGCTAATTCTGTTTCCCATGATTCAATCCCATCTGTTTCCACCGAAAAAGCTTTCAGGGGATCGTTTGCAACAGTTTGGGAGCATTTTTGAGTGAATTGCAGAACGTCAGAATTTTGCTGAAATTGTGACCGCGCGGCTTAGGGATTTTTTCAAAAAAAGTTGTTCAGACGTCGAGGGCTAATTCTGCTTCCATGATACAAACCCATTTGTTTCCACCGAAAAAGCTTTCAGGGGATCGTTTGCAACAGTTTGGGAACATTTTTGAGTGAATTGCAGAACGTCAGATTTTTGCTGAAATTGTGACCGCGCGGCTTAGGGATTTTTTCAAAAAAAGTTGTTGAGACGTCGAGGGCTAATTCTGTTTCCCATGATTCAATCCCATCTGTTTCCACCGAAAAAGCTTTCAGGGGATCGTTTGCAACAGTTTGGGAACATTTTTGATTGAATTGCAGAACGTCAGATTTTTGCTGAAATTGTGACCGCGCGGCTTAGGGATTTTTTCAAAAAAAGTTGTTCAGACGTCGAGGGCTAATTCTTTTTCCCATGATTCAATCCCATCTGTTTCCACCGAAAAAGCTTTCAGGGGATCGTTTGCAACAGTTTGGGAACATTCTTGAGTGAATTGCAGAACGTCAGATTTTTGCTGAAATTGTGACCGCGCGGCTTAGGGATTTTTTCAAAAAAAGTTGTTCAGACGTCGAGGTCTAATTCTGTTTCCCATGATACAAACCCATCTGTTTCCACCGAAAAAGCTTTCAGGGGATCGTTTGCAACAGTTTGGGAACATTTTTGAGTGAATTGCAGAACGTCAGATTTTTGCTGAAATTGTGACCGCGTGGCTTAGGGATTTTTTCAAAAAAAGTTGTTCAGACGTCGAGGGCTAATTCTGTTTTCCATGATAAAAACCTATTTGTTTCCACCGAAAAAGCTTTCAGGGGATCGTTTGCAACAGTTTGGGAACATTTTTGAGTGAATTGCAGAACGTCAGATTTTTGCTGAAATTGTGACCGCGCGGCTTAGGGATTTTTTCAAAAAAAGTTGTTCAGACGTCGAGGGCTCATTCTGCTTCCATGGTACAAACCCATCTGTTTCCACCGAAAAAGCTTTCAGGGGATCGTTTGCAACAGTTTGGCACCATTTCTGAGTGAATTGAAGAACGTCAGATTTTTCCTGAAATTGTGACCGCGCGGCTTACGGATTTTTTTCGAAAAAAGTTGTTCAGACGTCGAGGGCTAATTCTGTTTCCCATGATTCAATCCCATCTGTTTCCACCGAAAAAGCTTTCAGGGGATCGTTTGCAACAGTTTGGGAACATTTTTGAGTGAATTGCAGAACGTCAGATTTTTGCTGAAATTGTGACGGCGCGGCTTAGGGACTTTTTCAAAAAAAGTTGTTCAGACAACCAGGGCTAATTCTGTTTCCCATGATTCAATCCCATCTGTTTCCACCGAAAAAGCTTTCAGGGGATCGTTTGCAACAGTTTGGGAACATTTTTGAGTGAATTGCAGAACGTCAGATTTTTGCTGAAATTGTGACGGCGCGGCTTAGGGACTTTTTCAAAAAAAGTTGTTCAGACAACCAGGGCTAATTCTTTTTCCCATGATTCAATCCCATCTGTTTCCACCGAAAAAGCTTTCAGGGGATCGTTTGCAACAGTTTGGGAACATTCTTGAGTGAATTGCAGAACGTCAGATTTTTGCTGAAATTGTGACCGCGCGGCTTAGGGATTTTTTCAAAAAAAGTTGTTCAGACGTCGAGGTCTAATTCTGTTTCCCATGATACAAACCCATCTGTTTCCACCGAAAAAGCTTTCAGGGGATCGTTTGCAACAGTTTGGGAACATTTTTGAGTGAATTGCAGAACGTCAGATTTTTGCTGAAATTGTGACCGCGCGGCTTAGGGATTTTTTCAAAAAAAGTTGTTCAGACGTCGAGGGCTAATTCTGTTTTCCATGATAAAAACCTATTTGTTTCCACCGAAAAAGCTTTCAGGGGATCGTTTGCAACAGTTTGGGAACATTTTTGAGTGAATTGCAGAACGTCAGATTTTTGCTGAAATTGTGACCGCGCGGCTTAGGGATTTTTTCAAAAAAAGTTGTTCAGACGTCGAGGGCTCATTCTGCTTCCATGGTACAAACCCATCTGTTTCCACCGAAAAAGCTTTCAGGGGATCGTTTGCAACAGTTTGGCACCATTTCTGAGTGAATTGAAGAACGTCAGATTTTTCCTGAAATTGTGACCGCGCGGCTTAGGGATTTTTTTCGAAAAAAGTTGTTCAGACGTCGAGGGCTCATTCTGTTTCCCATGATTCAATCCCATCTGTTTCCACCGAAAAAGCTTTCAGGGGATCGTTTGCAACAGTTTGGGAACATTTTTGAGTGAATTGCAGAACGTCAGATTTTTGCTGAAATTGTGACCGCGCGGCTTAGGGATTTTTTCAAAAAAAGTTGTTCAGACGTCGAGGGCTAATTCTGCTTCCATGGTACAAACCCATCTATTTCCACCGAAAAAGCTTTCAGGGGATCGTTTGCAACAGTTTGGCACCATTTCTGAGTGAATTGAAGAACGTCAGATTATTCCTGAAATTGTGACCGCGCGGTTTAGGGATTTTTTTCAAAAAAAGTTGTTCAGACGTCGAGGGCTAATTCTGTCTCCCATGATTCAATCCCATCTGTTTCCACCGAAAAAGCTTTCAGGGGATCGTTTGCAACAGTTTGGGAACATTTTTGAGTGAATTGCAGAACGTCAGATTTTTGCTGAAATTGTGACGGCGCGGCTTAGGGACTTTTTCAAAAAAAGTTGTTCAGACAACCAGGGCTAATTCTGTTTCCCATGATTCAATCCCATCTGTTTCCACCGAAAAAGCTTTCAGGGGATCGTTTGCAACAGTTTGGGAACATTTTTGAGTGAACTGCAGAACGTCAGATTTTTGCTGAAATTGTGACCGCGCGGCTTAGGGATTTTTTCAAAAAAAGTTGTTCAGACGTCGAGGGCTAATTCTGCTTCCATGATACAAACCCATTTGTTTCCACCGAAAAAGCTTTCAGGGGATCGTTTGCAACAGTTTGGGAACATTTTTGAGTGAATTGCAGAACGTCAGATTTTTGCTGAAATTGTGACCGCGCGGCTTAGGGATTTTTTCAAAAAAAAGTTGTTCAGACGTCGAGGGCTAATTCTGTTTCCCATGATTCAATCCCATCTGTTTCCACCGAAAAAGCTTTCAGGGGATCGTTTGCAACAGTTTGGGAGCATTTTTGAGTGAATTGCAGAACGTCAGAATTTTGCTGAAATTGTGACCGCGCGGCTTAGGGATTTTTTCAAAAAAAGTTGTTCAGACGTCGAGGGCTAATTCTGCTTCCATGATACAAACCCATTTGTTTCCACCGAAAAAGCTTTCAGGGGATCGTTTGCAACAGTTTGGGAACATTTTTGAGTGAATTGCAGAACGTCAGATTTTTGCTGAAATTGTGACCGCGCGGCTTAGGGATTTTTTCAAAAAAAGTTGTTGAGACGTCGAGGGCTAATTCTGTTTCCCATGATTCAATCCCATCTGTTTCCACCGAAAAAGCTTTCAGGGGATCGTTTGCAACAGTTTGGGAACATTTTTGATTGAATTGCAGAACGTCAGATTTTTGCTGAAATTGTGACCGCGCGGCTTAGGGATTTTTTCAAAAAAAGTTGTTCAGACGTCGAGGGCTAATTCTTTTTCCCATGATTCAATCCCATCTGTTTCCACCGAAAAAGCTTTCAGGGGATCGTTTGCAACAGTTTGGGAACATTTCTGAGTGAATTGAAGAACGTCAGATTTTTCCTGAAATTGTGACCGCGCGGCTTACGGATTTTTTTCGAAAAAAGTTGTTCAGACGTCGAGGGCTAATTCTGTTTCCCATGATTCAATCCCATCTGTTTCCACCGAAAAAGCTTTCAGGGGATCGTTTGCAACAGTTTGGGAACATTTTTGAGTGAATTGCAGAACGTCAGATTTTTGCTGAAATTGTGATCGCGCGGCTTAGGGATTTTTTCAAAAAAAGTTGTTCAGACGTCGAGGGCTAATTCTTTTTCCCATGATTCAATCCCATCTGTTTCCACCGAAAAAGCTTTCAGGGGATCGTTTGCAACAGTTTGGCACCATTTCTGAGTGAATTGCAGAACGTCAGATTTTTGCTGAAATTGTGACCGCGCGGCTTAGGGATTTTTTCAAAAAAAGTTGTTCAGACGTCGAGGTCTAATTCTGTTTCCCATGATACAAACCCATCTGTTTCCACCGAAAAAGCTTTCAGGGGATCGTTTGCAACAGTTTAGGAACATTTTTCAGTGAATTGCAGAACGTCAGATTTTTGCTGAAATTGTGAAATTGTGGCTTAGGGATTTTTTCAAAAAAAGTTGTTCAGACGTCGAGGGCTAATTCTGTTTTCCATGATAAAAACCTATTTGTTTCCACCGAAAAAGCTTTCAGGGGATCGTTTGCAACAGTTTGGGAACATTTTTGAGTGAATTGCAGAACGTCAGATTTTTGCTGAAATTGTGACCGCGCGGCTTAGGGATTTTTTCAAAAAAAGTTGTTCAGACGTCGAGGGCTCATTCTGCTTCCATGGTACAAACCCATCTGTTTCCACCGAAAAAGCTTTCAGGGGATCGTTTGCAACAGTTTGGCACCATTTCTGAGTGAATTGAAGAACGTCAGATTTTTCCTGAAATTGTGACCGCGCGGCTTAGGGATTTTTTTCAAAAAAAGTTGTTCAGACGTCGAGGGCTAATTCTGTTTCCCATGATTCAATCCCATCTGTTTCCACCGAAAAAGCTTTCAGGGGATCGTTTGCAACAGTTTGGGAACATATTTGAATGAATTGCAGAACGTCAGAATTTTGCTGAAATTGTGACCGCGCGGCTTAGGGATTTTTTCAAAAAAAGTTGTTCAGACGTCGAGGGCTAATTCTGTTTCCCATGATTCAATCCCATCTGTTTCCACCGAAAAAGCTTTCAGGGGATCGTTTGCAACAGTTTGGCACCATTTCTGAGTGAATTGCAGAACGTCAGATTTTTGCTGAAATTGGGACCGCGCGGCTTAGGGATTTTTTCAAAAAAAGTTGTTCAGACGTCGAGGGCTCATTCTGTTTCCCATGATACAAACCCACCTGTTTCCACCGAAAAAGCTGTCAGGGGATCGTTTGCAACAGTTTCGGAACATTTTTGAGTGAATTGCAGAACGTCAGAATTTTGCTGAAATTGTGACGGCGCGGCTTAGGGATTTTTTCACAAAAAGTTGTTCAGACGTCGAGGGCTAATTCTGTTTCCCATGATTCAATCCCATCTGTTTCCACCGAAAAAGCTTTCAGGAGATCGTTTGCAACAGTTTGGGAACATTTTTGAGTGAATTGCGGAACGTCAGATTTTTGCTGAAATTGTGACCGCACGGCTTAGGGATTTTTTCAAAAAAAGTTGTTCAGACGTCGAGGGCTAATTCTGTTTCCCATAATAAAAACCTATCTGTTTCCACCGAAAAAGCTTTCAGGGGATCGTTTGCAACAGTTTGGGAACATTTCTGAGTGAATTGCAGAACGTCAGATTTTTGCTGAAATTGTGACCGCGCGGCTTAGGGATTTTTTCAAAAAAAGTTGTTCAGACGTCGAGGGCTAATTCTGTTTCCCATGATAAAAACCTATCTGTTTCCACCGAAAAAGCTTTCAGGGGATCGTTTGCAACAGTTTTGCACCATTTCTGAGTGAATTGCGGAACGTCAGATTTTTGCTGAAATTGTGACCGCGCGGCTTAGGGTTTTTTTCAAAAAAAGTTGTTCAGACGTCGAGGGCTAATTCTGCTTCCATGATACAAACCCATCTGTTTCCACCGAAAAAGCTTTCAGGGGATCGTTTGCAACAGTTTGGCACCATTTCTGAGTGAATTGCAGAACGTCAGATTTTTGCTGAAATTGTGACCGCGCGGCTTAGGGATTTTTTCAAAAAAAGTTGTTCAGACGTCGAGGGCTCATTCTGTTTCCCATGATACAAACCCACCTGTTTCCACCGAAAAAGCTTTCAGGGGATCGTTTGCAACAGTTTGGGAACATTTTTGAGTGAATTGCAGAACGTCAGAATTTAGCTGAAAGTGTGACTGCGCGGCTTAGGGATTTTTTCATAAAAAGTTTTTCAGACGTCGAGGGCTAATTCTGCTTCCATGATACAAACCCATCTGTTTCCACCGAGAAAGCTTTCAGGGGATCGTTTGCAACAGTTTGGCACCATTTCTGAGTGAATTGCAGAACGTCAGATTTTTGCTGAAATTGTGACCGCGCGGCTTAGGGATTTTCTCAAAAAAAGTTGTTCAGACGTCGAGGGCTCATTCTGTTTCCCATGATTCAATCCCATCTGTTTCCACCGAAAAAGCTTTCAGGGGATCGTTTGCAACAGTTTGGGAACATTTTTGAGTGAATTGCAGAACGTCAGATTTTTGCTGAAATTGTTACCGCGCGGCTTAGGGATTTTTTCAAAAAAAGTTGTTCAGACGTCGAGGGCTAATTCTGTTTCCCATGATACAAACCCATCTGTTTCCACCGAAAAAGCTTTCAGGGGATCTTTTGCAACAGTTTGGCACCATTTTTGAGTGAATTGCAGAACGTCAGAATATTGCTGAAATTGTGACCGCGCGGCTTAGGGATTTTTTTCAAAAAAAGTTGTTCAGACGTCAAGGGCTCATTCTGTTTCCCATGATTCAAACCCATCTGTTTCCACCGAAAAAGCTTTCAGGGGATCGTTTGCAACAGTTTGGGAACATTTTTGAGTGAATTGCAGAATGTCAGATTTTTGCTGAAATTGTGACCGCGCGGCTTAGGGATTTTTTCAAAAAAAGTTGTTCAGACGTCAAGGGCTAATTCTGTTTCCCATGATACAAACCTATCTGTTTCCACCGAAAAAGCTTTCAGGGGATCGTTTGCAACAGTTTGGCACCATTTCTGAGTGAATTGCAGAACGTCAGATTTTTGCTGAAATTGTGACCGCACGGCTTAGGGATTTTTTCAAAAAAAGTTGTTCAGACGTCGAGGGCTCATTCTGTTTCCCATGATTCAATCCCATCTGTTTCCACCGAAAAAGCTTTCAGGGGATCGTTTGCAACAGTTTGGGAACATTTCTGAGTGAATTGCAGAACGTCAGATTTTTGCTGAAATTGTGACCGCGCGGCTTAGGGATTTTTTCAAAAAAAGTTGTTCAGACGTCGAGGGCTAATTCTGCTTCCCATGATACAAACCCATATGTTTCCACCGAAAAAGCTTTCAGGGGATCGTTTGCAACAGTTTGGGAACATTTTTGAGTGAATTGCAGAACGTCAGATTTTTGCTGAAATTCTGACCGCGCGGCTTAGGGATTTTTTAAAAAAAAGGTTTTCAGACGTCGGGGGCTAATTCTGTTTCCCATGATACAAACCCATCTGTTTCCACCGAAAAAGCTTTCAGGGGATCGTTTGCAACAGTTTGGGAACATTTTTGAGTGAATTGCAGAACGTCAGAATTTTGCTGAAATTGTGACCGCGCGGCTTAGGGATTTTTTCAAAAAAAGTTGTTCAGACGTCGAGGGCTAATTCTGTTTCCCATGATTCAATCCCATCTTTTTCCACCGAAAAAGCTTTCAGGGGATCGTTTGCAACAGTTTGGGAACATTTTTGAGTGAATTGCAGAACGTCAGATTTTTGCTGAAATTGTGACCGCGCGGCTTAGGGATTTTTTCAAAAAAAGTTGTTCAGACGTCGAGGGCTAATTCTGTTTCCCATGATAAAAACCTATCTGTTTCCACCGAAAAAGCTTTCAGGGGATCGTTTGCAACAGTTTGGGAACATTTTTGAGTGAATTGCAGAACGTCAGATTTTTGCTGAAATTGTGACCGCGCGGCTTAGGGATTTTTTCAAAAAAAGTTGTTCAGACGTCGAGGGCTAATTCTGTTTCCCATGATTCAATCCCATCTGTTTCCACCGAAAAAGCTTTCAGGGGATCGTTTGCAACAGTTTGGGAACATTTTTGAGTGAATTGCAGAACGTCAGATTTTTGCTGAAATTGTGACCGCGCGGCTTAGGGATTTTTTCAAAAAACGTTGTTCAGACGTCGAGGGCTAATTCTGCTTCCATGATACAAACCCATCTGTTTCCACCGAAAAAGCTTTCAGGGGATCGTTTGCAACAGTTTGGCACCATGTCTGAGTGAATTGCAGAACGTCAGATTTTTGCTGAAATTGTGACCGCGCGGCTTAGGGATTTTTTCAGAAAAAGTTGTTCAGACGTCGAGGGCTAATTCTGCTTCCATGATACAAACCCATCTGTTTCCACCGAAAAAGCTTTCAGGGGATCGTTTGCAACAGTTTGGCACCATTTCTGAGTGAATTGCAGAACGTCAGATTTTTGCTGAAATTGTGACCGCGCGGCTTAGGGATTTTTTAAAAAAAAGTTGTTCAGACGTCGAGGGCTAATTCTGTTTCCCATGATACAAACGCATCTGTTTCCACCTAAAAAGCTTCCAGGGGATCGTTTGCAACAGTTTGGGAACATTTTTGAGTGAATTGCAGAACGTCAGAATTTAGCTGAAAGTGTGACTGCGCGGCTTAGGGATTTTTTCAAAAAAAGTTTTTCTAACGTCGAGGGCTAATTCTGCTTCCCATGATACAAACCCATCTGTTTCCACCGAAAAAGCTTTCAGGGGATCGTTTGCAACAGTTTGGCACCATTTCTGAGTGAATTGCAGAACGTCAGATTTTTGCTGAAATTGTGACCGCGCGGCTTAGGGATTTTTTCAAAAAAAGTTGTTCAGACGTCGAGGGCTAATTCTGTTTCCCATGATTCAATCCCATCTGTTTCCACGGAAAAAGCTTTCAGGGGATCGTTTGCCACAGTTTGGGAACATTTTTGAGTGAATTGCAGAACGTCAGATTTTTGCTGAAATTGTGACCGCGCGGCTTAGGGATTTTTTCAAAAAAAGTATTTCAGACGTCGAGGGCTAATTCTGCTTCCCATGATACAAACCCATCTGTTTCCACCGAAAAAGCTTTCAGGGGATCGTTTGCAACCGTTTGGCACCATTTCTGAGTGAATTGCAGAACATCAGATTTTTGCTGAAATTCTGACCGCGCGGCTTAGGGATTTTTTCAAAAAAAGTTGTTCAGACGTCGAGGGCTAATTCTGCTTCCATGATACAAACCCATCTGTTTCCACCGAAAAAGCTTTCAGGGGATCGTTTGCAACAGTTTGGCACCATTTCTGAGTGAATTGCAGAACGTCAGATTTTTGCTGAAATTGTGACCGCGCGGCTTAGGGATTTTTTCAAAAAAAAGTTGTTCAGACGTCGAGGGCTCATTCTGTTTCCCATGATTCAATCCCATCTGTTTCCACCGAAAAAGCTTTCAGGGGATCGTTTGCAACAGTTTGGGAACATTTTTGAGTGAATTGCAGAACGTCAGATTTTTGCTGAAATTGTGACCGCGCGGCTTAGGGATTTTTTCAAAAAAAGTTGTTCAGACGTCGAGGGCTAATTCTGCTTCCCATGATACAAACCCATCTGTTTCCACCGAAAAAGCTTTCAGGGGATCGTTTGCAACAGTTTGGGAACATTTTTGAGTGAATTGCAGAACGTCAGATTTTTGCTGAAATTGTGAATGCGCGGCTTAGGGATTTTTTCAAAAAAAGTTGTTCAGACGTCGAGGGCTAATTTTGTTTCCCATGATACAAACCCATCTGTTTCCACCGAAAAAGCTTCCAGTCGATCGTTTGCAACAGTTTGGGAACATTTTTGAGTGAATTGCAGAACGTCAGATTTTTGCTGAAATTGTGACCGCGCGGCTTAGGGATTTTTTCAAAAAAAGTTGTTCAGACGTCGGGGGCTAATTCTGTTTCCCATGATACAAACCCATCTGTTTCCACCGAAAAAGCTTTCAGGGGATCGTTTGCAACAGTTTGGGACCATTTCTGAGTGAATTGCAGAACGTCAGCTTTTTGCTGAAATTGTGACCGCGCGGCTTAGGGATTTTTTCAAAAAAAGTTGTTCAGACGTCGAGGGCTCGTTCTGTTTCCCATGATTCAATCCCATCTGTTTCCACCGAAAAAGCTTTCAGGGGATCGTTTGCAACAGTTTGGGAACATTTTTGAGTGATTTGCAGAACGTCAGATTTTTGCTGAAATTGTGACCGCGCGGCTTAGGGATTTTTTTCAAAAAAAGTTGTTCAGACGTCGAGGGCTAATTCTGCATCCCATGATACAAACCCATCTGTTTCCACCGAAAAACCTTTCAGGGGATCGTTTGCAACAGTTTGGGAACATTTTTGAGTGAATTGCAGAACGTCAGATTTTTGCTGAAATTGTGACCGCGCGACTTAGGGATTTTTTCAAAAAAATTTGTTCAGACGTCGAGGGCTAATTTTGTTTCCCATGATACAAACCCATCTGTTTCCACCGAAAAAGCTTCCAGTTGATCGTTTGCAACAGTTTGGGAACATTTTTGAGTGAATTGCAGAACGTCAGATTTTTGCTGAAATTGTGACCGCGCGGCTTAGGGATTTTTTCAAAAAATGTTTTTCAGACGTCGGGGGCTAATTCTGTTTCCCATGATACAAACCCATCTGTTTCCACCGAAAAAGCTTTCAGGGGATCGTTTGCAACAGTTTGGGAACATTTTTGAGTGAATTGCAGAACGTCAGATTTTTGCTGAAATTGTGACCGCGCGGCTTAGGGATTTTTTCAAAAAAAGTTGTTCAGACGTCGAGGTCTAATTCTGTTTCCCATGATACAAACCCATCTGTTTCCACCGAAAAAGCTTTCAGGGGATCGTTTGCAACAGTTTGGGAACATTTTTGAGTGAATTGCAGAACGTCAGATTATTGCTGAAATTGTGACCGCGCGGCTTAGGGATTTTTTCAAAAAATGTTTTTCAGACGTCGGGGGCTAATTCTGTTTCCCATGATACAAACCCATCTGTTTCCACCGAAAAAGCTTTCAGGGGATCGTTTGCAACAGTTTGGGAACATTTTTGAGTGAATTGCAGAACGTCAGATTTTTACTGAAATTGTGACCGCGCGGCTTAGGGATTTTTTCAAAAAAAGTTGTTCAGACGTCGAGGGCTAATTCTGTTTCCCATGATACAAACCCATCTGTTTCCACCGAAAAAGCTTTCAGGGGATCGTTTGCAACAGTTTGGGAACATTTTTGAGTGAATTGCAGAACGTCAGATTTTTGCTGAAATTGTGACCGCGCGGCTTAGGGATTTTTTCAAAAAAAGTTGTTCAGACGTCGAGGGCTAATTCTGTTTTCCATGATAAAAACCTATCTGTTTCCACCGAAAAAGCTTTCAGGGGATCGTTTGCAACAGTTTGGGAACATTTTTGAGTGAATTGCAGAACGTCAGATTTTTGCTGAAATTGTGACCGCGCGGCTTAAGGATTTTTTCAAAAAAAGTTGTTCAGACGTCGAGGGCTCATTCTGTTTCCCATGATTCAATCCCATCTGTTTCCACCGAAAAAGCTTTCAGGGGATCGTTTGCAACAGTTTGGGAACATTTTTGAGCGAATTGCAGAACGTCAAATTTTTGCTGAAATTGTGACCGCGCGGCTTAGGGATTTTTTCAAAAAAAGTTGTTCAGACGTCGAGGGCTAATTCTTCTTCCATGGTACAAACCCATCTATTTCCACCGAAAAAGCTTTCAGGGGATCGTTTGCAACAGTTTGGCACCATTTCTGAGTGAATTGAAGAACGTCAGATTATTCCTGAAATTGTGACCGCGCGGCTTAGGGATTTTTTTCAAAAAAAGTTGTTCAGACGTCGAGGGCTAATTCTGTTTCCCATGATTCAATCCCATCTGTTTCCACCGAAAAAGCTTTCAGGGGATCGTTTGCAACAGTTTGGGAACATTTTTGAGTGAATTGCAGAACGTCAGATTTTTGCTGAAATTGTGACCGCGCGGCTTAGGGATTTTTTCAAAAAAAGTTGTTCAGACGTCGAGGGCTAATTCTGCTTCCATGGTACAAACCCATCTATTTCCACCGAAAAAGCTTTCAGGGGATCGTTTGCAACAGTTTGGCACCATTTCTGAGTGAATTGAAGAACGTCAGATTATTCCTGAAATTGTGACCGCGCGGCTTAGGGATTTTTTTCAAAAAAAGTTGTTCAGACGTCGAGGGCTAATTCTGTTTCCCATGATTCAATCCCATCTGTTTCCACCGAAAAAGCTTTCAGGGGATCGTTTGCAACAGTTTGGGAACATTTTTGAGTGAATTGCAGAACGTCAGATTTTTGCTGAAATTGTGACCGCGCGGCTTAGGGATTTTTTCAAAAAAAGTTGTTCAGACGTCGAGGGCTAATTCTGTTTCCCATGATTCAATCCCATCTGTTTCCACCGAAAAAGCTTTCAGGGGATCGTTTGCAACAGTTTGGGAGCATTTTTGAGTGAATTGCAGAACGTCAGAATTTTGCTGAAATTGTGACCGCGCGGCTTAGGGATTTTTTCAAAAAAAGTTGTTCAGACGTCGAGGGCTAATTCTGCTTCCATGATACAAACCCATTTGTTTCCACCGAAAAAGCTTTCAGGGGATCGTTTGCAACAGTTTGGGAACATTTTTGAGTGAATTGCAGAACGTCAGATTTTTGCTGAAATTGTGACCGCGCGGCTTAGGGATTTTTTCAAAAAAAGTTGTTCAGACGTCGAGGGCTAATTCTGTTTCCCATGATTCAATCCCATCTGTTTCCACCGAAAAAGCTTTCAGGGGATCGTTTGCAACAGTTTGGGAGCATTTTTGAGTGAATTGCAGAACGTCAGAATTTTGCTGAAATTGTGACCGCGCGGCTTAGGGATTTTTTCAAAAAAAGTTGTTCAGACGTCGAGGGCTAATTCTGCTTCCATGATACAAACCCATTTGTTTCCACCGAAAAAGCTTTCAGGGGATCGTTTGCAACAGTTTGGGAACATTTTTGAGTGAATTGCAGAACGTCAGAATTTTGCTGAAATTGTGACCGCGCGGCTTAGGGATTTTTTCAAAAAAAGTTGTTCAGACGTCGAGGGCTAATTCTGTTTCCCATGATTCAATCCCATCTGTTTCCACCGTAAAAGCTTTCAGGGGATCGTTTGCAACAGTTTGGGAACATTTTTGATTGAATTGCAGAACGTCAGATTTTTGCTGAAATTGTGACCACGCGGCTTAGGGATTTTTTCAAAAAAAGTTGTTCAGACGTCGAGGTCTAATTCTGTTTCCCATGATACAAACCCATCTGTTTCCACCGAAAAAGCTTTCAGGGGATCGTTTGCAACAGTTTGGGAACATTTTTGAGTGAATTGCAGAACGTCAGATTTTTGCTGAAATTGTGACCGCGCGGCTTAGGGATTTTTTCAAAAAAAGTTGTTCAGACGTCGAGGGCTCATTCTGCTTCCATGGTACAAACCCATCTGTTTCCACCGAAAAAGCTTTCAGGGGATCGTTTGCAACAGTTTGGCACCATTTCTGAGTGAATTGAAGAACGTCAGATTTTTCCTGAAATTGTGACCGCGCGGCTTAGGGATTTTTTCAAAAAAAGTTGTTCAGACGTCGAGGTCTAATTCTGTTTCCCATGATACAAACCCATCTGTTTCCACCGAAAAAGCTTTCAGGGGATCGTTTGCAACAGTTTGGGAACATTTTTGAGTGAATTGCAGAACGTCAGATTTTTGCTGAAATTGTGACCGCGCGGCTTAGGGATTTTTTCAAAAAAAGTTGTTCAGACGTCGAGGGCTAATTCTGTTTTCCATGATAAAAACCTATTTGTTTCCACCGAAAAAGCTTTCAGGGGATCGTTTGCAACAGTTTGGGAACATTTTTGAGTGAATTGCAGAACGTCAGATTTTTGCTGAAATTGTGACCGCGCGGCTTAGGGATTTTTTCAAAAAAAGTTGTTCAGACGTCGAGGGCTCATTCTGCTTCCATGGTACAAACCCATCTGTTTCCACCGAAAAAGCTTTCAGGGGATCGTTTGCAACAGTTTGGCACCATTTCTGAGTGAATTGCAGAACGTCAGATTTTTGCTGAAATTGTGACCGCGCGGCTTAGGGATTTTTTCAAAAAAAAGTTGTTCAGACGTCGAGGGCTCATTCTGTTTCCCATGATTCAATCCCATCTGTTTCCACCGAAAAAGCTTTCAGGGGATCGTTTGCAACAGTTTGGGAACATTTTTGAGTGAATTGCAGAACGTCAGATTTTTGCTGAAATTGTGACCGCGCGGCTTAGGGATTTTTTCAAAAAAAGTTGTTCAGACGTCGAGGGCTAATTCTGCTTCCCATGATACAAACCCATCTGTTTCCACCGAAAAAGCTTTCAGGGGATCGTTTGCAACAGTTTGGGAACATTTTTGAGTGAATTGCAGAACGTCAGATTTTTGCTGAAATTGTGAATGCGCGGCTTAGGGATTTTTTCAAAAAAAGTTGTTCAGACGTCGAGGGCTAATTTTGTTTCCCATGATACAAACCCATCTGTTTCCACCGAAAAAGCTTCCAGTCGATCGTTTGCAACAGTTTGGGAACATTTTTGAGTGAATTGCAGAACGTCAGATTTTTGCTGAAATTGTGACCGCGCGGCTTAGGGATTTTTTCAAAAAAAGTTGTTCAGACGTCGGGGGCTAATTCTGTTTCCCATGATACAAACCCATCTGTTTCCACCGAAAAAGCTTTCAGGGGATCGTTTGCAACAGTTTGGGACCATTTCTGAGTGAATTGCAGAACGTCAGCTTTTTGCTGAAATTGTGACCGCGCGGCTTAGGGATTTTTTCAAAAAAAGTTGTTCAGACGTCGAGGGCTCGTTCTGTTTCCCATGATTCAATCCCATCTGTTTCCACCGAAAAAGCTTTCAGGGGATCGTTTGCAACAGTTTGGGAACATTTTTGAGTGATTTGCAGAACGTCAGATTTTTGCTGAAATTGTGACCGCGCGGCTTAGGGATTTTTTTCAAAAAAAGTTGTTCAGACGTCGAGGGCTAATTCTGCATCCCATGATACAAACCCATCTGTTTCCACCGAAAAACCTTTCAGGGGATCGTTTGCAACAGTTTGGGAACATTTTTGAGTGAATTGCAGAACGTCAGATTTTTGCTGAAATTGTGACCGCGCGACTTAGGGATTTTTTCAAAAAAATTTGTTCAGACGTCGAGGGCTAATTTTGTTTCCCATGATACAAACCCATCTGTTTCCACCGAAAAAGCTTCCAGTTGATCGTTTGCAACAGTTTGGGAACATTTTTGAGTGAATTGCAGAACGTCAGATTTTTGCTGAAATTGTGACCGCGCGGCTTAGGGATTTTTTCAAAAAAAGTTGTTCAGACGTCGAGGGCTAATTCTGCTTCCATGATACAAACCCATTTGTTTCCACCGAAAAAGCTTTCAGGGGATCGTTTGCAACAGTTTGGGAACATTTTTGAGTGAATTGCAGAACGTCAGATTTTTGCTGAAATTGTGACCGCGCGGCTTAGGGATTTTTTCAAAAAAAGTTGTTCAGACGTCGAGGGCTAATTCTGTTTCCCATGATTCAATCCCATCTGTTTCCACCGAAAAAGCTTTCAGGGGATCGTTTGCAACAGTTTGGGAGCATTTTTGAGTGAATTGCAGAACGTCAGAATTTTGCTGAAATTGTGACCGCGCGGCTTAGGGATTTTTTCAAAAAAAGTTGTTCAGACGTCGAGGGCTAATTCTGCTTCCATGATACAAACCCATTTGTTTCCACCGAAAAAGCTTTCAGGGGATCGTTTGCAACAGTTTGGGAACATTTTTGAGTGAATTGCAGAACGTCAGATTTTTGCTGAAATTGTGACCGCGCGGCTTAGGGATTTTTTCAAAAAAAGTTGTTCAGACGTCGAGGGCTAATTCTGTTTCCCATGATTCAATCCCATCTGTTTCCACCGTAAAAGCTTTCAGGGGATCATTTGCAACAGTTTGGGAACATTTTTGATTGAATTGCAGAACGTCAGATTTTTGCTGAAATTGTGACCACGCGGCTTAGGGATTTTTTCAAAAAAAGTTGTTCAGACGTCGAGGTCTAATTCTGTTTCCCATGATACAAACCCATCTGTTTCCACCGAAAAAGCTTTCAGGGGATCGTTTGCAACAGTTTGGGAACATTTTTGAGTGAATTGCAGAACGTCAGATTTTTGCTGAAATTGTGACCGCGCGGCTTAGGGATTTTTTCAAAAAAAGTTGTTCAGACGTCGAGGGCTCATTCTGCTTCCATGGTACAAACCCATCTGTTTCCACCGAAAAAGCTTTCAGGGGATCGTTTGCAACAGTTTGGCACCATTTCTGAGTGAATTGAAGAACGTCAGATTTTTCCTGAAATTGTGACCGCGCGGCTTAGGGATTTTTTCAAAAAAAGTTGTTCAGACGTCGAGGTCTAATTCTGTTTCCCATGATACAAACCCATCTGTTTCCACCGAAAAAGCTTTCAGGGGATCGTTTGCAACAGTTTGGGAACATTTTTGAGTGAATTGCAGAACGTCAGATTTTTGCTGAAATTGTGACCGCGCGGCTTAGGGATTTTTTCAAAAAAAGTTGTTCAGACGTCGAGGGCTAATTCTGTTTTCCATGATAAAAACCTATTTGTTTCCACCGAAAAAGCTTTCAGGGGATCGTTTGCAACAGTTTGGGAACATTTTTGAGTGAATTGCAGAACGTCAGATTTTTGCTGAAATTGTGACCGCGCGGCTTAGGGATTTTTTCAAAAAAAGTTGTTCAGACGTCGAGGGCTCATTCTGCTTCCATGGTACAAACCCATCTGTTTCCACCGAAAAAGCTTTCAGGGGATCGTTTGCAACAGTTTGGCACCATTTCTGAGTGAATTGAAGAACGTCAGATTTTTCCTGAAATTGTGACCGCGCGGCTTAGGGATTTTTTTCGAAAAAAGTTGTTCAGACGTCGAGGGCTAATTCTGTTTCCCATGATTCAATCCCATCTGTTTCCACCGAAAAAGCTTTCAGGGGATCGTTTGCAACAGTTTGGGAACATTTTTGAGTGAATTGCAGAACGTCAGATTTTTGCTGAAATTGTGACCGCGCGGCTTAGGGATTTTTTCAAAAAAAGTTGTTCAGACGTCGAGGGCTAATTCTGTTTCCCATGATTCAATCCCATCTGTTTCCACCGAAAAAGCTTTCAGGGGATCGTTTGCAACAGTTTGGGAACATTTTTGAGTGAATTGCAGAACGTCAGATTTTTGCTGAAATTGTGACCGCGCGGCTTAGGGATTTTTTCAAAAAAAGTTGTTCAGACGTCGAGGGCTAATTCTTTTTCCCATGATTCAATCCCATCTGTTTCCACCGAAAAAGCTTTCAGGGGATCGTTTGCAACAGTTTGGGAACATTCTTGAGTGAATTGCAGAACGTCAGATTTTTGCTGAAATTGTGACCGCGCGGCTTAGGGATTTTTTCAAAAAAAGTTGTTCAGACGTCGAGGTCTAATTCTGTTTCCCATGATACAAACCCATCTGTTTCCACCGAAAAAGCTTTCAGGGGATCGTTTGCAACAGTTTAGGAACATTTTTGAGTGAATTGCAGAACGTCAGATTTTTGCTGAAATTGTGACCGCGCGGCTTAGGGATTTTTTCAAAAAAAGTTGTTCAGACGTCGAGGGCTAATTCTGTTTTCCATGATAAAAACCTATTCGTTTCCACCGAAAAAGCTTTCAGGGGATCGTTTGCAACAGTTTGGGAACATTTTTGAGTGAATTGCAGAACGTCAGATTTTTGCTGAAATTGTGACCGCGCGGCTTAGGGATTTTTTCAAAAAAAGTTGTTCAGACGTCGAGGGCTCATTCTGCTTCCATGGTACAAACCCATCTGTTTCCACCGAAAAAGCTTTCAGGGGATCGTTTGCAACAGTTTGGCACCATTTCTGAGTGAATTGAAGAACGTCAGATTTTTCCTGAAATTGTGACCGCGCGGCTTAGGGATTTTTTTCAAAAAAAGTTGTTCAGACGTCGAGGGCTAATTCTGTTTCCCATGATTCAATCCCATCTGTTTCCACCGAAAAAGCTTTCAGGGGATCGTTTGCAACAGTCTGGGAACATATTTGAATGAATTGCAGAACGTCAGAATTTTGCTGAAATTGTGACCGCGCGGCTTAGGGATTTTTTCAAAAAAAGTTGTTCAGACGTCGAGGGCTAATTCTGTTTCCCATGATTCAATCCCATCTGTTTCCACCGAAAAAGCTTTCAGGGGATCGTTTGCAACAGTTTGGGAACATTTTTGAGTGAATTGCAGAACGTCAGATTTTTGCTGAAATTGTGACCGCGCGGCTTAGGGATTTTTTCAAAAAAAGTTGTTCAGACGTCGAGGGCTAATTCTGCTTCCATGATACAAATCCATCTGTTTCCACCGAAAAAGCTTTCAGGGGATCGTTTGGAACAGTTTGGCACCATTTCTGAGTGAATTGCAGAACGTCAGATTTTTGCTGAAATTGTGACCGCGCGGCTTAGGGATTTTTTCAAAAAAAGTTGTTCAGACGTCGAGGGCTCATTCTGTTTCCCATGATTCAATCCCATCTGTTTCCACCGAAAAAGCTTTCAGGGGATCGTTTTCAACAGTTTGGGAACATTTTTGAGTGATTTGCAGAACGTCAGATTTTTGCTGAAATTGTGACCGCGCGGCTTAGGGATTTTTTCAGAAAAAGTTGTTCAGACGTCGAGGGCTAATTCTGCTTCCCATAATACAAACCCATCTGTTTCCACCGAAAAACCTTTCAGGGGATCGTTTGCAACAGTTTGGGAACATTTTTGAGTGAATTGCAGAACGTCAGATTTTTGCTGAAATTGTGACCGCGCGGCTTAGGGATTTTTTCAAAAAAAGTTGTTCAGACGTCGAGGGCTAATTTTGTTTCCCATGATACAAACCCAATCGGTTTCCACCGAAAAAGCTTCCAGTCGATCGTTTGCAACAGTTTGGGAACATTTTTGAGTGAATTGCAGAACGTCAGATTTTTGCTGAAATTGTGACCGCGCGGCTTAGGGATTTTTTCAAAAAAAGTTGTTCAGACGTCGAGGGCTAATTCTTTTTCCCATGATTCAATCCCATCTGTTTCCACCGAAAAAGCTTTCAGGGGATCGTTTGCAACAGTTTGGGAACATTCTTGAGTGAATTGCAGAACGTCAGATTTTTGCTGAAATTGTGACCGCGCGGCTTAGGGATTTTTTCAAAAAAAGTTGTTCAGACGTCGAGGTCTAATTCTGTTTCCCATGATACAAACCCATCTGTTTCCACCGAAAAAGCTTTCAGGGGATCGTTTGCAACAGTTTAGGAACATTTTTGAGTGAATTGCAGAACGTCAGATTTTTGCTGAAATTGTGACCGCGCGGCTTAGGGATTTTTTCAAAAAAAGTTGTTCAGACGTCGAGGGCTAATTCTGTTTTCCATGATAAAAACCTATTCGTTTCCACCGAAAAAGCTTTCAGGGGATCGTTTGCAACAGTTTGGGAACATTTTTGAGTGAATTGCAGAACGTCAGATTTTTGCTGAAATTGTGACCGCGCGGCTTAGGGATTTTTTCAAAAAAAGTTGTTCAGACGTCGAGGGCTCATTCTGCTTCCATGGTACAAACCCATCTGTTTCCACCGAAAAAGCTTTCAGGGGATCGTTTGCAACAGTTTGGCACCATTTCTGAGTGAATTGAAGAACGTCAGATTTTTGCTGAAATTGTGACCGCGCGGCTTAGGGATTTTTTTCAAAAAAAGTTGTTCAGACGTCGAGGGCTAATTCTGTTTCCCATGATTCAATCCCATCTGTTTCCACCGAAAAAGCTTTCAGGGGATCGTTTGCAACAGTCTGGGAACATATTTGAATGAATTGCAGAACGTCAGAATTTTGCTGAAATTGTGACCGCGCGGCTTAGGGATTTTTTCAAAAAAAGTTGTTCAGACGTCGAGGGCTAATTCTGTTTCCCATGATTCAATCCCATCTGTTTCCACCGAAAAAGCTTTCAGGGGATCGTTTGCAACAGTTTGGGAACATTTTTGAGTGAATTGCAGAACGTCAGATTTTTGCTGAAATTGTGACCGCGCGGCTTAGGGATTTTTTCAAAAAAAGTTGTTCAGACGTCGAGGGCTAATTCTGCTTCCATGATACAAATCCATCTGTTTCCACCGAAAAAGCTTTCAGGGGATCGTTTGGAACAGTTTGGCACCATTTCTGAGTGAATTGCAGAACGTCAGATTTTTGCTGAAATTGTGACCGCGCGGCTTAGGGATTTTTTCAAAAAAAGTTGTTCAGACGTCGAGGGCTCATTCTGTTTCCCATGATTCAATCCCATCTGTTTCCACCGAAAAAGCTTTCAGGGGATCGTTTTCAACAGTTTGGGAACATTTTTGAGTGATTTGCAGAACGTCAGATTTTTGCTGAAATTGTGACCGCGCGGCTTAGGGATTTTTTCAGAAAAAGTTGTTCAGACGTCGAGGGCTAATTCTGCTTCCCATAATACAAACCCATCTGTTTCCACCGAAAAACCTTTCAGGGGATCGTTTGCAACAGTTTGGGAACATTTTTGAGTGAATTGCAGAACGTCAGATTTTTGCTGAAATTGTGACCGCGCGGCTTAGGGATTTTTTCAAAAAAAGTTGTTCAGACGTCGAGGGCTAATTTTGTTTCCCATGATACAAACCCAATCGGTTTCCACCGAAAAAGCTTCCAGTCGATCGTTTGCAACAGTTTGGGAACATTTTTGAGTGAATTGCAGAACGTCAGATTTTTGCTGAAATTGTGACCGCGCGGCTTAGGGATTTTTTCAAAAAAAGTTGTTCAGACGTCGAGGGCTAATTCTGCTTCCCATGATACAAACCCATCTGTTTCCACCGAAAAAGCTTTCAGGGGATCGTTTGCAACAGTTTGGGAACATTTTTGAGTGAATTGCAGAACGTCAGATTTTTGCTGAAATTGTGACCGCGCGGCTTAGGGATTTTTTCAAAAAAAGTTGTTCAGACGTCGAGGGCTAATTCTGTTTCCCATGATACAAACCCATCTGTTTCCACCGAAAAAGCTTTCAGGGGATCGTTTGCAACAGTTTGGGAACATTTTTGAGTGAATTGCAGAACGTCAGATTTTTGCTGAAATTGTGACCGCGCGGCTTAGGTATTTTTTCAAAAAAAGTTGTTCAGACGTCGAGGGCTAATTCTGTTTTCCATGATAAAAACCTATCTGTTTCCACCGAAAAAGCTTTCAGGGGATCGTTTGCAACAGTTTGGGAACATTTTTGAGTGAATTGCAGAACGTCAGATTTTTGCTGAAATTGTGACCGCGCGGCTTAGGGATTTTTTCAAAAAAAGTTGTTCAGACGTCGAGGGCTCATTCTGTTTCCCATGATTCAATCCCATCTGTTTCCACCGAAAAAGCTTTCAGGGGATCGTTTGCAACAGTTTGGGAACATTTTTGAGTGAATTGCAGAACGTCAGATTTTTGCTGAAATTGTGACCGCGCGGCTTAGGGATTTTTTCAAAAAAAGTTGTTCAGACGTCGAGGGCTAATTCTGCTTCCATGGTACAAACCCATCTATTTCCACCGAAAAAGCTTTCAGGGGATCGTTTGCAACAGTTTGGCACCATTTCTGAGTGAATTGAGGAACGTCAGATTATTCCTGAAATTGTGACCGCGCGGCTTAGGGATTTTTTTCAAAAAAAGTTGTTCAGACGTCGAGGGCTAATTCTGTTTCCCATGATTCAATCCCATCTGTTTCCACCGAAAAAGCTTTCAGGGGATCGTTTGCAACAGTTTGGGAACATTTTTGAGTGAATTGCAGAACGTCAGATTTTTGCTGAAATTGTGACGGCGCGGCTTAGGGACTTTTTCAAAAAAAGTTGTTCAGACAACCAGGGCTAATTCTGTTTCCCATGATTCAATCCCATCTGTTTCCACCGAAAAAGCTTTCAGGGGATCGTTTGCAACAGTTTGGGAACATTTTTGAGTGAACTGCAGAACGTCAGATTTTTGCTGAAATTGTGACCGCGCGGCTTAGGGATTTTTTCAAAAAAAGTTGTTCAGACGTCGAGGGCTAATTCTGCTTCCATGATCCAAACCCATCTGTTTCCACCGAAAAAGCTTCCAGTCGATCGTTTGCAACAGTTTGGGAACATTTTTGAGTGAATTGCAGAACGTCAGATTTTTACTGAAATTGTGACCGCGCGGCTTAGGGATTTTTTCAAAAAAAGTTGTTCAGACGTCGAGGGCTAATTCTGTTTCCCATGATAAAAACCTATCTGTTTCCTCCGAAAAAGCTTTCAGGGGATCGTTTGCAACAGTTTGGGAACATTTTTGAGTGAATTGCAGAACGTCAGATTTTTGCTGAAATTGTGACCGCGCGGCTTAGGGATTTTTTCAAAAAAAGTTGTTCAGACGTCGAGGGCTCATTCTGTTTCCCATGATTCAATCCCATCTGTTTCCACCGAAAAAGCTTTCAGGGGATCGTTTGCAACAGTTTGGGAACATTTTTGAGTGAATTGCAGAACGTCAGATTTTTGCTGAAATTGTGACCGCGCGGCTTAGGGATTTTTTCAAAAAAAGTTGTTCAGATGTCGAGGGCTAATTCTGCTTCCATGGTACAAACCCATCTATTTCCACCGAAAAAGCTTTCAGGGGATCGTTTGCAACAGTTTGGCACCATTTCTGAGTGAATTGAAGAACGTCAGATTTTTGCTGAAATTGTGACCGCGCGGCTTAGGGATTTTTTCAAAAAAAAGTTGTTCAGACGTCGAGGGCTAATTCTGTTTCCCATGATTCAATCCCATCTGTTTCCACCGAAAAAGCTTTCAGGGGATCGTTTGCAACAGTTTGGGAGCATTTTTGAGTGAATTGCAGAACGTCAGATTTTTGCTGAAATTGTGACCGCGCGGCTTAGGGATTTTTTCAAAAAAAGTTGTTCAGACGTCGAGGGCTAATTCTGTTTCCCATGATACAAACCCATCTGTTTCCACCGAAAAAGCTTTCAGGGGATCGTTTGCAACAGTTTGGGAACATTTTTGAGTGAATTGCAGAACGTCAGATTTTTGCTGAAATTGTGACCGCGCGGCTTAGGTATTTTTTCAAAAAAAGTTGTTCAGACGTCGAGGGCTAATTCTGTTTTCCATGATAAAAACCTATCTGTTTCCACCGAAAAAGCTTTCAGGGGATCGTTTGCAACAGTTTGGGAACATTTTTGAGTGAATTGCAGAACGTCAGATTTTTGCTGAAATTGTGACCGCGCGGCTTAGGGATTTTTTCAAAAAAAGTTGTTCAGACGTCGAGGGCTCATTCTGTTTCCCATGATTCAATCCCATCTGTTTCCACCGAAAAAGCTTTCAGGGGATCGTTTGCAACAGTTTGGGAACATTTTTGAGTGAATTGCAGAACGTCAGATTTTTGCTGAAATTGTGACCGCGCGGCTTAGGGATTTTTTCAAAAAAAGTTGTTCAGACGTCGAGGGCTAATTCTGCTTCCATGGTACAAACCCATCTATTTCCACCGAAAAAGCTTTCAGGGGATCGTTTGCAACAGTTTGGCACCATTTCTGAGTGAATTGAGGAACGTCAGATTATTCCTGAAATTGTGACCGCGCGGCTTAGGGATTTTTTTCAAAAAAAGTTGTTCAGACGTCGAGGGCTAATTCTGTTTCCCATGATTCAATCCCATCTGTTTCCACCGAAAAAGCTTTCAGGGGATCGTTTGCAACAGTTTGGGAACATTTTTGAGTGAATTGCAGAACGTCAGATTTTTGCTGAAATTGTGACGGCGCGGCTTAGGGACTTTTTCAAAAAAAGTTGTTCAGACAACCAGGGCTAATTCTGTTTCCCATGATTCAATCCCATCTGTTTCCACCGAAAAAGCTTTCAGGGGATCGTTTGCAACAGTTTGGGAACATTTTTGAGTGAACTGCAGAACGTCAGATTTTTGCTGAAATTGTGACCGCGCGGCTTAGGGATTTTTTCAAAAAAAGTTGTTCAGACGTCGAGGGCTAATTCTGCTTCCATGATCCAAACCCATCTGTTTCCACCGAAAAAGCTTCCAGTCGATCGTTTGCAACAGTTTGGGAACATTTTTGAGTGAATTGCAGAACGTCAGATTTTTACTGAAATTGTGACCGCGCGGCTTAGGGATTTTTTCAAAAAAAGTTGTTCAGACGTCGAGGGCTAATTCTGTTTCCCATGATAAAAACCTATCTGTTTCCTCCGAAAAAGCTTTCAGGGGATCGTTTGCAACAGTTTGGGAACATTTTTGAGTGAATTGCAGAACGTCAGATTTTTGCTGAAATTGTGACCGCGCGGCTTAGGGATTTTTTCAAAAAAAGTTGTTCAGACGTCGAGGGCTCATTCTGTTTCCCATGATTCAATCCCATCTGTTTCCACCGAAAAAGCTTTCAGGGGATCGTTTGCAACAGTTTGGGAACATTTTTGAGTGAATTGCAGAACGTCAGATTTTTGCTGAAATTGTGACCGCGCGGCTTAGGGATTTTTTCAAAAAAAGTTGTTCAGATGTCGAGGGCTAATTCTGCTTCCATGGTACAAACCCATCTATTTCCACCGAAAAAGCTTTCAGGGGATCGTTTGCAACAGTTTGGCACCATTTCTGAGTGAATTGAAGAACGTCAGATTTTTGCTGAAATTGTGACCGCGCGGCTTAGGGATTTTTTCAAAAAAAAGTTGTTCAGACGTCGAGGGCTAATTCTGTTTCCCATGATTCAATCCCATCTGTTTCCACCGAAAAAGCTTTCAGGGGATCGTTTGCAACAGTTTGGGAGCATTTTTGAGTGAATTGCAGAACGTCAGAATTTTGCTGAAATTGTGACCGCGCGGCTTAGGGATTTTTTCAAAAAAAGTTGTTCAGACGTCGAGGGCTAATTCTGCTTCCATGATACAAACCCATTTGTTTCCACCGAAAAAGCTTTCAGGGGATCGTTTGCAACAGTTTGGGAACATTTTTGAGTGAATTGCAGAACGTCAGATTTTTGCTGAAATTGTGACCGCGCGGCTTAGGGATTTTTTCAAAAAAAGTTGTTGAGACGTCGAGGGCTAATTCTGTTTCCCATGATTCAATCCCATCTGTTTCCACCGAAAAAGCTTTCAGGGGATCGTTTGCAACAGTTTGGGAACATTTTTGATTGAATTGCAGAACGTCAGATTTTTGCTGAAATTGTGACCGCGCGGCTTAGGGATTTTTTCAAAAAAAGTTGTTCAGACGTCGAGGGCTAATTCTTTTTCCCATGATTCAATCCCATCTGTTTCCACCGAAAAAGCTTTCAGGGGATCGTTTGCAACAGTTTGGGAACATTCTTGAGTGAATTGCAGAACGTCAGATTTTTGCTGAAATTGTGACCGCGCGGCTTAGGGTTTTTTTCAAAAAAAGTTGTTCAGACGTCGAGGTCTAATTCTGTTTCCCATGATACAAACCCATTTGTTTCCACCGAAAAAGCTTTCAGGGGATCGTTTGCAACAGTTTGGGAACATTTTTGAGTGAATTGCAGAACGTCAGATTTTTGCTGAAATTGTGACCGCGCGGCTTAGGGATTTTTTCAAAAAAAGTTGTTCAGACGTCGAGGGCTAATTCTGTTTTCCATGATAAAAACCTATTTGTTTCCACCGAAAAAGCTTTCAGGGGATCGTTTGCAACAGTTTGGGAACATTTTTGAGTGAATTGCAGAACGTCAGATTTTTGCTGAAATTGTGACCGCGCGGCTTAGGGATTTTTTCAAAAAAAGTTGTTCAGACGTCGAGGGCTCATTCTGCTTCCATGGTACAAACCCATCTGTTTCCACCGAAAAAGCTTTCAGGGGATCGTTTGCAACAGTTTGGCACCATTTCTGAGTGAATTGAAGAACGTCAGATTTTTCCTGAAATTGTGACCGCGCGGCTTAGGGATTTTTTTCGAAAAAAGTTGTTCAGACGTCGAGGGCTAATTCTGTTTCCCATGATTCAATCCCATCTGTTTCCACCGAAAAAGCTTTCAGGGGATCGTTTGCAACAGTTTGGGAACATTTCTGAGTGAATTGCAGAACGTCAGATTTTTGCTGAAATTGTGACCGCGCGGCTTAGGGATTTTTTCAAAAAAAGTTGTTCAGACGTCGAGGGCTAATTCTTTTTCCCATGATTCAATCCCATCTGTTTCCACCGAAAAAGCTTTCAGGGGATCGTTTGCAACAGTTTGGGAACATTCTTGAGTGAATTGCAGAACGTCAGATTTTTGCTGAAATTGTGACCGCGCGGCTTAGGGATTTTTTCAAAAAAAGTTGTTCAGACGTCGAGGTCTAATTCTGTTTCCCATGATACAAACCCATCTGTTTCCACCGAAAAAGCTTTCAGGGGATCGTTTGCAACAGTTTGGCACCATTTCTGAGTGAATTGAAGAACGTCAGATTTTTCCTGAAATTGTGACCGCGCGGCTTAGGGATTTTTTTCGAAAAAAGTTGTTCAGACGTCGAGGGCTAATTCTGTTTCCCATGATTCAATCCCATCTGTTTCCACCGAAAAAGCTTTCAGGGGATCGTTTGCAACAGTTTGGGAACATTTTTGAGTGAATTGCAGAACGTCAGATTTTTGCTGAAATTGTGACCGCGCGGCTTAGGGATTTTTTCAAAAAAAGTTGTTCAGACGTCGAGGGCTAATTCTTTTTCCCATGATTCAATCCCATCTGTTTCCACCGAAAAAGCTTTCAGGGGATCGTTTGCAACAGTTTGGGAACATTCTTGAGTGAATTGCAGAACTTCAGATTTTTGCTGAAATTGTGACCGCGCGGCTTAGGGATTTTTTCAAAAAAAGTTGTTCAGACGTCGAGGTCTAATTCTGTTTCCCATGATACAAACCCATCTGTTTCCACCGAAAAAGCTTTCAGGGGATCGTTTGCAACAGTTTAGGAACATTTTTGAGTGAATTGCAGAACGTCAGATTTTTGCTGAAATTGTGAAATTGTGGCTTAGGGATTTTTTCAAAAAAAGTTGTTCAGACGTCGAGGGCTAATTCTGTTTTCCATGATAAAAACCTATTTGTTTCCACCGAAAAAGCTTTCAGGGGATCGTTTGCAACAGTTTGGGAACATTTTTGAGTGAATTGCAGAACGTCAGATTTTTGCTGAAATTGTGACCGCGCGGCTTAGGGATTTTTTCAAAAAAAGTTGTTCAGACGTCGAGGGCTCATTCTGCTTCCATGGTACAAACCCATCTGTTTCCACCGAAAAAGCTTTCAGGGGATCGTTTGCAACAGTTTGGCACCATTTCTGAGTGAATTGAAGAACGTCAGATTTTTCCTGAAATTGTGACCGCGCGGCTTAGGGATTTTTTTCAAAAAAAGTTGTTCAGACGTCGAGGGCTAATTCTGTTTCCCATGATTCAATCCCATCTGTTTCCACCGAAAAAGCTTTCAGGGGATCGTTTGCAACAGTTTGGGAACATATTTGAATGAATTGCAGAACGTCAGAATTTTGCTGAAATTGTGACCGCGCGGCTTAGGGATTTTTTCAAAAAAAGTTGTTCAGACGTCGAGGGCTAATTCTGTTTCCCATGATTCAATCCCATCTGTTTCCACCGAAAAAGCTTTCAGGGGATCGTTTGCAACAGTTTGGGAACATTTTTGAGTGAATTGCAGAACGTCAGATTTTTGCTGAAATTGTTACCGCGCGGCTTAGGGATTTTTTCAAAAAAAGTTGTTCAGACGTCGAGGGCCAATTCTGTTTCCCATGATACAAACCCCTCTGTTTCCACCGAAAAAGCTGTCAGGGGATCGTTTGCAACAGTTTCGGAACATTTTTGAGTGAATTGCAGAACGTCAGAATTTTGCTGAAATTGTGACGGCGCGGCTTAGGGATTTTTTCACAAAAAGTTGTTCAGACGTCGAGGGCTAATTCTGTTTCCCATGATTCAATCCCATCTGTTTCCACCGAAAAAGCTTTCAGGAGATCGTTTGCAACAGTTTGGGAACATTTCTGAGTGAATTGCGGAACGTCAGATTTTTGCTGAAATTGTGACCGCACGGCTTAGGGATTTTTTCAAAAAAAGTTGTTCAGACGTCGAGGGCTAATTCTGTTTCCCATAATAAAAACCTATCTGTTTCCACCGAAAAAGCTTTCAGGGGATCGTTTGCAACAGTTTGGGAACATTTCTGAGTGAATTGCAGAACGTCAGATTTTTGCTGAAATTGTGACCGCGCGGCTTAGGGATTTTTTCAAAAAAAGTTGTTCAGACGTCGAGGGCTAATTCTGTTTCCCATGATAAAAACCTATCTGTTTCCACCGAAAAAGCTTTCAGGGGATCGTTTGCAACAGTTTTGCACCATTTCTGAGTGAATTGCGGAACGTCAGATTTTTGCTGAAATTGTGACCGCGCGGCTTAGGGTTTTTTTCAAAAAAAGTTGTTCAGACGTCGAGGGCTAATTCTGCTTCCATGATACAAACCCATCTGTTTCCACCGAAAAAGCTTTCAGGGGATCGTTTGCAACAGTTTGGCACCATTTCTGAGTGAATTGCAGAACGTCAGATTTTTGCTGAAATTGTGACCGCGCGGCTTAGGGATTTTTTCAAAAAAAGTTGTTCAGACGTCGAGGGCTCATTCTGTTTCCCATGATTCAATCCCATCTGTTTCCACCGAAAAAGCTTTCAGGGGATCGTTTGCAACAGTTTGGGAACATTTCTGAGTGAATTGCAGAACGTCAGATTTTTGCTGAAATTGTGACCGCGCGGCTTAGGGATTTTTTCAAAAAAAGTTGTTCAGACGTCGAGGGCTAATTCTGCTTCCCATGATACAAACCCATATGTTTCCACCGAAAAAGCTTTCAGGGGATCGTTTGCAACAGTTTGGGAACATTTTTGAGTGAATTGCAGAACGTCAGATTTTTGCTGAAATTCTGACCGCGCGGCTTAGGGATTTTTAAAAAAAAAGGTTTTCAGACGTCGGGGGCTAATTCTGTTTCCCATGATACAAACCCATCTGTTTCCACCGAAAAAGCTTTCAGGGGATCGTTTGCAACAGTTTGGGAACATTTTTGAGTGAATTGCAGAACGTCAGAATTTTGCTGAAATTGTGACCGCGCGGCTTAGGGATTTTTTCAAAAAAAGTTGTTCAGACGTCGAGGGCTAATTCTGTTTCCCATGATTCAATCCCATCTTTTTCCACCGAAAAAGCTTTCAGGGGATCGTTTGCAACAGTTTGGGAACATTTTTGAGTGAATTGCAGAACGTCAGATTTTTGCTGAAATTGTGACCGCGCGGCTTAGGGATTTTTTCAAAAAAAGTTGTTCAGACGTCGAGGGCTAATTCTGTTTCCCATGATAAAAACCTATCTGTTTCCACCGAAAAAGCTTTCAGGGGATCGTTTGCAACAGTTTGGGAACATTTTTGAGTGAATTGCAGAACGTCAGATTTTTGCTGAAATTGTGACCGCGCGGCTTAGGGATTTTTTCAAAAAAAGTTGTTCAGACGTCGAGGGCTAATTCTGTTTCCCATGATTCAATCCCATCTGTTTCCACCGAAAAAGCTTTCAGGGGATCGTTTGCAACAGTTTGGGAACATTTTTGAGTGAATTGCAGAACGTCAGATTTTTGCTGAAATTGTGACCGCGCGGCTTAGGGATTTTTTCAAAAAACGTTGTTCAGACGTCGAGGGCTAATTCTGCTTCCATGATACAAACCCATCTGTTTCCACCGAAAAAGCTTTCAGGGGATCGTTTGCAACAGTTTGGCACCATGTCTGAGTGAATTGCAGAACGTCAGATTTTTGCTGAAATTGTGACCGCGCGGCTTAGGGATTTTTTCAGAAAAAGTTGTTCAGACGTCGAGGGCTAATTCTGCTTCCATGATACAAACCCATCTGTTTCCACCGAAAAAGCTTTCAGGGGATCGTTTGCAACAGTTTGGCACCATTTCTGAGTGAATTGCAGAACGTCAGATTTTTGCTGAAATTGTGACCGCGCGGCTTAGGGATTTTTTAAAAAAAAGTTGTTCAGACGTCGAGGGCTAATTCTGTTTCCCATGATACAAACGCATCTGTTTCCACCTAAAAAGCTTCCAGGGGATCGTTTGCAACAGTTTGGGAACATTTTTGAGTGAATTGCAGAACGTCAGAATTTAGCTGAAAGTGTGACTGCGCGGCTTAGGGATTTTTTCAAAAAAAGTTTTTCTAACGTCGAGGGCTAATTCTGCTTCCCATGATACAAACCCATCTGTTTCCACCGAAAAAGCTTTCAGGGGATCGTTTGCAACAGTTTGGGAACATTTTTGAGTGAATTGCAGATCGTCAGATTTTTGCTGAAATTGTGACCGCGCGGCTTAGGGATTTTTTCAAAAAAAGTTGTTCAGACGTCGAGGGCTAATTCTGTTTCCCATGATTCAATCCCATCTGTTTCCACGGAAAAAGCTTTCAGGGGATCGTTTGCCACAGTTTGGGAACATTTTTGAGTGAATTGCAGAACGTCAGATTTTTGCTGAAATTGTGACCGCGCGGCTTAGGGATTTTTTCAAAAAAAGTTGTTCAGACGTCGAGGGCTAATTCTGTTTCCCATGATAAAAACCTATCTGTTTCCACCGAAAAAGCTTTCAGGGGATCGTTTGCAACAGTTTGGGAACATTTTTGAGTGAATTGCAGAACGTCAGATTTTTGCTGAAATTGTGACCGCGCGGCTTAGGGATTTTTTCAAAAAAAGTTGTTCAGACGTCGAGGGCTCATTCTGTTTCCCATGATTCAATCCCATCTGTTTCCACCGAAAAAGCTTTCAGGGGATCGTTTGCAACAGTTTGGGAACATTTTTGAGTGATTTGCAGAACGTCAGATTTTTGCTGAAATTGTGACCGCGCGGCTTAGGGATTTTTTCAAAAAAAGTTGTTCAGACGTCGAGGGCTAATTCTGTTTCCCATGATAGAAACGCATCTGTTTCCACCTAAAAAGCTTCCAGGGGATCGTTTGCAACCGTTTGGGAACATTTGTGAGTGAATTGCAGAACGTCAGAATTTAGCTGAAAGTGTGACTGCGCGGCTTAGGGATTTTTTCAAAAAAAGTATTTCAGACGTCGAGGGCTAATTCTGCTTCCCATGATACAAACCCATCTGTTTCCACCGAAAAAGCTTTCAGGGGATCGTTTGCAACCGTTTGGCACCATTTCTGAGTGAATTGCAGAACATCAGATTTTTGCTGAAATTCTGACCGCGCGGCTTAGGGATTTTTTAAAAAAAAGTTGTTCAGACGTCGAGGGCTAATTCTGTTTCCCATGATACAAACCCATCTGTTTCCACCGAAAAAGCTTTCAGGGGATCGTATGCAACAGTTTGGCACCATCTTTGAGTGAATTGCAGAACGTCAGATTTTTGCTGAAATTGTGACCGCGCGGCTTAGGGATTTTTTCAAAAAAAGTTGTTCAGACGTCGAGGGCTAATTCTGCTTCCATGATACAAACCCATCTGTTTCCACCGAAAAAGCTTTCAGGGGATCGTTTGCAACAGTTTGGCACCATTTCTGAGTGAATTGCAGAACGTCAGATTTTTGCTGAAATTGTGACCGCGCGGCTTAGGGATTTTTTCAAAAAAAAGTTGTTCAGACGTCGAGGGCTCATTCTGTTTCCCATGATTCAATCCCATCTGTTTCCACCGAAAAAGCTTTCAGGGGATCGTTTGCAACAGTTTGGGAACATTTTTGAGTGAATTGCAGAACGTCAGATTTTTGCTGAAATTGTGACCGCGCGGCTTAGGGATTTTTTCAAAAAAAGTTGTTCAGACGTCGAGGGCTAATTCTGCTTCCCATGATACAAACCCATCTGTTTCCACCGAAAAAGCTTTCAGGGGATCGTTTGCAACAGTTTGGGAACATTTTTGAGTGAATTGCAGAACGTCAGATTTTTGCTGAAATTGTGAATGCGCGGCTTAGGGATTTTTTCAAAAAAAGTTGTTCAGACGTCGAGGGCTAATTTTGTTTCCCATGATACAAACCCATCTGTTTCCACCGAAAAAGCTTCCAGTCGATCGTTTGCAACAGTTTGGGAACATTTTTGAGTGAATTGCAGAACGTCAGATTTTTGCTGAAATTGTGACCGCGCGGCTTAGGGATTTTTTCAAAAAAAGTTGTTCAGACGTCGAGGGCTAATTCTGCTTCCCATGATTCAATCCCATCTGTTTCCACCGAAAAAGCTTTCAGGGGATCGTTTGCAACAGTTTGGGAACATTTTTGAGTGAATTGCAGAACGTCAGATTTTTGCTGAAATTGTGACCGTGCGGCTAAGGGATTTTTTCAAAAAAAGTTGTTCAGACGTCGGGGGCTGATTCTGTTTCCCATGATACAAACCCATCTGTTTCCACCGAAAAAGCTTTCAGGGGATCGTTTGCAACAGTTTGGGAACATTTTTGAGTGAATTGCAGAACGTCAGAATTTTGCTGAAACTGTGACCGAGCGGCTTAGGGATTTTTTCAAAAAAAGTTGTTCAGACGTCGAGGGCTAATTCTGTTTCCCATGATTCAATCCCATCTGTTTCCACCGAAAAAGCTTCCAGTCGATCGTTTGCAACAGTTTGGGAACATTTTTGAGTGAATTGCAGAACGTCAGATTTTTGCTGAAATTGTGACCGCGCGGCTTAGGGATTTTTTCAAAAAAAGTTGTTCAGACGTCGGGGGCTAATTCTGTTTCCCATGATACAAACCCATCTGTTTCACCGAAAAACCTTTCAGGGGATCATTTGCAACAGTTTGGGAACATTTTTGAGTGAATTGCAGAACGTCAGAATTTTGCTGAAACTGTGACCGCGCGCCTTAGGGATTTTTTCAAAAAAAGTTGTTCAGACGTCGAGGGCTAATTCTGCTTCCATGATACAAACCCATCTGTTTCCACCGAAAAAGCTTCCTGTCGATCGTTTGCAACAGTTTGGGAACATTTTTGAGTGAATTGCAGAACGTCAGAATTTAGCTGAAAATGTGACTGTGCGGCTTAGGGATTTTTTCAAAAAAAGTTTTTCAGACGTCGAGGGCTAATTCTGCTTCCCATGATACAAACCCATCTGTTTCCACCGAAAAAGCTTTCAGGGGATCGGTTGCAACAGTTTGGGAACATTTCTGAGTGAATTGCAGAACGTCAGATTTTTACTGAAATTGTGACCGCGCGGCTTAGGGATTTTTTCAAAAAAAGTTGTTCAGACGTCGGGGGCTAATTCTGTTTCCCATGATACAAACCCATCTGTTTTCACCGAAAAACCTTTCAGGGGATCGTTTGCAACAGTTTGGGAACATTTTTGAGTGAATTGCAGAACGTCAGAATTTTGCTGAAATTGTGACCGCGCGGCTTAGGGATTTTTTCAGAAAAAGTTGTTCAGACGTCGAGGGCTAATTCTGCTTCCATGATACAAACCCATCTGTTTCCACCGAAAAAGCTTTCAGGGGATCGTTTGCAACAGTTTGGGAACATTTTTGAGTGAATTGCAGAACGTCAGATTTTTGCTGAAATTGTGACCGCGCGGCTTAGGGATTTTTTCAAAAAAAGTTGTTCAGACGTCGAGGGCTAATTCTGTTTCCCATAATAAAAACCTATCTGTTTCCACCGAAGAAGCTTTCAGGGGATCGTTTGCAACAGATTGGGAACATTTTTGAGTGAATTGCACAACGTCAGATTTTTGCTGAAATTGTGACCGCGCGGCTTAGGGATTTTTTCAAAAAAAGTTGTTCAGACGTCGAGGGCTAATTCTGCTTCACATGATACAAACCCATCTGTTTCCACCGAAAAAGCTTTCAGGGGATCGTTTGCAACAGTTTGGGAACATTTTTGAGTGAATTGCAGAACGTCAGATTTTTGCTGAAATTGTGACCGCGCGGCTTAGGGATTTTTTCAAAAAAAGTTGTTCAGACGTCGAGGGCTAATTTTGTTTCCCATGATACAAACCCATCTGTTTCCACCGAAAAAGCTTCCAGTCGATCGTTTTCAACAGTTTGGGAACATTTTTGAGTGAATTGCAGAACGTCAGATTTTTGCTCAAATTGTGACCGCGCGGCTTAGGGATTTTTTCAAAAAAAGTTGTTCAGACGTCGAGGGCTAATTCTGCTTCCCATGATACAAACCCATCTGTTTTCACCGAAAAACCTTTCAGGGGATCGTTTGCAACAGTTTGGGAACATTTTTGAGTGAATTGCAGAACGTCAGATTTTTGCTGAAATTGTGACCGCGAGGCTTAGGGATTTTTTCAAAAAAAGTTGTTCAGATGTCGGGGGCTAATTCTGTTTCCCATGATACAAACCCATCTGTTTCCACCGAAAAAGCTTTCAGGGGATCGTTTGCAACAGTTTGGGAACATTTTTGAGTGAATTGCAGAACGTCAGAATTTTGCTGAAATTGTGACCGCGCAGCTGAGGGATTTTTTCAAAAAAAGTTGTTCAGACGTCGGGGGCTAATTCTGTTTCCCATGATACAAACCCATCTGTTTCCACCGAAAAAGCTTTCAGGGGATCGTTTGCAACAGTTTGGGAACATTTTTGAGTGAATTGCAGAACGTCAGAATTTAGCTGAAATTGTGACCGCGCGGCTTAGGGATTTTTTCAAAAAAAGTTGTTCAGACGTCGAGGGCTAATTCTGCTTCCCATGATACAAACCCATCTGTTTCCACCAAAAAAGCTTTCAGGGGATCGTTTGCAACAGTTTGGGAACATTTTTGAGTGATTTGCAGAACGTCAGATTTTTGCTGAAATTGTGACCGCGCGGCTTAGGGATTTTTTCAAAAAAAGTTGTTCAGACGTCGAGGGCTCATTCTGTTTCCCATGATTCAATCCCATCTGTTTCCACCGAAGAAGCTTTCAGGGGATCGTTTGCAACAGTTTGGGAACATTTTTGAGTGAATTGCAGAACGTCAGATTTTTGCTGAAATTGTGACCGCGCGGCTTAGGGATTTTTTCAAAAAAAGTTGTTCAGACGTCGAGGGCTCATTCTGTTTCCCATGATTCAATCCCATCTGTTTCCACCGAAAAAGCTTTCAGGGGATCGTTTGCAACAGTTTGGGAACATTTTTGAGTGATTTGCAGAACGTCAGATTTTTGCTGAAATTGTGACCGCGCGGCTTAGGGATTTTTTCAAAAAAAGTTGTTCAGACGTCGAGGGCTAATTCTGTTTCCCATGATAGAAACGCATCTGTTTCCACCTAAAAAGCTTCCAGGGGATCGTTTGCAACCGTTTGGGAACATTTGTGAGTGAATTGCAGAACGTCAGAATTTAGCTGAAAGTGTGACTGCGCGGCTTAGGGATTTTTTCAAAAAAAGTATTTCAGACGTCGAGGGCTAATTCTGCTTCCCATGATACAAACCCATCTGTTTCCACCGAAAAAGCTTTCAGGGGATCGTTTGCAACCGTTTGGCACCATTTCTGAGTGAATTGCAGAACATCAGATTTTTGCTGAAATTCTGACCGCGCGGCTTAGGGATTTTTTTAAAAAAAGTTGTTCAGACGTCGAGGGCTAATTCTGTTTCCCATGATACAAACCCATCTGTTTCCACCGAAAAAGCTTTCAGGGGATCGTATGCAACAGTTTGGCACCATCTTTGAGTGAATTGCAGAACGTCAGATTTTTGCTGAAATTGTGACCGCGCGGCTTAGGGATTTTTTCAAAAAAAGTTGTTCAGACGTCGAGGGCTAATTCTGTTTCCCATGATTCAATCCCATCTGTTTCCACCGAAAAAGCTTTCAGGGGATCGTTTGCAACAGTTTGGGAACATTTTTGAGTGAATTGCAGAACGTCAGATTTTTGCTGAAATTGTGACCGCGCGGCTTAGGGATTTTTTCAAAAAAAGTTGTTCAGACGTCGAGGGCTAATTCTGCTTCCATGATACAAACCCATCTGTTTCCACCGAAAAAGCTTTCAGGGGATCGTTTGCAACAGTTTGGCACCATTTCTGAGTGAATTGCAGAACGTCAGATTTTTGCTGAAATTGTGACCGCGCGGCTTAGGGATTTTTTCAAAAAAAGTTGTTCAGACGTCGAGGGCTCATTCTGTTTCCCATGATTCAATCCCATCTGTTTCCACCGAAAAAGCTTTCAGGGGATCGTTTGCAACAGTTTGGGAACATTTTTGAGTGAATTGCAGAACGTCAGATTTTTGCTGAAATTGTGACCGCGCGGCTTAGGGATTTTTTCAAAAAAAGTTGTTCAGACGTCGAGGGCTAATTCTGCTTCCCATGATACAAACCCATCTGTTTCCACCGAAAAAGCTTTCAGGGGATCGTTTGCAACAGTTTGGGAACATTTTTGAGTGAATTGCAGAACGTCAGATTTTTGCTGAAATTGTGAATGCGCGGCTTAGGGATTTTTTCAAAAAAAGTTGTTCAGACGTCGAGGGCTAATTTTGTTTCCCATGATACAAACCCATCTGTTTCCACCGAAAAAGCTTCCAGTCGATCGTTTGCAACAGTTTGGGAACATTTTTGAGTGAATTGCAGAACGTCAGATTTTTGCTGAAATTGTGACCGCGCGGCTTAGGGATTTTTTCAAAAAAAGTTGTTCAGACGTCGAGGGCTAATTCTGCTTCCCATGATACAAACCCATCTGTTTCCACCGAAAAAGCTTTCAGGGGATCGTTTGCAACAGTTTGGGAACATTTTTGAGTGAATTGCAGAACGTCAGATTTTTGCTGAAATTGTGACCGTGCGGCTAAGGGATTTTTTCAAAAAAAGTTGTTCAGACGTCGGGGGCTGATTCTGTTTCCCATGATACAAACCCATCTGTTTCCACCGAAAAAGCTTTCAGGGGATCGTTTGCAACAGTTTGGGAACATTTTTGAGTGAATTGCAGAACGTCAGAATTTTGCTGAAACTGTGACCGAGCGGCTTAGGGATTTTTTCAAAAAAAGTTGTTCAGACGTCGAGGGCTAATTCTGCTTCCATGATACAAACCCATCTGTTTCCACCGAAAAAGCTTCCAGTCGATCGTTTGCAACAGTTTGGGAACATTTTTGAATGAATTGCAGAACGTCAGAATTTAGCTGAAAGTGTGACTGCACGGCTTAGGGATTTTTTCAAAAAAAGTTTTTCAGACGTCGAGGGCTAATTCTGCTTCCCATGATACAAACCCATCTGTTTCCATCGAAAAAGCTTTCAGGGGATCGTTTGCAACAGTTTGGCACCATTTCTGAGTGAATTGAAGAACGTCAGATTTTTGCTGAAATTGTGACCGCGCGGCTTAGGGATTTTTTCAAAAAAAGTTGTTCAGACGTCGGGGGCTAATTCTGTTTCCCATGATACAAACCCATCTTTTTCCACCGAAAAAGCTTTCAGGGGATCGTTTGCAACAGTTTGGGAACATTTTTGAGTGAATTGCAGAACGTCAGAATTTTGCTGAAATTGTGACCGCGCGGCTTAGGGATTTTTTCAAAAAAAGTTGTTCAGACGTCGGGGGCTAATTCTGTTTCCCATGATACAAACCCATCTGTTTCCACCGAAAAAGCTTTCAGGGGATCGTTTGCAACAGTTTGGGAACATTTTTGAGTGAATTGCAGAACGTCAGAATTTTGCTGAAATTGTGACCGCGCGGCTTAGGGATTTTTTCAAAAAAAGTTGTTCAGACGTCGAGGGCTCATTCTGTTTCCCATGATTCAATCCCATCTGTTTCCACCGAAAAAGCTTCCAGTCGATCGTTTGCAACAGTTTGGGAACATTTTTGAGTGAATTGCAGAACGTCAGATTTTTGCTGAAATTGTGACCGCGCGGCTTAGGGATTTTTTCAAAAAAAGTTGTTCAGACGTCGAGGGCTAATTCTGTTTCCCATGATTCAATCCCATCTGTTTCCACCGAAAAAGCTTCCAGTCGATCGTTTGCAACAGTTTGGGAACATTTTTGAGTGAATTGCAGAACGTCAGATTTTTGCTGAAATTGTGACCGCGCGGCTTAGGGATTTTTTCAAAAAAAGTTGTTCAGACGTCGGGGGCTAATTCTGTTTCCCATGATACAAACCCATCTGTTTCACCGAAAAACCTTTCAGGGGATCATTTGCAACAGTTTGGGAACATTTTTGAGTGAATTGCAGAACGTCAGAATTTTGCTGAAACTGTGACCGCGCGCCTTAGGGATTTTTTCAAAAAAAGTTGTTCAGACGTCGAGGGCTAATTCTGCTTCCATGATACAAACCCATCTGTTTCCACCGAAAAAGCTTCCTGTCGATCGTTTGCAACAGTTTGGGAACATTTTTGAGTGAATTGCAGAACGTCAGAATTTAGCTGAAAGTGTGACTGTGCGGCTTAGGGATTTTTTCAAAAAAAGTTTTTCAGACGTCGAGGGCTAATTCTGCTTCCCATGATACAAACCCATCTGTTTCCACCGAAAAAGCTTTCAGGGGATCGGTTGCAACAGTTTGGGAACATTTCTGAGTGAATTGCAGAACGTCAGATTTTTACTGAAATTGTGACCGCGCGGCTTAGGGATTTTTTCAAAAAAAGTTGTTCAGACGTCGGGGGCTAATTCTGTTTCCCATGATACAAACCCATCTGTTTTCACCGAAAAACCTTTCAGGGGATCGTTTGCAACAGTTTGGGAACATTTTTGAGTGAATTGCAGAACGTCAGAATTTTGCTGAAATTGTGACCGCGCGGCTTAGGGATTTTTTCAGAAAAAGTTGTTCAGACGTCGAGGGCTAATTCTGCTTCCATGATACAAACCCATCTGTTTCCACCGAAAAAGCTTTCAGGGGATCGTTTGCAACAGTTTGGGAACATTTTTGAGTGAATTGCAGAACGTCAGATTTTTGCTGAAATTGTGACCGCGCGGCTTAGGGATTTTTTCAAAAAAAGTTGTTCAGACGTCGAGGGCTAATTCTGTTTCCCATAATAAAAACCTATCTGTTTCCACCGAAGAAGCTTTCAGGGGATCGTTTGCAACAGATTGGGAACATTTTTGAGTGAATTGCACAACGTCAGATTTTTGCTGAAATTGTGACCGCGCGGCTTAGGGATTTTTTCAAAAAAAGTTGTTCAGACGTCGAGGGCTAATTCTGCTTCACATGATACAAACCCATCTGTTTCCACCGAAAAAGCTTTCAGGGGATCGTTTGCAACAGTTTGGGAACATTTTTGAGTGAATTGCAGAACGTCAGATTTTTGCTGAAATTGTGACCGCGCGGCTTAGGGATTTTTTCAAAAAAAGTTGTTCAGACGTCGAGGGCTAATTTTGTTTCCCATGATACAAACCCATCTGTTTCCACCGAAAAAGCTTCCAGTCGATCGTTTTCAACAGTTTGGGAACATTTTTGAGTGAATTGCAGAACGTCAGATTTTTGCTGAAATTGTGACCGCGCGGCTTAGGGATTTTTTCAAAAAAAGTTGTTCAGACGTTGAGGGCTAATTCTGCTTCCCATGATACAAACCCATCTGTTTCCACCGAAAAAGCTTTCAGGGGATCGTTTGCAACAGTTTGGGAACATTTTTGAGTGAATTGCAGAACGTCAGATTTTTGCTGAAATTGTGACCGCGAGGCTTAGGGATTTTTTCAAAAAAAGTTGTTCAGATGTCGGGGGCTAATTCTGTTTCCCATGATACAAACCCATCTGTTTCCACCGAAAAAGCTTTCAGGGGATCGTTTGCAACAGTTTGGGAACATTTTTGAGTGAATTGCAGAACGTCAGAATTTTGCTGAAATTGTGACCGCGCAGCTGAGGGATTTTTTCAAAAAAAGTTGTTCAGACGTCGAGGGCTAATTCTGTTTCCCATGATTCAATCCCATCTGTTTCCACCGAAAAAGCTTCCATTCGATCGTTTGCAACAGTTTGGGAACATTTTTGAGTGAATTGCAGAACGTCAGAATTTAGCTGAAATTGTGACCGCGCGGCTTAGGGATTTTTTCAAAAAAAGTTTTTCAGACGTCGAGGGCTAATTCTGCTTCCCATGATACAAACCCATCTGTTTCCACCAAAAAAGCTTTCAGGGGATCGTTTGCAACAGTTTGGGAACATTTTTGAGTGAATTGCAGAACGTCAGATTTTTGCTGAAATTGTGACCGCGCGGCTTAGGGATTTTTTCAAAAAAAGTTGTTCAGACGTCGAGGGCTCATTCTGTTTCCCATGATTCAATCCCATCTGTTTCCACCGAAAAAGCTTTCAGGGGATCGTTTGCAACAGTTTGGGAACATTTTTGAGTGAATTGCAGAACGTCAGATTTTTGCTGAAATTGTGACCGCGCGGCTTAGGGATTTTTTCAAAAAAAGTTGTTCAGACGTCGAGGGCTAATTCTGCTTCCCATGATACAAACCCATCTGTTTCCACCGAAAAACCTTTCAGGGGATCGTTTGCAACAGTTTGGCACCAATTCTGAGTGAATTGCAGAACGTCAGATTTTTGCTGAAATTGTGACCGCGCGGCTTAGGGATTTTTTCAAAAAAAGTTGTTCAGACGTCGAGGGCTCATTCTGTTTCCCATGATTCAATCCCATCTGTTTCCACCGAAAAAGCTTTCAGGGGATCGTTTGCAACAGTTTGGGAACATTTTTGAGTGAATTGCAGAACGTCAGATTTTTGCTGAAATTGTGACCGCGCGGCTTAGGGATTTTTTCAAAAAAAGTTTTTCAGACGTCGAGGGCTAATTCTGTTTCCCATGATACAAACCCATCTGTTTCCACCGAAAAAGCTTTCAGGGGATCGTTTGCAACAGTTTGGGAACATTTTTGAGTGAATTGCAGAACGTCAGAATTTAGCTGAAATTGTGACCGCGCGGCTTAGGGATTTTTTCAAAAAAAGTTTTTCAGACGTCGAGGGCTAATTCTGCTTCCCATGATACAAACCCATCTGTTTCCACCAAAAAAGCTTTCAGGGGATCGTTTGCAACAGTTTGGGAACATTTTTGAGTGAATTGCAGAACGTCAGATTTTTGCTGAAATTGTGACCGCGCGGCTTAGGGATTTTTTCAAAAAAAGTTGTTCAGACGTCGAGGGCTCATTCTGTTTCCCATGATTCAATCCCATCTGTTTCCACCGAAAAAGCTTTCAGGGGATCGTTTGCAACAGTTTGGGAACATTTTTGAGTGAATTGCAGAACGTCAGATTTTTGCTGAAATTGTGACCGCGCGGCTTAGGGATTTTTTCAAAAAAAGTTGTTCAGACGTCGAGGGCTAATTCTGCTTCCCATGATACAAACCCATCTGTTTCCACCGAAAAACCTTTCAGGGGATCGTTTGCAACAGTTTGGCACCAATTCTGAGTGAATTGCAGAACGTCAGATTTTTGCTGAAATTGTGACCGCGCGGCTTAGGGATTTTTTCAAAAAAAGTTGTTCAGACGTCGAGGGCTCATTCTGTTTCCCATGATTCAATCCCATCTGTTTCCACCGAAAAAGCTTTCAGGGGATCGTTTGCAACAGTTTGGGAACATTTTTGAGTGAATTGCAGAACGTCAGATTTTTGCTGAAATTGTGACCGCGCGGCTTAGGGATTTTTTCAAAAAAAGTTTTTCAGACGTCGAGGGCTAATTCTGTTTCCCATGATACAAACCCATCTGTTTCCACCGAAAAAGCTTTCAGGGGATCGTTTGCAACAGTTTGGGAACATTTTTGAGTGAATTGCAGAACGTCAGAATTTAGCTGAAATTGTGACCGCGCGGCTTAGGGATTTTTTCAAAAAAAGTTTTTCAGACGTCGAGGGCTAATTCTGCTTCCCATGATACAAACCCATCTGTTTCCACCAAAAAAGCTTTCAGGGGATCGTTTGCAACAGTTTGGGAACATTTTTGAGTGAATTGCAGAACGTCAGATTTTTGCTGAAATTGTGACCGCGCGGCTTAGGGATTTTTTCAAAAAAAGTTGTTCAGACGTCGAGGGCTCATTCTGTTTCCCATGATTCAATCCCATCTGTTTCCACCGAAAAAGCTTTCAGGGGATCGTTTGCAACAGTTTGGGAACATTTTTGAGTGAATTGCAGAACGTCAGATTTTTGCTGAAATTGTGACCGCGCGGCTTAGGGATTTTTTCAAAAAAAGTTGTTCAGACGTCGAGGGCTAATTCTGCTTCCCATGATACAAACCCATCTGTTTCCACCGAAAAACCTTTCAGGGGATCGTTTGCAACAGTTTGGCACCAATTCTGAGTGAATTGCAGAACGTCAGATTTTTGCTGAAATTGTGACCGCGCGGCTTAGGGATTTTTTCAAAAAAAGTTGTTCAGACGTCGAGGGCTCATTCTGTTTCCCATGATTCAATCCCATCTGTTTCCACCGAAAAAGCTTTCAGGGGATCGTTTGCAACAGTTTGGGAACATTTTTGAGTGAATTGCAGAACGTCAGATTTTTGCTGAAATTGTGACCGCGCGGCTTAGGGATTTTTTCAAAAAAAGTTGTTCAGACGTCGAGGGCTAATTCTGTTTCCCATGATTCAATCCCATCTGTTTCCACCGAAAAAGCTTCCAGTCGATCGTTTGCAACAGTTTGGGAACATTTTTGAGTGAATTGCAGAACGTCAGATTTTTGCTGAAATTGTGACCGCGCGGCTTAGGGATTTTTTCAAAAAAAGTTGTTCAGACGTCGGGGGCTAATTCTGTTTCCCATGATACAAACCCATCTGTTTCCACCGAAAAAGCTTTCAGGGGATCGTTTGCAACAGTTTGGGAACATTTTTGAGTGAATTGCAGAATGTCAGAATTTTGCTGAAATTGTGACCGCGCGGCTTAGGGATTTTTTCAAAAAAAGTTGTTCAGACGTCGAGGGCTAATTCTGTTTCCCATGATTCAATCCCATCTGTTTCCACCGAAAAAGCTTCCAGTCGATCGTTTGCAACAGTTTGGGAACATTTTTGAGTGAATTGCAGAACGTCAGATTTTTGCTGAAATTGTGACCGCGCGGCTTAGGGATTTTTTCAAAAAAAGTTGTTCAGACGTCGGGGGCTAATTCTGTTTCCCATGATACAAACCCATCTGTTTCCACCGAAAAAGCTTTCAGGGGATCGTTTGCAACAGTTTGGGAACATTTTTGAGTGAATTGCAGAACGTCAGAATTTTGCTGAAACTGTGACCGCGCGGCTTAGGGATTTTTTCAAAAAAAGTTGTTCAGACGTCGAAGGCTAATTCTGCTTCCATGATACAAACCCATCTGTTTCCACCGAAAAAGCTTCCAGTCGATCGTTTGCAACAGTTTGGGAACATTTTTGAGTGAGTTGCAGAACGTCAGAATTTTGCTGAAACTGTGACCGCGCGGCTTAGGGATTTTTTCAAAAAAAGTTTTTCAGACGTCGAGGGCTAATTCTGCTTCCCATGATACAAACCCATCTGTTTCCACCGAAAAAGCTTCCAGTCGATCGTTTGCAACAGTTTGGGAACATTTCTGAGTGAATTGCAGAACGTCAGAATTTAGCTGAAAGTGTGACTGTGCGGCTTAGGGATTTTTTCAAAAAAAGTTTTTCAGACGTCGAGGGCTAATTCTGCTTCCCATGATACAAACCCATCTGTTTCCACCGAAAAACCTTTCAGGGGATCGTTTGCAACAGTTTGGGAACATTTTTGAGTGATTTGCAGAACGTCAGATTTTTGCTGAAATTGTGACCGCGCGGCTTAGGGATTTTTTCAAAAAAAGTTGTTCAGACGTCGAGGGCTAATTCTGTTTCCCATAATAAAAACCTATCTGTTTCCACCGAAAAAGCTTTCAGGGGATCGTTTGCAACAGATTGGGAACATTTTTGAGTGAATTGCAGAACGTCAGATTTTTGCTGAAATTGTGACCGCGCGGCTTAGGGATTTTTTCAAAAAAAGTTGTTCAGACGTCGAGGGCTATTTTTGTTTCCCATGATACAAACCCATCTGTTTCCACCAAAAAAGCTTCCAGTCGATCGTTTGCAACAGTTTGGGAACATTTTTGAGTGAATTGCAGAACGTCAGATTTTTGCTGAAATTGTGACCGCGCGGCTTAGGGATTTTTTCAAAAAAAGTTGTTCAGACGTCGAGGGCTAATTCTGCTTCCCATGATACAAACCCATGTGTTTCCACCGAAAAAGCTTTCAGGGGATCGTTTGCAACAGTTTGGGAACATTTTTGAATGAATTGCAGAACGTCAGATTTTTGCTGAAATTGTGACCGCGCGGCTTAGGGATTTTTTCAAAAAAAGTTGTTCAGACGTCGAGGGCTAATTCTGCTTCCATGATACAAACCCATCTGTTTCCAACGAAAAAGCTTCCAGTCGATCGTTTGCAACAGTTTGGGAACATTTTTGAGTGAATTGCAGAACGTCAGAATTTAGCTGAAAGTGTGACTGCGCGGCTTAGGGATTTTTTCAAAAAAAGTTTTTCAGACGTCGAGGGCTAATTCTGCTTCCCATGATACAAACCCATCTGTTTCCACCGAAAAAGCTTTCAGGGGATCGTTTGCAACAGTTTGGCACCATTTCTGAGTGAATTGCAGAACGTCAGATTTTTGCTGAAATTGTGACCGCGCGGCTTAGGGATTTTTTCAAAAAAAGTTGTTCAGACGTCGGGGGCTAATTCTGTTTCCCATGATAGAAACCCATCTGTTTCCACCGAAAAAGCTTTCAGGGGATCGTTTGCAACAGTTTGGGAACATTTTTGAGTGAATTGCAGAACGTCAGAATTTTGCTGAAATTGTGACCGCGCGGCTTAGGGATTTTTTCAAAAAAAGTTGTTCAGACGTCGGGGGCTAATTCTGTTTCCCATGATACAAACCCATCTGTTTCCACCGAAAAAGCTTTCAGGGGATCGTTTGCAACAGTTTGGGAACATTTTTGAGTGAATTGCAGAACGTCAGAATTTTGCTGAAATTGTGACCGCGCGGCTTAGGGATTTTTTCAAAAAAAGTTGTTCAGACGTCGAGGGCTAATTCTGTTTCCCATGATTCAATCCCATCTGTTTCCACCGAAAAAGCTTCCAGTCGATCGTTTGCAACAGTTTGGGAACATTTTTGAGTGAATTGCAGAACGTCAGATTTTTGCTGAAATTGTGACCGCGCGGCTTAGGGATTTTTTCAAAAAAAGTTGTTCAGACGTCGGGGGCTAATTCTGTTTCCCATGATACAAACCCATCTGTTTCCACCGAAAAAGCTTTCAGGGGATCGTTTGCAACAGTTTGGGAACATTTTTGAGTGAATTGCAGAACGTCAGATTTTTGCTGAAATTGTGACCGCGCGGCTTAGGGATTTTTTCAAAAAAAGTTGTTCAGACGTCGAGGGCTAATTCTGTTTCCCATGATACAAACCCATCTGTTTCCACCGAAAAAGCTTTCAGGGGATCGTTTGCAACAGTTTGGGAACATTTTTGAGTGAATTGCAGAACGTCAGATTTTTGCTGAAATTGTGACCGCGCGGCTTAGGGATTTTTTCAAAAAAAGTTGTTCAGACGTCGAGGGCTAATTCTGTTTCCCATAATAAAAACCTATCTGTTTCCACCGAAAAAGCTTTCAGGGGATCGTTTGCAACAGATTGGGAACATTTTTGAGTGAATTGCAGAACGTCAGATTTTTGCTGAAATTGTGACCGCGCGGCTTAGGGATTTTTTCAAAAAAAGTTGTTCAGACGTCGAGGGCTATTTTTGTTTCCCATGATACAAACCCATCTGTTTCCACCAAAAAAGCTTCCAGTCGATCGTTTGCAACAGTTTGGGAACATTTTTGAGTGAATTGCAGAACGTCAGATTTTTGCTGAAATTGTGACCGCGCGGCTTAGGGATTTTTTCAAAAAAAGTTGTTCAGACGTCGAGGGCTAATTCTGCTTCCCATGATACAAACCCATGTGTTTCCACCGAAAAAGCTTTCAGGGGATCGTTTGCAACAGTTTGGGAACATTTTTGAATGAATTGCAGAACGTCAGATTTTTGCTGAAATTGTGACCGCGCGGCTTAGGGATTTTTTCAAAAAAAGTTGTTCAGACGTCGAGGGCTAATTCTGCTTCCATGATACAAACCCATCTGTTTCCAACGAAAAAGCTTCCAGTCGATCGTTTGCAACAGTTTGGGAACATTTTTGAGTGAATTGCAGAACGTCAGAATTTAGCTGAAAGTGTGACTGCGCGGCTTAGGGATTTTTTCAAAAAAAGTTTTTCAGACGTCGAGGGCTAATTCTGCTTCCCATGATACAAACCCATCTGTTTCCACCGAAAAAGCTTTCAGGGGATCGTTTGCAACAGTTTGGCACCATTTCTGAGTGAATTGCAGAACGTCAGATTTTTGCTGAAATTGTGACCGCGCGGCTTAGGGATTTTTTCAAAAAAAGTTGTTCAGACGTCGGGGGCTAATTCTGTTTCCCATGATAGAAACCCATCTGTTTCCACCGAAAAAGCTTTCAGGGGATCGTTTGCAACAGTTTGGGAACATTTTTGAGTGAATTGCAGAACGTCAGAATTTTGCTGAAATTGTGACCGCGCGGCTTAGGGATTTTTTCAAAAAAAGTTGTTCAGACGTCGGGGGCTAATTCTGTTTCCCATGATACAAACCCATCTGTTTCCACCGAAAAAGCTTTCAGGGGATCGTTTGCAACAGTTTGGGAACATTTTTGAGTGAATTGCAGAACGTCAGAATTTTGCTGAAATTGTGACCGCGCGGCTTAGGGATTTTTTCAAAAAAAGTTGTTCAGACGTCGAGGGCTAATTCTGTTTCCCATGATTCAATCCCATCTGTTTCCACCGAAAAAGCTTCCAGTCGATCGTTTGCAACAGTTTGGGAACATTTTTGAGTGAATTGCAGAACGTCAGATTTTTGCTGAAATTGTGACCGCGCGGCTTAGGGATTTTTTCAAAAAAAGTTGTTCAGACGTCGGGGGCTAATTCTGTTTCCCATGATACAAACCCATCTGTTTCCACCGAAAAAGCTTTCAGGGGATCGTTTGCAACAGTTTGGGAACATTTTTGAGTGAATTGCAGAACGTCAGAATTTTGCTGAAATTGTGACCGCGCGGCTTAGGGATTTTTTCAAAAAAAGTTGTTCAGACGTCGGGGGCTAATTCTGTTTCCCATGATACAAACCCATCTGTTTCCAACGAAAAAGCTTTCAGGGGATCGTTTCCAACAGTTTGGGAACATTTTTGAGTGAATTGCAGAACGTCAGAATTTTGCTGAAATTGTGACCGCGCGGCTTAGGGATTTTTTCAAAAAAAGTTGTTCAGACGTCGAGGGCTAATTCTGTTTCCCATGATTCAATCCCATCTGTTTCCACCGAAAAAGCTTCCAGTCGATCGTTTGCAACAGTTTGGGAACATTTTTGAGTGAATTGCAGAACGTCAGATTTTTGCTGAAATTGTGACCGCGCGGCTTAGGGATTTTTTCAAAAAAAGTTGTTCAGACGTCGGGGGCTAATTCTGTTTCCCATGATACAAACCCATCTGTTTCCACCGAAAAAGCTTTCAGGGGATCGTTTGCAACATTTTGGGAACATTTTTGAGTGAATTGCAGAATGTCATTATTTTGCTGAAATTGTGACCGCGCGGCTTAGGGATTTTTTCAAAAAAAGTTGTTCAGACGTCGAGGGCTAATTCTGTTTCCCATGATTCAATCCCATCTGTTTCCACCGAAAAAGCTTCCAGTCGATCGTTTGCAACAGTTTGGGAACATTTTTGAGTGAATTGCAGAACGTCAGATTTTTGCTGAAATTGTGACCGCGCGGCTTAGGGATTTTTTCAAAAAAAGTTGTTCAGACGTCGGGGGCTAATTCTGTTTCCCATGATACAAACCCATCTGTTTCCACCGAAAAAGCTTTCAGGGGATCGTTTGCAACAGTTTGGGAACATTTTTGAGTGAATTGCAGAACGTCAGAATTTTGCTGAAACTGTGACCGCGCGGCTTAGGGATTTTTTCAAAATAAGTTGTTCAGACGTCGAAGGCTAATTCTGCTTCCATGATACAAACCCATCTGTTTCCACCGAAAAAGCTTCCAGTCGATCGTTTGCAACAGTTTGGGAACATTTTTGAGTGAGTTGCAGAACGTCAGAATTTTGCTGAAACTGTGACCGCGCGGCTTAGGGATTTTTTCAAAAAAAGTTTTTCAGACGTCGAGGGCTAATTCTGCTTCCCATGATACAAACCCATCTGTTTCCACCGAAAAAGCTTCCAGTCGATCGTTTGCAACAGTTTGGGAACATTTTTGAGTGAATTGCAGAACGTCAGAATTTAGCTGAAAGTGTGACTGTGCGGCTTAGGGATTTTTTCAAAAAAAGTTTTTCAGACGTCGAGGGCTAATTCTGCTTCCCATGATACAAACCCATCTGTTTCCACCGAAAAAGCTTTCAGGGGATCGTTTGCAACAGTTTGGGAACATTTTTGAGTGATTTGCAGAACGTCAGATTTTTGCTGAAATTGTGACCGCGCGGCTTAGGGATTTTTTCAAAAAAAGTTGTTCAGACGTCGAGTGCTAATTCTGTTTCCCATAATAAAAAACCTATCTGTTTCCACCGAAAAAGCTTTCAGGGGATCGTTTGCAACAGATTGGGAACATTTTTGAGTGAATTGCAGAACGTCAGATTTTTGCTGAAATTGTGACCGCGCGGCTTAGGGATTTTTTCAAAAAAAGTTGTTCAGACGTCGAGGGCTAATTCTGCTTCCCATGATATAAACCCATCTGTTTCCACCGAAAAACCTTTCAGGGGATCGTTTGCAACAGTTTGGGAACATTTTTGAGTGAATTGCAGAACGTCAGATTTTTGCTGAAATTGTGACCGCGCGGCTTAGGGATTTTTTCAAAAAAAGTTGTTCAGACGTCGAGGGCTAATTTTGTTTCCCATCATACAAACCCATCTGTTTCCACCAAAAAAGCTTCCAGTCGATCGTTTGCAACAGTTTGGGAACATTTTTGAGTGAATTGCAGAACGTCAGATTTTTGCTGAAATTGTGACCGCGCGGCTTAGGGATTTTTTCAAAAAAAGTTGTTCAGACGTCGAGGGCTAATTCTGCTTCCCATGATACAAACCCATGTGTTTCCACCGAAAAAGCTTTCAGGGGATCGTTTGCAACAGTTTGGGAACATTTTTGAGTGAATTGCAGAACGTCAGATTTTTGCTGAAATTGTGACCGCGCGGCTTAGGGATTTTTTCAAAAAAAGTTGTTCAGACGTCGAGGGCTAATTCTGCTTCCATGATACAAACCCATCTGTTTCCACCGAAAAAGCTTCCAGTCGATCGTTTGCAACAGTTTGGGAACATTTTTGAGTGAATTGCAGAACGTCAGAAATTAGCTGAAAGTGTGACTGCACGGCTTAGGGATTTTTTCAAAAAAAGTTTTTCAGACGTCGAGGGCTAATTCTGCTTCCCATGATACAAACCCATCTGTTTCCACCGAAAAAGCTTTCAGGGGATCGTTTGCAACAGTTTGGCACCATTTCTGAGTGAATTGCAGAACGTCAGATTTTTGCTGAAATTGTGACCGCGCGGCTTAGGGATTTTTTCAAAAAAAGTTGTTCAGACGTCGGGGGCTAATTCTGTTTCCCATGATAGAAACCCATCTGTTTCCACCGAAAAAGCTTTCAGGGGATCGTTTGCAACAGTTTGGGAACATTTTTGAGTGAATTGCAGAACGTCAGAATTTTGCTGAAATTGTGACCGCGCGGCTTAGGGATTTTTTCAAAAAAAGTTGTTCAGACGTCGAGGGCTAATTCTGTTTCCCATGATTCAATCCCATCTGTTTCCACCGAAAAAGCTTCCAGTCGATCGTTTGCAACAGTTTGGGAACATTTTTGAGTGAATTGCAGAACGTCAGATTTTTGCTGAAATTGTGACCGCGCGGCTTAGGGATTTTTTCAAAAAAAGTTGTTCAGACGTCGAGGGCTCATTCTGTTTCCCATGATACAAACCCATCTGTTTCCACCGAAAAAGCTTTCAGGGGATCGTTTGCAACAGTTTGGGAACATTTTTGAGTGAATTGCAGAACGTCAGAATTTTGCTGAAATTGTGACCGCGCGGCTTAGGGATTTTTTCAAAAAAAGTTGTTCAGACGTCGAGGGCTAATTCTGTTTCCCATAATAAAAACCTATCTGTTTCCACCGAAAAAGCTTTCAGGGGATCGTTTGCAACAGATTGGGAACATTTTTGAGTGAATTGCAGAACATCAGATTTTTGCTGAAATTGTGACCGCGCGGCTTAGGGATTTTTTCAAAAAAAGTTGTTCAGACGTCGAGGGCTAATTCTGCTTCCCATGATACAAACCCATCTGTTTCCACCGAAAAACCTTTCAGGGGATCGTTTGCAACAGTTTGGGAACATTTTTGAGTGAATTGCAGAACGTCAGATTTTTGCTGAAATTGTGACCGCGCGGCTTAGGGATTTTTTCAAAAAAAGTTGTTCAGACGTCGAGGGCTAATTTTGTTTCCCATGATACAAACCCATCTGTTTCCACCAAAAAAGCTTCCAGTCGATCGTTTGCAACAGTTTGGGAACATTTTTGAGTGAATTGCAGAACGTCAGATTTTTGCTGAAATTGTGACCGCGCGGCTTAGGGATTTTTTCAAAAAAAGTTGTTCAGACGTCGAGGGCTAATTCTGCTTCCCATGATACAAACCCATGTGTTTCCACCGAAAAAGCTTTCAGGGGATCGTTTGCAACAGTTTGGGAACATTTTTGAGTGAATTGCAGAACGTCAGATTTTTGCTGAAATTGTGACCGCGCGGCTTAGGGATTTTTTCAAAAAAAGTTGTTCAGACGTCGAGGGCTAATTCTGCTTCCATGATACAAACCCATCTGTTTCCACCGAAAAAGCTTCCAGTCGATCGTTTGCAACAGTTTGGGAACATTTTTGAGTGATTTGCAGAACGTCAGAATTTAGCTGAAAGTGTGACTGCGCGGCTTAGGGATTTTTTCAAAAAAAGTTTTTCAGACGTCGAGGGCTAATTCTGCTTCCCATGATACAAACCCATCTGTTTCCACCGAAAAAGCTTTCAGGGGATCGTTTGCAACAGTTTGGCACCATTTCTGAGTGAATTGCAGAACGTCAGATTTTTGCTGAAATTGTGACCGCGCGGCTTAGGGATTTTTTCAAAAAAAGTTGTTCAGACGTCGGGGGCTAATTCTGTTTCCCATGATAGAAACCCATCTGTTTCCACCGAAAAAGCTTTCAGGGGATCGTTTGCAACAGTTTGGGAACATTTTTGAGTGAATTGCAGAACGTCAGAATTTTGCTGAAATTGTGACCGCGCGGCTTAGGGATTTTTTCAAAAAAAGTTGTTCAGACGTCGGGGGCTAATTCTGTTTCCCATGATACAAACCCATCTGTTTCCACCGAAAAAGCTTTCAGGGGATCGTTTGCAACAGTTTGGGAACATTTTTGAGTGAATTGCAGAACGTCAGATTTTTGCTGAAATTGTGACCGCGCGGCTTAGGGATTTTTTCAAAAAAAGTTGTTCAGACGTCGAGGGCTAATTCTGCTTCCATGATACAAACCCATCTGTTTCCACCGAAAAAGCTTCCAGTCGATCGTTTGCAACAGTTTGGGAACATTTTTGAGTGAATTGCAGAACGTCAGAATTTAGCTGAAAGTGTGACTGCGCGGCTTAGGGATTTTTTCAAAAAAAGTTTTTCAGACGTCGAGGGCTAATTCTGCTTCCCATGATACAAACCCATCTGTTTCCACCGAAAAAGCTTTCAGGGGATCGTTTGCAACAGTTTGGCACCATTTCTGAGTGAATTGCAGAACGTCAGATTTTTGCTGAAATTGTGACCGCGCGGCTTAGGGATTTTTTCAAAAAAAGTTGTTCAGACGTCGGGGGCTAATTCTGTTTCCCATGATAGAAACCCATCTGTTTCCACCGAAAAAGCTTTCAGGGGATCGTTTGCAACAGTTTGGGAACATTTTTGAGTGAATTGCAGAACGTCAGAATTTTGCTGAAATTGTGACCGCGCGGCTTAGGGATTTTTTCAAAAAAAGTTGTTCAGACGTCGGGGGCTAATTCTGTTTCCCATGATACAAACCCATCTGTTTCCACCGAAAAAGCTTTCAGGGGATCGTTTGCAGCAGTTTGGGAACATTTTTGAGTGAATTGCAGAACGTCAGAATTTTGCTGAAATTGTGACCGCGCGGCTTAGGGATTTTTTCAAAAAAAGTTGTTCAGACGTCGAGGGCTAATTCTGTTTCCCATGATTCAATCCCATCTGTTTCCACCGAAAAAGCTTCCAGTCGATCGTTTGCAACAGTTTGGGAACATTTTTGAGTGAATTGCAGAACGTCAGATTTTTGCTGAAATTGTGACCGCGCGGCTTAGGGATTTTTTCAAAAAAAGTTGTTCAGACGTCGGGGGCTAATTCTGTTTCCCATGATACAAACCCATCTGTTTCCACCGAAAAAGCTTTCAGGGGATCGTTTGCAACAGTTTGGGAACATTTTTGAGTGAATTGCAGAACGTCAGAATTTTGCTGAAATTGTGACCGCGCGGCTTAGGGATTTTTTCAAAAAAAGTTGTTCAGACGTCGAGGGCTAATTCTGTTTCCCATGATTCAATCCCATCTGTTTCCACCGAAAAAGCTTTCAGGGGATCGTTTGCAACAGTTTGGGAACATTTTTGAGTGAATTGCAGAACGTCAGATTTTTGCTGAAATTGTGACCGCGCGGCTTAGGGATTTTTTCAAAAAAAGTTGTTCAGACGTCGGGGGCTAATTCTGTTTCCCATGATACAAACCCATCTGTTTCCACCGAAAAAGCTTTCAGGGGATCGTTTGCAACAGTTTGGGAACATTTTTGAGTGAATTGCAGAACGTCAGAATTTTGCTGAAACTGTGACCGCGCGGCTTAGGGATTTTTTCAAAAAAAGTTGTTCAGACGTCGAAGGCTAATTCTGCTTCCATGATACAAACCCATCTGTTTCCACCGAAAAAGCTTCCAGTCGATCGTTTGCAACAGTTTGGGAACATTTTTGAGTGAATTGCAGAACGTCAGAATTTAGCTGAAAGTGTGACTGTGCGGCTTAGGGATTTTTTCAAAAAAAGTTTTTCAGACGTCGAGGGCTAATTCTGCTTCCCATGATACAAACCCATCTGTTTCCACCGAAAAAGCTTCCAGTCGATCGTTTGCAACAGTTTGGGAACATTTTTGAGTGATTTGCAGAACGTCAGATTTTTGCTGAAATTGTGACCGCGCGGCTTAGGGATTTTTTCAAAAAAAGTTGTTCAGACGTCGAGGGCTAATTCTGTTTCCCATAATAAAAACCTATCTGTTTCCACGGAAAAAGCTTTCAGGGGATCGTTTGCAACAGATTGGGAACATTTTTGAGTGAATTGCAGAACGTCAGATTTTTGCTGAAATTGTGACCGCGCGGCTTAGGGATTTTTTCAAAAAAAGTTGTTCAGACGTCGAGGGCTAATTCTGCTTCCCATGATACAAACCCATCTGTTTCCACCGAAAAACCTTTCAGGGGATCGTTTGCAACAGTTTGGGAACATTTTTGAGTGAATTGCAGAACGTCAGATTTTTGCTGAAATTGTGACCGCGCGGCTTAGGGATTTTTTCAAAAAAAGTTGTTCAGACATCGGGGGCTAATTCTGTTTCCCATGATACAAACGCATCTGTTTCCACCGAAAAAGCTTTCAGGGGATCGTTTGCAACAGTTTGGGAACATTTTTGAGTGAATTGCAGAACGTCAGAATTTTGCTGAAACTGTGACCGCGCGGCTTAGGGATTTTTTCAAAAAAAGTTGTTCAGACGTCGAGGGCTAATTCTGCTTCCATGATCCAAACCCATCTGTTTCCACCGAAAAAGCTTCCAGTCGATCGTTTGCAACAGTTTGGGAACATTTTTGAGTGAATTGCAGAACGTCTGATTTTTGCTGAAATTGTGACCGCGCGGCTTAGGGATTTTTTCAAAAAAAGTTGTTCAGACGTCGGGGGCTAATTCTGTTTCCCATGATACAAACCCATCTGTTTCCACCGAAAAAGCTTCCAGTCGATCGTTTGCAACAGTTTGGGAACATTTTTGAGTGAATTGCAGAACGTCAGATTTTTGCTGAAATTGTGACCGCGCGGCTTAGGGATTTTTTCAAAAAAAGTTGTTCAGACGTCGAGGGCTAATTCTGCTTCCCATGATACAAACCCATGTGTTTCCACCGAAAAAGCTTTCAGGGTATCGTTTGCAACAGTTTGGGAACATTTTTGAGTGAATTGCAGAACGTCAGATTTTTGCTGAAATTGTGACCGCGCGGCTTAGGGATTTTTTCAAAAAAAGTTGTTCAGACGTCGAGGGCTAATTCTGCTTCGATGATACAAACCCATCTGTTTCCACCGAAAAAGCTTCCAGTCGATCGTTTGCAACAGTTTGGGAACATTTTTGAGTGAATTGCAGAACGTCAGAATTTAGCTGAAAGTGTGACTGCGCGGCTTAGGGATTTTTTCAAAAAAAGTTTTTCAGACGTCGAGGGCTAATTCTGCTTCCCATGATACAAACCCATCTGTTTCCACCGAAAAAGCTTTCAGGGGATCGTTTGCAACAGTTTGGCACCATTTCTGAGTGAATTGCAGAACGTCAGATTTTTGCTGAAATTGTGACCGCGCGGCTTAGGGATTTTTTCAAAAAAAGTTGTTCAGACGTCGGGGGCTAATTCTGTTTCCCATGATAGAAACCCATCTGTTTCCACCGAAAAAGCTTTCAGGGGATCGTTTGCAACAGTTTGGGAACATTTTTGAGTGAATTGCAGAACGTCAGAATTTTGCTGAAATTGTGACCGCGCGGCTTAGGGATTTTTTCAAAAAAAGTTGTTCAGACGTCGGGGGCTAATTCTGTTTCCCATGATACAAACCCATCTGTTTCCACCGAAAAAGCTTCCAGTCGATCGTTTGCAACAGTTTGGGAACATTTTTGAGTGAATTGCAGAACGTCAGATTTTTGCTGAAATTGTGACCGCGCGGCTTAGGGATTTTTTCAAAAAAAGTTGTTCAGACGTCGAGGGCTAATTCTGCTTCCCATGATACAAACCCATGTGTTTCCACCGAAAAAGCTTTCAGGGTATCGTTTGCAACAGTTTGGGAACATTTTTGAGTGAATTGCAGAACGTCAGATTTTTGCTGAAATTGTGACCGCGCGGCTTAGGGATTTTTTCAAAAAAAGTTGTTCAGACGTCGAGGGCTAATTCTGCTTCGATGATACAAACCCATCTGTTTCCACCGAAAAAGCTTCCAGTCGATCGTTTGCAACAGTTTGGGAACATTTTTGAGTGAATTGCAGAACGTCAGAATTTAGCTGAAAGTGTGACTGCGCGGCTTAGGGATTTTTTCAAAAAAAGTTTTTCAGACGTCGAGGGCTAATTCTGCTTCGATGATACAAACCCATCTGTTTCCACCGAAAAAGCTTTCAGGGGATCGTTTGCAACAGTTTGGCACCATTTCTGAGTGAATTGCAGAACGTCAGATTTTTGCTGAAATTGTGACCGCGCGGCTTAGGGATTTTTTCAAAAAAAGTTGTTCAGACGTCGGGGGCTAATTCTGTTTCCCATGATAGAAACCCATCTGTTTCCACCGAAAAAGCTTTCAGGGGATCGTTTGCAACAGTTTGGGAACATTTTTGAGTGAATTGCAGAACGTCAGAATTTTGCTGAAATTGTGACCGCGCGGCTTAGGGATTTTTTCAAAAAAAGTTGTTCAGACGTCGAGGGCTAATTCTGCTTCCCATGATACAAACCCATCTGTTTCCACCGAAAAACCTTTCAGGGGATCGTTTGCAACAGTTTGGGAACATTTTTGAGTGAATTGCAGAACGTCAGATTTTTGCTGAAATTGTGACCACGCGGCTTAGGGATTTTTTCAAAAAAAGTTGTTCAGACGTCGAGGGCTAATTTTGTTTCCCATGATACAAACCCATCTGTTTCCACCAAAAAAGCTTCCAGTCGATCGTTTGCAACAGTTTGGGAACATTTTTGAGTGAATTGCAGAACGTCAGATTTTTGCTGAAATTGTGACCGCGCGGCTTAGGGATTTTTTCAAAAAAAGTTGTTCAGACGTCGAGGGCTAATTCTGCTTCCCATGATACAAACCCATGTGTTTCCACCGAAAAAGCTTTCAGGGGATCGTTTGCAACAGTTTGGGAACATTTTTGAGTGAATTGCAGAACGTCAGATTTTTGCTGAAATTGTGACCGCGCGGCTTAGGGATTTTTTCAAAAAAAGTTGTTCAGACGTCGAGGGCTAATTCTGCTTCCATGATACAAACCCATCTGTTTCCACCGAAAAAGCTTCCAGTCAATCGTTTGCAACAGTTTGGGAACATTTTTGAGTGAATTGCAGAACGTCAGAATTTAGCTGAAAGTGTGACTGCGCGGCTTAGGGATTTTTTCAAAAAAAGTTTTTCAGACGTCGAGGGCTAATTCTGCTTCCCATGATACAAACCCATCTGTTTCCACCGAAAAAGCTTCCAGTCGATCGTTTGCAACAGTTTGGGAACATTTTTGAGTGAATTGCAGAACGTCAGAAATTAGCTGAAAGTGTGACTGCGCGGCTTAGGGATTTTTTCAAAAAAAGTTTTTCAGACGTCGAGGGCTAATTCTGCTTCCCATGATACAAACCCATCTGTTTCCACCAAAAAAGCTTTCAGGGGATCGTTTGCAACAGTTTGGCACCATTTCTGAGTGAATTGCAGAACGTCAGATTTTTGCTGAAATTGTGACCGCGCGGCTTAGGGATTTTTTCAAAAAAAGTTGTTCAGACGTCGGGGGCTAATTCTGTTTCCCATGATAGAAACCCATCTGTTTCCACCGAAAAAGCTTTCAGGGGATCGTTTGCAACAGTTTGGGAACATTTTTGAGTGAATTGCAGAACGTCAGAATTTTGCTGAAATTGTGACCGCGCGGCTTAGGGATTTTTTCAAAAAAAGTTGTTCAGACGTCGGGGGCTAATTCTGTTTCCCATGATACAAACCCATCTGTTTCCACCGAAAAAGCTTTCAGGGGATCGTTTGCAACAGTTTGGGAACATTTTTGAGTGAATTGCAGAACGTCAGAATTTTGCTGAAATTGTGACCGCGCGGCTTAGGGATTTTTTCAAAAAAAGTTGTTCAGACGTCGAGGGCTAATTCTGTTTCCCATGATTCAATCCCATCTGTTTCCACCGAAAAAGCTTCCAGTCGATCGTTTGCAACAGTTTGGGAACATTTTTGAGTGAATTGCAGAACGTCAGATTTTTGCTGAAATTGTGACCGCGCGGCTTAGGGATTTTTTCAAAAAAAGTTGTTCAGACGTCGGGGGCTAATTCTGTTTCCCATGATACAAACCCATCTGTTTCCACCGAAAAAGCTTTCAGGGGATCGTTTGCAACAGTTTGGGAACATTTTTGAGTGAATTGCAGAACGTCAGAATTTTGCTGAAATTGTGACCGCGCGGCTTAGGGATTTTTTCAAAAAAAGTTGTTCAGACGTCGAGGGCTAATTCTGTTTCCCATAATAAAAACCTATCTGTTTCCACCGAAAAAGCTTTCAGGGGATCGTTTGCAACAGATTGGGAACATTTTTGAGTGAATTGCAGAACGTCAGATTTTTGCTGAAATTGTGACCGCGCGGCTTAGGGATTTTTTCAAAAAAAGTTGTTCAGACGTCGAGGGCTAATTCTGCTTCCCATGATACAAACCCATCTGTTTCCACCGAAAAACCTTTCAGGGGATCGTTTGCAACAGTTTGGGAACATTTTTGAGTGAATTGCAGAACGTCAGATTTTTGCTGAAATTGTGACCGCGCGGCTTAGGGATTTTTTCAAAAAAAGTTGTTCAGACGTCGAGGGCTAATTTTGTTTCCCATGATACAAACCCATCTGTTTCCACCAAAAAAGCTTCCAGTCGATCGTTTGCAACAGTTTGGGAACATTTTTGAGTGAATTGCAGAACGTCAGATTTTTGCTGAAATTGTGACCGCGCGGCTTAGGGATTTTTTCAAAAAAAGTTGTTCAGACGTCGAGGGCTAATTCTGCTTCCCATGATACAAACCCATGTGTTTCCACCGAAAAAGCTTTCAGGGGATCGTTTGCAACAGTTTGGGAACATTTTTGAGTGAATTGCAGAACGTCAGATTTTTGCTGAAATTGTGACCGCGCGGCTTAGGGATTTTTTCAAAAAAAGTTGTTCAGACGTCGAGGGCTAATTCTGCTTCCATGATACAAACCCATCTGTTTCCACCGAAAAAGCTTCCAGTCGATCGTTTGCAACAGTTTGGGAACATTTTTGAGTGAATTGCAGAACGTCAGAATTTAGCTGAAAGTGTGACTGCGCGGCTTAGGGATTTTTTCAAAAAAAGTTTTTCAGACGTCGAGGGCTAATTCTGCTTCCCATGATACAAACCCATCTGTTTCCACCGAAAAAGCTTTCAGGGGATCGTTTGCAACAGTTTGGCACCATTTCTGAGTGAATTGCAGAACGTCAGATTTTTGCTGAAATTGTGACCGCGCGGCTTAGGGATTTTTTCAAAAAAAGTTGTTCAGACGTCGGGGGCTAATTCTGTTTCCCATGATAGAAACCCATCTGTTTCCACCGAAAAAGCTTTCAGGGGATCGTTTGCAACAGTTTGGGAACATTTTTGAGTGAATTGCAGAACGTCAGAATTTTGCTGAAATTGTGACCGCGCGGCTTAGGGATTTTTTCAAAAAAAGTTGTTCAGACGTCCGGGGCTAATTCTGTTTCCCATGATACAAACCCATCTGTTTCCACCGAAAAAGCTTTCAGGGGATCGTTTGCAACAGTTTGGGAACATTTTTGAGTGAATTGCAGAACGTCAGATTTTTGCTGAAATTGTGACCGCGCGGCTTAGGGATTTTTTCAAAAAAAGTTGTTCAGACGTCGAGGGCTAATTCTGTTTCCCATGATTCAATCCCATCTGTTTCCACCGAAAAAGCTTCCAGTCGATCGTTTGCAACAGTTTGGGAACATTTTTGAGTGAATTGCAGAACGTCAGATTTTTGCTGAAATTGTGACCGCGCGGCTTAGGGATTTTTTCAAAAAAAGTTGTTCAGACGTCGAGGGCTAATTCTGCTTCCCATGATACAAAACCATGTGTTTCCACCGAAAAAGCTTTCAGGGGATCGTTTGCAACAGTTTGGGAACATTTTTGAGTGAATTGCAGAACGTCAGATTTTTGCTGAAATTGTGACCGCGCGGCTTAGGGATTTTTTCAAAAAAAGTTGTTCAGACGTCGAGGGCTAATTCTGCTTCCCATGATACAAACCCATGTGTTTCCACCGAAAAAGCTTTCAGGGGATCGTTTGCAACAGTTTGGGAACATTTTTGAGTGAATTGCAGAACGTCAGATTTTTGCTGAAATTGTGACCGCGCGGCTTAGGGATTTTTTCAAAAAAAGTTGTTCAGACGTCGAGGGCTAATTCTGCTTCCATGATACAAACCCATCTGTTTCCACCGAAAAAGCTTCCAGTCGATCGTTTGCAACAGTTTGGGAACATTTTTGAGTGAATTGCAGAACGTCAGAATTTAGCTGAAAGTGTGACTGCGCGGCTTAGGGATTTTTTCAAAAAAAGTTTTTCAGACGTCGAGGGCTAATTCTGCTTCCCATGATACAAACCCATCTGTTTCCACCGAAAAAGCTTTCAGGGGATCGTTTGCAACAGTTTGGCACCATTTCTGAGTGAATTGCAGAACGTCAGATTTTTGCTGAAATTGTGACCGCGCGGCTTAGGGATTTTTTCAAAAAAAGTTGTTCAGACGTCGGGGGCTAATTCTGTTTCCCATGATAGAAACCCATCTGTTTCCACCGGAAAAGCTTTCAGGGGATCGTTTGCAACAGTTTGGGAACATTTTTCAGTGAATTGCAGAACGTCAGAATTTTGCTGAAATTGTGACCGCGCGGCTTAGGGATTTTTTCAAAAAAAGTTGTTCAGACGTCGGGGGCTAATTCTGTTTCCCATGATACAAACCCATCTGTTTCCACCGAAAAAGCTTTCAGGGGATCGTTTGCAACAGTTTGGGAACATTTTTGAGTGAATTGCAGAACGTCAGAATTTTGCTGAAATTGTGACCGCGCGGCTTAGGGATTTTTTCAAAAAAAGTTGTTCAGACGTCGAGGGCTAATTCTGTTTCCCATGATTCAATCCCATCTGTTTCCACCGAAAAAGCTTCCAGTCGATCGTTTGCAACAGTTTGGGAACATTTTTGAGTGAATTGCAGAACGTCAGATTTTTGCTGAAATTGTGACCGCGCGGCTTAGGGATTTTTTCAAAAAAAGTTGTTCAGACGTCGGGGGCTAATTCTGTTTCCCATGATACAAACCCATCTGTTTCCACCGAAAAAGCTTTCAGGGGATCGTTTGCAACAGTTTGGGAACATTTTTGAGTGAATTGCAGAACGTCAGAATTTTGCTGAAATTGTGACCGCGCGGCTTAGGGATTTTTTCAAAAAAAGTTGTTCAGACGTCGAGGGCTAATTCTGTTTCCCATGATTCAATCCCATCTGTTTCCACCGAAAAAGCTTTCAGGGGATCGTTTGCAACAGTTTGGGAACATTTTTGAGTGAATTGCAGAACGTCAGATTTTTGCTGAAATTGTGACCGCGCGGCTTAGGGATTTTTTCAAAAAAAGTTGTTCAGACGTCGGGGGCTAATTCTGTTTCCCATGATACAAACCCATCTGTTTCCACCGAAAAAGCTTTCAGGGGATCGTTTGCAACAGTTTGGGAACATTTTTGAGTGAATTGCAGAACGTCAGAATTTTGCTGAAACTGTGACCGCGCGGCTTAGGGATTTTTTCAAAAAAAGTTGTTCAGACGTCGAAGGCTAATTCTGCTTCCATGATACAAACCCATCTGTTTCCACCGAAAAAGCTTCCAGTCGATCGTTTGCAACAGTTTGGGAACATTTTTGAGTGAATTGCAGAACGTCAGAATTTAGCTGAAAGTGTGACTGTGCGGCTTAGGGATTTTTTCAAAAAAAGTTTTTCAGACGTCGAGGGCTAATTCTGCTTCCCATGATACAAACCCATCTGTTTCCACCGAAAAAGCTTCCAGTCGATCGTTTGCAACAGTTTGGGAACATTTTTGAGTGATTTGCAGAACGTCAGATTTTTGCTGAAATTGTGACCGCGCGGCTTAGGGATTTTTTCAAAAAAAGTTGTTCAGACGTCGAGGGCTAATTCTGTTTCCCATAATAAAAACCTATCTGTTTCCACGGAAAAAGCTTTCAGGGGATCGTTTGCAACAGATTGGGAACATTTTTGAGTGAATTGCAGAACGTCAGATTTTTGCTGAAATTGTGACCGCGCGGCTTAGGGATTTTTTCAAAAAAAGTTGTTCAGACGTCGAGGGCTAATTCTGCTTCCCATGATACAAACCCATCTGTTTCCACCGAAAAAGCTTTCAGGGGATCGTTTGCAACAGTTTGGGAACATTTTTGAGTGAATTGCAGAACGTCAGATTTTTGCTGAAATTGTGACCGCGCGGCTTAGGGATTTTTTCAAAAAAAGTTGTTCAGACGTCGAGGGCTAATTTTGTTTCCCATGATACAAACCCATCTGTTTCCACCAAAAAAGCTTCCAGTCGATCGTTTGCAACAGTTTGGGAACATTTTTGAGTGAATTGCAGAACGTCAGATTTTTGCTGAAATTGTGACCGCGCGGCTTAGGGATTTTTTCAAAAAAAGTTGTTCAGACGTCGAGGGCTAATTCTGCTTCCCATGATACAAAACCATGTGTTTCCACCGAAAAAGCTTTCAGGGGATCGTTTGCAACAGTTTGGGAACATTTTTGAGTGAATTGCAGAACGTCAGATTTTTGCTGAAATTGTGACCGCGCGGCTTAGGGATTTTTTCAAAAAAAGTTGTTCAGACATCGGGGGCTAATTCTGTTTCCCATGATACAAACGCATCTGTTTCCACCGAAAAAGCTTTCAGGGGATCGTTTGCAACAGTTTGGGAACATTTTTGAGTGAATTGCAGAACGTCAGAATTTTGCTGAAACTGTGACCGCGCGGCTTAGGGATTTTTTCAAAAAAAGTTGTTCAGACGTCGAGGGCTAATTCTGCTTCCATGATCCAAACCCATCTGTTTCCACCGAAAAAGCTTCCAGTCGATCGTTTGCAACAGTTTGGGAACATTTTTGAGTGAATTGCAGAACGTCAGATTTTTGCTGAAATTGTGACCGCGCGGCTTAGGGATTTTTTCAAAAAAAGTTGTTCAGACGTCGAGGGCTAATTCTGCTTCCATGATACAAACCCATCTGTTTCCACCGAAAAAGCTTCCAGTCGATCGTTTGCAACAGTTTGGGAACATTTTTGAGTGAATTGCAGAACGTCAGAATTTAGCTGAAAGTGTGACTGCGCGGCTTAGGGATTTTTTCAAAAAAAGTTTTTCAGACGTCGAGGGCTAATTCTGCTTCCCATGATACAAACCCATCTGTTTCCACCGAAAAAGCTTTCAGGGGATCGTTTGCAACAGTTTGGCACCATTTCTGAGTGAATTGCAGAACGTCAGATTTTTGCTGAAATTGTGACCGCGCGGCTTAGGGATTTTTTCAAAAAAAGTTGTTCAGACGTCGGGGGCTAATTCTGTTTCCCATGATAGAAACCCATCTGTTTCCACCGAAAAAGCTTTCAGGGGATCGTTTGCAACAGTTTGGGAACATTTTTGAGTGAATTGCAGAACGTCAGAATTTTGCTGAAATTGTGACCGCGCGGCTTAGGGATTTTTTCAAAAAAAGTTGTTCAGACGTCGGGGGCTAATTCTGTTTCCCATGATACAAACCCATCTGTTTCCACCGAAAAAGCTTTCAGGGGATCGTTTGCAACAGTTTGGGAACATTTTTGAGTGAATTGCAGAACGTCAGAATTTTGCTGAAATTGTGACCGCGCGGCTTAGGGATTTTTTCAAAAAAAGTTGTTCAGACGTCGAGGGCTAATTCTGTTTCCCATGATTCAATCCCATCTGTTTCCACCGAAAAAGCTTCCAGTCGATCGTTTGCAACAGTTTGGGAACATTTTTGAGTGAATTGCAGAACGTCAGATTTTTGCTGAAATTGTGACCGCGCGGCTTAGGGATTTTTTCAAAAAAAGTTGTTCAGACGTCGGGGGCTAATTCTGTTTCCCATGATACAAACCCATCTGTTTCCACCGAAAAAGCTTTCAGGGGATCGTTTGCAACAGTTTGGGAACATTTTTGAGTGAATTGCAGAACGTCAGAATTTTGCTGAAATTGTGACCGCGCGGCTTAGGGATTTTTTCAAAAAAAGTTGTTCAGACGTCGAGGGCTAATTCTGCTTCCCATGATACAAACCCATCTGTTTCCACCGAAAAACCTTTCAGGGGATCGTTTGCAACAGTTTGGGAACATTTTTGAGTGAATTGCAGAACGTCAGATTTTTGCTGAAATTGTGACCGCGCGGCTTAGGGATTTTTTCAAAAAAAGTTGTTCAGACGTCGAGGGCTAATTTTGTTTCCCATGATACAAACCCATCTGTTTCCACCAAAAAAGCTTCCAGTCGATCGTTTGCAACAGTTTGGGAACATTTTTGAGTGAATTGCAGAACGTCAGATTTTTGCTGAAATTGTGACCGCGCGGCTTAGGGATTTTTTCAAAAAAAGTTGTTCAGACGTCGAGGGCTAATTCTGCTTCCCATGATACAAACCCATGTGTTTCCACCGAAAAAGCTTTCAGGGGATCGTTTGCAACAGTTTGGGAACATTTTTGAGTGAATTGCAGAACGTCAGATTTTTGCTGAAATTGTGACCGCGCGGCTTAGGGATTTTTTCAAAAAAAGTTGTTCAGACGTCGAGGGCTAATTCTGCTTCCATGATACAAACCCATCTGTTTCCACCGAAAAAGCTTCCAGTCAATCGTTTGCAACAGTTTGGGAACATTTTTGAGTGAATTGCAGAACGTCAGAATTTAGCTGAAAGTGTGACTGCGCGGCTTAGGGATTTTTTCAAAAAAAGTTGTTCAGACGTCGAGGGCTAATTCTGTTTCCCATGATTCAATCCCATCTGTTTCCACCGAAAAAGCTTCCAGTCGATCGTTTGCAACAGTTTGGGAACATTTTTGAGTGAATTGCAGAACGTCAGATTTTTGCTGAAATTGTGACCGCGCGGCTTAGGGATTTTTTCAAAAAAAGTTGTTCAGACGTCGGGGGCTAATTCTGTTTCCCATGATACAAACCCATCTGTTTCCACCGAAAAAGCTTTCAGGGGATCGTTTGCAACAGTTTGGGAACATTTTTGAGTGAATTGCAGAACGTCAGAATTTTGCTGAAATTGTGACCGCGCGGCTTAGGGATTTTTTCAAAAAAAGTTGTTCAGACGTCGAGGGCTAATTCTGCTTCCCATGATACAAACCCATGTGTTTCCACCGAAAAAGCTTTCAGGGGATCGTTTGCAACAGTTTGGGAACATTTTTGAGTGAATTGCAGAACGTCAGATTTTTGCTGAAATTGTGACCGCGCGGCTTAGGGATTTTTTCAAAAAAAGTTGTTCAGACGTCGAGGGTTAATTTTGTTTCCCATGATACAAACCCATCTGTTTCCACCAAAAAAGCTTCCAGTCGATCGTTTGCAACAGTTTGGGAACATTTTTGAGTGAATTGCAGAACGTCAGATTTTTGCTGAAATTGTGACCGCGCGGCTTAGGGATTTTTTCAAAAAAAGTTGTTCAGACGTCGAGGGCTAATTCTGCTTCCCATGATACAAACCCATGTGTTTCCACCGAAAAAGCTTTCAGGGGATCGTTTGCAACAGTTTGGGAACATTTTTGAGTGAATTGCAGAACGTCAGATTTTTGCTGAAATTGTGACCGCGCGGCTTAGGGATTTTTTCAAAAAAAGTTGTTCAGACGTCGAGGGCTAATTCTGCTTCCCATGATACAAACCCATCTGTTTCCACCGAAAAAGCTTTCAGGGGATCGTTTGCAACAGTTTGGCACCATTTCTGAGTGAATTGCAGAACGTCAGATTTTTGCTGAAATTGTGACCGCGCGGCTTAGGGATTTTTTCAAAAAAAGTTGTTCAGACGTCGGGGGCTAATTCTGTTTCCCATGATAGAAACCCATCTGTTTCCACCGAAAAAGCTTTCAGGGGATCGTTTGCAACAGTTTGGGAACATTTTTGAGTGAATTGCAGAACGCCAGAATTTTGCTGAAATTGTGACCGCGCGGCTTAGGGATTTTTTCAAAAAAAGTTGTTCAGACGTCGGGGGCTAATTCTGTTTCCCATGATACAAACCCATCTGTTTCCACCGAAAAAGCTTTCAGGGGATCGTTTGCAACAGTTTGGGAACATTTTTGAGTGAATTGCAGAACGTCAGAATTTTGCTGAAATTGTGACCGCGCGGCTTAGGGATTTTTTCAAAAAAAGTTGTTCAGACGTTGAGGGCTAATTCTGTTTCCCATGATTCAATCCCATCTGTTTCCACCGAAAAAGCTTTCAGGGGATCGTTTGCAACAGTTTGGGAACATTTTTGAGTGAATTGCAGAACGTCAGATTTTTGCTGAAATTGTGACCGCGCGGCTTAGGGATTTTTTCAAAAAAAGTTGTTCAGACGTCGAAGGCTAATTCTGCTTCCCATGATACAAAACCATGTGTTTCCACCGAAAAAGCTTTCAGGGGATCGTTTGCAACAGTTTGGGAACATTTTTGAGTGAATTGCAGAACGTCAGATTTTTGCTGAAATTGTGACCGCGCGGCTTAGGGATTTTTTCAAAAAAAGTTGTTCAGACGTCGAGGGCTAATTCTGCTTCCCATGATACAAACCCATGTGTTTCCACCGAAAAAGCTTTCAGGGGATCGTTTGCAACAGTTTGGGAACATTTTTGAGTGAATTGCAGAACGTCAGATTTTTGCTGAAATTGTGACCGCGCGGCTTAGGGATTTTTTCAAAAAAAGTTGTTCAGACATCGAGGGCTAATTCTGCTTCCATGATACAAACCCATCTGTTTCCACCGAAAAAGCTTCCAGTCGATCGTTTGCAACAGTTTGGGAACATTTTTGAGTGAATTGCAGAACGTCAGAATTTAGCTGAAAGTGTGACTGCGCGGCTTAGGGATTTTTTCAAAAAAAGTTTTTCAGACGTCGAGGGCTAATTCTGCTTCCCATGATACAAACCCATCTGTTTCCACCGAAAAAGCTTTCAGGGGATCGTTTGCAACAGTTTGGCACCATTTCTGAGTGAATTGCAGAACGTCAGATTTTTGCTGAAATTGTGACCGCGCGGCTTAGGGATTTTTTCAAAAAAACTTGTTCAGACGTCGGGGGCTAATTCTGTTTCCCATGATAGAAACCCATCTGTTTCCACCGAAAAAGCTTTCAGGGGATCGTTTGCAACAGTTTGGGAACATTTTTGAGTGAATTGCAGAACGTCAGAATTTTGCTGAAATTGTGACCGCGCGGCTTAGGGATTTTTTCAAAAAAAGTTGTTCAGACGTCGGGGGCTAATTCTGTTTCCCATGATACAAACCCATCTGTTTCCACCGAAAAAGCTTTCAGGGGATCGTTTGCAACAGTTTGGGAACATTTTTGAGTGAATTGCAGAACGTCAGAATTTTGCTGAAATTGTGACCGCGCGGCTTAGGGATTTTTTCAAAAAAAGTTGTTCAGACGTCGAGGGCTAATTCTGTTTCCCATGATTCAATCCCATCTGTTTCCACCGAAAAAGCTTCCAGTCGATCGTTTGCAACAGTTTGGGAACATTTTTGAGTGAATTGCAGAACGTCAGATTTTTGCTGAAATTGTGACCGCGCGGCTTAGGGATTTTTTCAAAAAAAGTTGTTCAGACGTCGGGGGCTAATTCTGTTTCCCATGATACAAACCCATCTGTTTCCACCGAAAAAGCTTTCAGGGGATCGTTTGCAACAGTTTGGGAACATTTTTGAGTGAATTGCAGAACGTCAGAATTTTGCTGAAATTGTGACCGCGCGGCTTAGGGATTTTTTCAAAAAAAGTTGTTCAGACGTCGAGGGCTAATTCTGTTTCCCATGATTCAATCCAATCTGTTTCCACCGAAAAAGCTTCCAGTCGATCGTTTGCAACAGTTTGGGAACATTTTTGAGTGAATTGCAGAACGTCACATTTTTGCTGAAATTGTGACCGCGCGGCTTAGGGATTTTTTCAAAAAAAGTTGTTCAGACGTCGGGGGCTAATTCTGTTTCCCATGATACAAACCCATCTGTTTCCACCGAAAAAGCTTTCAGGGGATCGTTTGCAACAGTTTGGGAACATTTTTGAGTGAATTGCAGAACGTCAGAATTTTGCTGAAACTGTGACCGCGCGGCTTAGGGATTTTTTCAAAAAAAGTTGTTCAGACGTCGAAGGCTAATTCTGCTTCCATGATACAAACCCATCTGTTTCCACCGAAAAAGCTTCCAGTCGATCGTTTGCAACAGTTTGGGAACATTTTTGAGTGAATTGCAGAACGTCAGAATTTAGCTGAAAGTGTGACTGTGCGGGTTAGGGATTTTTTCAAAAAAAGTTTTTCAGACGTCGAGGGCTAATTCTGCTTCCCATGATACAAACCCATCTGTTTCCACCGAAAAAGCTTCCAGTCGATCGTTTGCAACAGTTTGGGAACATTTTTGAGTGAATTGCAGAACGTCAGAATTTAGCTGAAAGTGTGACTGTGCGGCTTAGGGATTTTTTCAAAAAAAGTTGTTCAGACGTCGAGGGCTAATTCTGCTTCCCATGATACAAACCCATCTGTTTCCACCGAAAAACCTTTCAGGGGATCGTTTGCAACAGTTTGGGAACATTTTTGAGTGAATTGCAGAACGTCAGATTTTTGCTGAAATTGTGACCGCGCGGCTTAGGGATTTTTTCAAAAAAAGTTGTTCAGACGTCGAGGGCTAATTTTGTTTCCCATGATACAAACCCATCTGTTTCCACCAAAAAAGCTTCCAGTCGATCGTTTGCAACAGTTTGGGAACATTTTTGAGTGAATTGCAGAACGTCAGATTTTTGCTGAAATTGTGACCGCGCGGCTTAGGGATTTTTTCAAAAAAAGTTGTTCAGACGTCGATGGCTAATTCTGCTTCCCATGATACAAAACCATGTGTTTCCACCGAAAAAGCTTTCAGGGGATCGTTTGCAACAGTTTGGGAACATTTTTGAGTGAATTGCAGAACGTCAGATTTTTGCTGAAATTGTGACCGCGCGGCTTAGGGATTTTTTCAAAAAAAGTTGTTCAGACATCGGGGGCTAATTCTGTTTCCCATGATACAAACGCATCTGTTTCCACCGAAAAAGCTTTCAGGGGATCGTTTGCAACAGTTTGGGAACATTTTTGAGTGAATTGCAGAACGTCAGAATTTTGCTGAAACTGTGACCGCGCGGCTTAGGGATTTTTTCAAAAAAAGTTGTTCAGACGTCGAGGGCTAATTCTGCTTCCATTATCCAAACCCATCTGTTTCCACCGAAAAAGCTTCCAGTCGATCGTTTGCAACAGTTTGGGAACATTTTTGAGTGAATTGCAGAACGTCAGATTTTTGCTGAAATTGTGACCGCGCGGCTTAGGGATTTTTTCAAAAAAAGTTGTTCAGACATCGGGGGCTAATTCTGTTTCCCATGATACAAACGCATCTGTTTCCACCGAAAAAGCTTTCAGGGGATCGTTTGCAACAGTTTGGGAACATTTTTGAGTGAATTGCAGAACGTCAGAATTTTGCTGAAACTGTGACCGCGCGGCTTAGGGATTTTTTCAAAAAAAGTTGTTCAGACGTCGAGGGCTAATTCTGCTTCCATTATCCAAACCCATCTGTTTCCACCGAAAAAGCTTCCAGTCGATCGTTTGCAACAGTTTGGGAACATTTTTGAGTGAATTGCAGAACGTCAGATTTTTGCTGAAATTGTGACCGCGCGGCTTAGGGATTTTTTCAAAAAAAGTTGTTCAGACGTCGGGGGCTAATTCTGTTTCCCATGATACAAACCCATCTGTTTCCACCGAAAAAGCTGTCAGGGGATCGTTTGCAACAGTTTGGGAACATTTTTGAGTGAATTGCAGAACGTCAGAATTTTGCTGAAACTGTGACCGCGCGGCTTAGGGATTTTTTCAAAAAAAGTTGTTCAGACGTCGAGGGCTAATTCTGCTTCCATGATACAAACCCATCTGTTTCCACCGAAAAAGCTTTCAGGGGATCGTTTGCAACAGTTTGGGAACATTTTTGAGTGAATTGCAGAACGTCAGATTTTTGCTGAAATTGTGACTGCGCGGCTTAGGGATTTTTTCAAAAAAAGTTCTTCAGACGTCGAGGTCTAATTCTGTTTCCCATGATACAAACCCATCTGTTTCCACCGAAAAAGCTTTCAGGGGATCGTTTGCAACAGTTTGGGAACATTTTTGAGTGAATTGCAGAACGTCATATGTTTGCTGAAATTGTGACCGCGAGGCTTAGGGATTTTTTCAAAAAAAGTTGTTCAGACGTCGAGGGCTAATTCTGCTTCCCATGATACAAACCCATCTGTTTCCACCGAAAAAGCTTTCAGGGGATCGTTTGCAACAGTTTGGGAACATTTTTGAGTGAATTGCAGAACGTCAGATTTTTGCTGAAATTCTGACCGCGCGGCTTAGGGATTTTTTTAAAAAAAGGTTTTCAGACGTCGGGGGCTAATTCTGTTTCCAATGATACAAACCCATCTGTTTCCACTGAAAAAGCTTTCAGGGGATCGTTTGCAACAGTTTGGGAACATTTTTGAGTGAATTGCAGAACGTCAGAATTTTGCTGAAATTGTGACCGCGCGGCTTAGGGATTTTTTCAAAAAAGGTTGTTCAGACGTCGAGGGCTAATTCTGTTTCCCATGATTCAATCCCATCTGTTTCCACCGAAAAAGCTTCCAGTCCATCGTTTGCAACAGTTTGGGAACATTTTTGAGTGAATTGCAGAACGTCAGATTTTTGCTGAAATTGTGACCGCGCGGCTTAGGGATTTTTTCAAAAAAAGTTGTTCAGACGTCGAGGGCTAATTCTGCTTCCCATGATACAAACCCATCTGTTTCCATCGAAAAAGCTTTCAGGGGATCGTTTGCAACAGTTTGGGAACATTTTTGAGTGAATTGCAGAACGTCAGATTTTTGCTGAAATTGTGACCGCGCGGCTTAGGGATTTTTTCAAAAAAAGTTGTTCAGACGTCGAGGGCTAATTCTGCTTCCCATGATACAAACCCATCTGTTTCCACCGAAAAAGCTTTCAGGGGATCGTTTGCAACAGTTTGGGAACATTTTTGAGTGAATTGCAGAACGTCAGATTTTTGCTGAAATTGTGACCGCGCGGCTTAGGGATTTTTTTAAAAAAAGTTGTTCAGACGTCGAGGTCTAATTCTGTTTCCCATGATACAAACCCATCTGTTACCACCGAAAAAGCTTTCAGGGGATCGTTTGCAACAGTTTGGGAACATTTTTGAGTGAATTGCAGAATGTCAGATTTTTGCTGAAATTGTGACCGCACGGCTTAGGGATTTTTTCAAAAAAAGTTGTTCAGACGTCAAGGGCTAATTCTGTTTCCCATGATACAAACCTATCTGTTTCCACCGAAAAAGCTTTCAGGGGATCGTTTGCAACAGTTTGGCACCATTTCTGAGTGAATTGCAGAACGTCAGATTTTTGCTGAAATTGTGACCGCACGGCTTAGGGATTTTTTCAAAAAAAGTTGTTCAGACGTCGAGGGCTCATTCTGTTTCCCATGATTCAATCCCATCTGTTTCCACCGAAAAAGCTTTCAGGGGATCGTTTGCAACAGTTTGGGAACATTTTTGAGTGAATTGCAGAACGTCAGATGTTTGCTGAAATTGTGACCGCGCGGCTTAGGGATTTTTTCAAAAAAAGTTGTTCAGACGTCGAGGGCTAATTCTGCTTCCCATGATACAAACCCATCTGTTTCCACCGAAAAAGCTTTCAGGGGATCGTTTGCAACAGTTTGGGAACATTTTTGAGTGAATTGCAGAACGTCAGATTTTTGCTGAAATTCTGACCGCGCGGCTTAGGGATTTTAAAAAAAAAAGGTTTTCAGACGTCGGGTGCTAATTCTGTTTCCCATGATACAAACCCATCTGTTTCCACCGAAAAAACTTTCAGGGGATCGTTTGCAACAGGTTGGGAACATTTTTGAGTGATTTGCAGAACGTCAGCTTTTTGCTGAAATTGTGACCGCGCGGCTTAGGGATTTTTTCAAAAAAAGTTGTTCAGACGTCGAGGGCTAATTCTGCTTCCATGATACAAACCCATCTGTTTCCACCGAAAAAGCTTCCAGTCGATCGTTTGCAACAGTTTGGAAACATTTTTGAGTGAATTGCAGAACGTCAGAATTTAGCTGAAAGTGTGACTGCGCGGCTTAGGGATTTTTTCAAAAAAAGTTTTTCAGACGTCGAGGGCTAATTCTGCTTCCCATGATACAAACCCATCTGTTTCCACCGAAAAAGCTTTCAGGGGATCGTTTGCAACAGTTTGGCACCATTTCTGAGTGAATTGCAGAACGTCAGATTTTTGCTGAAATTGTGACCGCGCGGCTTAGGGATTTTTTAAAAAAAAGTTGTTCAGACGTCGGGGGCTAATTCTGTTTCCCATGATACAAACCCATCTGTTTCCACCGAAAAAGCTTTCAGGGGATCGTTTGCAACAGTTTGGGAACATCTTTGAGTGAATTGCAGAACGTCAGAATTTTGCCGGAATTGTGACCGCGCGGCTTAGGGATTTTTTCAAAAAAAGTTGTTCAGACGTCGGGGGCTAATTCGGTTTCCCATGATTCAATCCCATCTGTTTCCACCGAAAAAGCTTTCAGGGGATCGTTTGCAACAGTTTGGGAACATTTTTGAGTGAATTGCAGAACGTCAGATTTTTGCTGAAATTGTGACCGCGCGGCTTAGGGATTTTTTCAAAAAAAGTTGTTCAGACGTCGAGGGCTAATTCTGCTTCCATGATACAAACCCATCTGTTTCCACCAAAAAAGCTTTCAGGGGATCGTTTGCAACAGTTTGGCACCATTTCAGAGTGAATTGCAGAACGTCAGATTTTTGCTGAAATTGTGACCGCGCGGCTTAGGGATTTTTTCAAAAAAAGTTGTTCAGACGTCGAGGGCTCATTCTGTTTCCCATGATTCAATCCCATCTGTTTCCACCGAAAAAGCTTTCAGGGTCTCGTTTGCAACAGTTTGGGAACATTTTTGAGTGATTTGCATAACGTCAGATTTTTGCTGAAATTGTGACCGCGCGGCTTAGGGATTTTTTCAAAAAAAGTTGTTCAGACGTCGAGGGCTAATTCTGTTTCCCATAATAAAAACCTATCTGTTTCCACCGAAAAAGCTTTCAGGGGATCGTTTGCAACAGATTGGGAACATTTTTGAGTGAATTGCAGAACGTCAGATTTTTGCTGAAATTCTGACCGCGCGGCTTAGGGATTTTTTCAAAAAAAGTTGTTCAGACGTCGAGGGCTAATTCTGCTTCCCATGATACAAACCCATCTGTTTCCACCGAAAAACCTTTCAGGGGATCGTTTGCAACAGTTTGGGAACATTTTTGAGTGAATTGCAGAACGTCAGATTTTTGCTGAAATTGTGACCGCGCGGCTTAGGGATATTTTCAAAAAAAGTTGTTCAGACATCGAGGGCTAATTTTGTTTCCCATGATACAAACCCATCTGTTTCCACCGAAAAAGCTTCCAGTCGATCGTTTGCAACAGTTTGGGAACATTTTTGAGTGAATTGCAGAACGTCAGATTTTTGCTGAAACTGTGACCGCGCGGCTTAGGGATTTTTTCAAAAAAAGTTGTTCAGACGTCGAGGGCTAATTCTGCTTCCCATGATACAAACCCATCTGTTTCCACCGAAAAACTTTCAGGGGATCGTTTGCAACAGTTTGGGAACATTTTTGAGTGAATTGCAGAACGTCAGATTTTTGCTGAAATTGTGACCGCGCGGCTTAGGGATTTTTTCAAAAAAAGTTGTTCAGACGTCGGGGGCTAATTCTGTTTCCCATGATACAAACCCATTTGTTTCCACCGAAAAAGCTTTCAGGGGATCGTTTGCAACAGTTTGGGAACATTTTTGAGTGAATTGCAGAACGTCAGAATTTTGCTGAAACTGTGACCGCGCGGCTTAGGGATTTTTTCAAAAAAAGTTGTTCAGACGTCGAGGGCTAATTCTGCTTCCATGATACAAACCCATCTGTTTCCACCGAAAAAGCTTCCAGTCGATCGTTTGCAACAGTTTGGGAACATTTTTGAGTGAATTGCAGATCGTCAGAATTTAGCTGAAAGTGTGACTGCGCGGCTTAGGGATTTTTTCAAAAACAGTTTTTCAGACGTCGAGGGCTAATTCTGCTTCCCATGATACAAACCCATCTGTTTCCACCAAAAAAGCTTTCAGAGGATCGTTTGCAACAGTTTGGCACCATCTTTGAGTGAATTGCAGAACGTCAGATTTTTGCTGAAATTGTGACCGCGCGGCTTAGGGATTTTTTAAAAAAAAGTTGTTCAGACGTCGAGGGCTAATTCTGCTTCCCATGATACAAACCCATCTGTTTCCACCGAAAAAGCTTTCAGGGGATCGTTTGCAACAGTTTGGGAACATTTTTGAGTGAATTGCAGAACGTCAGATGTTTGCTGAAATTGTGACCGCGTGGCTTAGGGATTTTTTCAAAAAAAGTTGTTCAGACGTCGAGGGCTAATTCTGCTTCCCATGATACAAACCCATCTGTTTCCACCGAAAAAGCTTTCAGGGGATCGTTTGCAACAGTTTGGGAACATTTTTGAGTGAATTGCAGAACGTCAGATTTTTGCTGAAATTCTGACCGCGCGGCTTAGGGATTTTTTCAAAAAAAGTTGTTCAGACGTCGAGGGCTAATTCTGTTTCCCATGATACAAACCCATCTGTTTCCACTGAAAAAGCTTTCAGGGGATCGTTTGCAACAGTTTGGGAACATTTTTGAGTGAATTGCAGAACGTCAGAATTTTGCTGAAATTGTGACCGCGCGGCTTAGGGATTTTTTCAAAAAAGGTTGTTCAGACGTCGAGGGCTAATTCTGTTTCCCATGATTCAATCCCATCTGTTTCCACCGAAAAAGCTTCCAGTCCATCGTTTGCAACAGTTTGGGAACATTTTTGAGTGAATTGCAGAACGTCAGATTTTTGCTGAAATTGTGACCGCGCGGCTTAGGGATTTTTTCAAAAAAAGTTGTTCAGACGTCGAGGGCTAATTCTGCTTCCCATGATACAAACCCATCTGTTTCCACCGAAAAAGCTTTCAGGGGATCGTTTGCAACAGTTTGGGAACATTTTTGAGTGAATTGCAGAACGTCAGATTTTTGCTGAAATTGTGACCGCACGGCTTAGGGATTTTTTCAAAAAAAGTTGTTCAGACGTCGAGGGCTCATTCTGTTTCCCATGATTCAATCCCATCTGTTTCCACCGAAAAAGCTTTCAGGGGATCGTTTGCAACAGTTTGGGAACATTTTTGAGTGAATTGCAGAACGTCAGATGTTTGCTGAAATTGTGACCGCGCGGCTTAGGGATTTTTTCAAAAAAAGTTGTTCAGACGTCGAGGGCTAATTCTGCTTCCCATGATACAAACCCATCTGTTTCCACCAAAAAAGCTTTCAGGGGATCGTTTGCAACCGTTTGGCACCATTTCTGAGTGAATTGCAGAACGTCAGATTTTTGCTGAAATTCTGACCGCGCGGCTTAGGGATTTTTTAAAAAAAAGGTTTTCAGACGTCGGGGGCTAATTCTGTTTCCCATGATACAAACCCATCTGTTTCCACCGAAAAAGTTTTCAGGGGATCGTTTGCAACAGTTTGGGAACATTTTTGAGTGAATTGCAGAACGTCAGAATTTTGCTGAAATTGTGACCGCGCGGCTTAGGGATTTTTTCAAAAAAGGTTGTTCAGACGTCGAGGGCTAATTCTGTTTCCCATGATTCAATCCCATCTGTTTCCACCGAAAAAGCTTCCAGTCCATCGTTTGCAACAGTTTGGGAACATTTTTGAGTGATTTGCATAACGTCAGATTTTTGCTGAAATTGTGACCGCGCGGCTTAGGGATTTTTTCAAAAAAAGTTGTTCAGACGTCGAGGGCTAATTCTGTTTCCCATAATAAAAACCTATCTGTTTCCACCGAAAAAGCTTTCAGGGGATCGTTTGCAACAGATTGGGAACATTTTTGAGTGAATTGCAGAACGTCAGATTTTTGCTGAAATTGTGACCGCGCGGCTTAGGGATTTTTTCAAAAAAAGTTGTTCAGACGTCGAGGGCTAATTCTGCTTCCCATGATACAAACCCATCTGTTTCCACCGAAAAACCTTTCAGGGGATCGTTTGCAACAGTTTGGGAACATTTTTGAGTGAATTGCAGAAAGTCAGATTTTTGCTGAAATTGTGACCGCGCGGCTTAGGGATTTTTTCAAAAAAAGTTGTTCAGACATCGAGGGCTAATTTTGTTTCCCATGATACAAACCCACCTGTTTCCACCGAAAAAGCTTCCAGTCGATCGTTTGCAACAGTTTGGGAACATTTTTGAGTGAATTGCAGAACGTCAGATTTTTGCTGAAATTGTGACCGCGCGGCTTAGGGATTTTTTCAAAAAAAGTTGTTCAGACGTCGAGGGCTAATTCTGCTTCCCATGATACAAACCCATCTGTTTCCACCGAAAAACTTTCAGGGGATCGTTTGCAACAGTTTGGGAACATTTTTGAGTGAATTGCAGAACGTCAGATTTTTGCTGAAATTGTGACCGCGCGGCTTAGGGATTTTTTCAAAAAAAGTTGTTCAGACGTCGGGGGCTAATTCTGTTTCCCATGATACAAACCCATTTGTTTCCACCGAAAAAGCTTTCAGGGGATCGTTTGCAACAGTTTGGGAACATTTTTGAGTGAATTGCAGAACGTCAGAATTTTGCTGAAACTGTGACCGCGCGGCTTAGGGATTTTTTCAAAAAAAGTTGTTCAGACGTCGAGGGCTAATTCTGCTTCCATGATACAAACCCATCTGTTTCCACCGAAAAAGCTTTCAGTCGATCGTTTGCAACAGTTTGGGAACATTTTTGAGTGAATTGCAGAACGTCAGAATTTAGCTGAAAGTGTGACTGCGCGGCTTAGGGATTTTTTCAAAAAAAGTTGTTCAGACGTCGAGGGCTAATTCTGCTTCCCATGATACAAACCCACCTGTTTCCACCGAAAAAGCTTCCAGTCGATCGTTTGCAACAGTTTGGGAACATTTTTGAGTGAATTGCAGAACGTCAGATTTTTGCTGAAATTGTGACCGCGCGGCTTAGGGATTTTTTCAAAAAAAGTTGTTCAGACGTCGAGGGCTAATTCTGCTTCCCATGATACAAACCCATCTGTTTCCACCGAAAAACTTTCAGGGGATCGTTTGCAACAGTTTGGGAACATTTTTGAGTGAATTGCAGAACGTCAGATTTTTGCTGAAATTGTGACCGCGCGGCTTAGGGATTTTTTCAAAAAAAGTTGTTCAGACGTCGGGGGCTAATTCTGTTTCCCATGATACAAACCCATTTGTTTCCACCGAAAAAGCTTTCAGGGGATCGTTTGCAACAGTTTGGGAACATTTTTGAGTGAATTGCAGAACGTCAGAATTTTGCTGAAACTGTGACCGCGCGGCTTAGGGATTTTTTCAAAAAAAGTTGTTCAGACGTCGAGGGCTAATTCTGCTTCCATGATACAAACCCATCTGTTTCCACCGAAAAAGCTTCCAGTCGATCGTTTGCAACAGTTTGGGAACATTTTTGAGTGAATTGCAGAACGTCAGAATTTAGCTGAAAGTGTGACTGCGCGGCTTAGGGATTTTTTCAAAAACAGTTTTTCAGACGTCGAGGGCTAATTCTGCTTCCCATGATACAAACCCATCTGTTTCCACCGAAAAAGCTTTCAGAGGATCGTTTGCAACAGTTTGGCACCATCTTTGAGTGAATTGCAGAACGTCAGATTTTTGCTGAAATTGTGACCGCGCGGCTTAGGGATTTTTTAAAAAAAAGTTGTTCAGACGTCGAGGGCTAATTCTGCTTCCCATGATACAAACCCATCTGTTTCCACCGAAAAAGGTTTCAGGGGATCGTTTGCAACAGTTTGGGAACATTTTTGAGTGAATTGCAGAACGTCAGATGTTTGCTGAAATTGTGACCGCGCGGCTTAGGGATTTTTTCAAAAAAAGTTGTTCAGACGTCGAGGGCTAATTCTGCTTCCCATGATACAAACCCATCTGTTTCCACCGAAGAAGCTTTCAGGGGATCGTTTGCAACAGTTTGGGAACATTTTTGAGTGAATTGCAGAACGTCAGATTTTTGCTGAAATTCTGACCGCGCGGCTTAGGGATTTTTTAAAAAAAAGGTTTTCAGACGTCGGGGGCTAATTCTGTTTCCCATGATACAAACCCATCTGTTTCCACTGAAAAAGCTTTCAGGGGATCGTTTGCAACAGTTTGGGAACATTTTTGAGTGAATTGCAGAACGTCAGAATTTTGCTGAAATTGTGACCGCGCGGCTTAGGGATTTTTTCAAAAAAGGTTGTTCAGACGTCGAGGGCTAATTCTGTTTCCCATGATTCAATCCCATCTGTTTCCACCGAAAAAGCTTCCCGTCCATCGTTTGCAACAGTTTGGGAACATTTTTGAGTGAATTGCAGAACGTCAGATTTTTGCTGAAATTGTGACCGCGCGGCTTAGGGATTTTTTCAAAAAAAGTTGTTCAGACGTCGAGGGCTAATTCTGCTTCCCATGATACAAACCCATCTGTTTCCACCGAAAAAGCTTTCAGGGGATCGTTTGCAACAGTTTGGGAACATTTTTGAGTGAATTGCAGAACGTCAGATTTTTGCTGAAATTGTGACCGCGCGGCTTAGGGATTTTTTCAAAAAAAAGTTGTTCAGACGTCGAGGGCTAATTCTGCTTCCCATGATACAAACCCATCTGTTTCCACCGAAAAAGCTTTCAGGGGATCGTTTGCAACCGTTTGGCACCATTTCTGAGTGAATTGCAGAACGTCAGATTTTTGCTGAAATTGTGACCGCACGGCTTAGGGATTTTTTCAAAAAAAGTTGTTTAGACGTCGAGGGCTCATTCTGTTTCCCATGATTCAATCCCATCTGTTTCCACCGAAAAAGCTTTCAGGGGATCGTTTGCAACAGTTTGGGAACATTTTTGAGTGAATTGCAGAACGTCAGATGTTTGCTGAAATTGTGACCGCGCAGCTTAGGGATTTTTTAAAAAAAAGGTTTTCAGACGTCGGGGGCTAATTCTGTTTCCCATGATACAAACCCATCTGTTTCCACCGAAAAAGTTTTCAGGGGATCGTTTGCAACAGTTTGGGAACATTTTTGAGTGAATTGCAGAACGTCAGATTTTTGCTGAAATTGTGACCGCGCGGCTTAGGGATTTTTTCAAAAAAAGTTGTTCAGACGTCGGGGGCTAATTCTGTTTCCCATGATACAAACCCATTTGTTTCCACCGAAAAAGCTTTCAGGGGATCGTTTGCAACAGTTTGGGAACATTTTTGAGTGAATTGCAGAACGTCAGAATTTTGCTGAAACTGTGACCGCGCGGCTTAGGGATTTTTTCAAAAAAAGTTGTTCAGACGTCGAGGGCTAATTCTGCTTCCATGATACAAACCCATCTGTTTCCACCGAAAAAGCTTCCAGTCGATCGTTTGCAACAGTTTGGGAACATTTTTGAGTGAATTGCAGAACGTCAGAATTTTGCTGAAACTGTGACCGCGCGGCTTAGGGATTTTTTCAAAAAAAGTTGTTCAGACGTCGAGGGCTAATTCTGCTTCCATGATACAAACCCATCTGTTTCCACCGAAAAAGCTTCCAGTCGATCGTTTGCAACAGTTTGGGAACATTTTTGAGTGAATTGCAGAACGTCAGAATTTAGCTGAAAGTGTGACTGCGCGGCTTAGGGATTTTTTCAAAAACAGTTTTTCAGACGTCGAGGGCTAATTCTGCTTCCCATGATACAAACCCATCTGTTTCCACCGAAAAAGCTTTCAGAGGATCGTTTGCAACAGTTTGGCACCATCTTTGAGTGAATTGCAGAACGTCAGATTTTTGCTGAAATTGTGACCGCGCGGCTTAGGGATTTTTTAAAAAAAAGTTGTTCAGACGTCGAGGGCTAATTCTGCTTCCCATGATACAAACCCATCTGTTTCCACCGAAAAAGGTTTCAGGGGATCGTTTGCAACAGTTTGGGAACATTTTTGAGTGAATTGCAGAACGTCAGATGTTTGCTGAAATTGTGACCGCGCGGCTTAGGGATTTTTTCAAAAAAAGTTGTTCAGACGTCGAGGGCTAATTCTGCTTCCGATGATACAATCCCATCTGTTTCCACCGAAGAAGCTTTCAGGGGATCGTTTGCAACAGTTTGGGAACATTTTTGAGTGAATTGCAGAACGTCAGATTTTTGCTGAAATTCTGACCGCGCGGCTTAGGGATTTTTTAAAAAAAAGGTTTTCAGACGTCGGGGGCTAATTCTGTTTCCCATGATACAAACCCATCTGTTTCCACTGAAAAAGCTTTCAGGGGATCGTTTGCAACAGTTTGGGAACATTTTTGAGTGAATTGCAGAACGTCAGAATTTTGCTGAAATTGTGACCGCGCGGCTTAGGGATTTTTTCAAAAAAGGTTGTTCAGACGTCGAGGGCTAATTCTGTTTCCCATGATTCAATCCCATCTGTTTCCACCGAAAAAGCTTCCCGTCCATCGTTTGCAACAGTTTGGGAACATTTTTGAGTGAATTGCAGAACGTCAGATTTTTGCTGAAATTGTGACCGCGCGGCTTAGGGATTTTTTCAAAAAAAGTTGTTCAGACGTCGAGGGCTAATTCTGCTTCCCATGATACAAACCCATCTGTTTCCACCGAAAAAGCTTTCAGGGGATCGTTTGCAACAGTTTGGGAACATTTTTGAGTGAATTGCAGAACGTCAGATTTTTGCTGAAATTGTGACCGCGCGGCTTAGGGATTTTTTCAAAAAAAAGTTGTTCAGACGTCGAGGGCTAATTCTGCTTCCCATGATACAAACCCATCTGTTTCCACCGAAAAAGCTTTCAGGGGATCGTTTGCAACCGTTTGGCACCATTTCTGAGTGAATTGCAGAACGTCAGATTTTTGCTGAAATTGTGACCGCACGGCTTAGGGATTTTTTCAAAAAAAGTTGTTTAGACGTCGAGGGCTCATTCTGTTTCCCATGATTCAATCCCATCTGTTTCCACCGAAAAAGCTTTCAGGGGATCGTTTGCAACAGTTTGGGAACATTTTTGAGTGAATTGCAGAACGTCAGATGTTTGCTGAAATTGTGACCGCGCAGCTTAGGGATTTTTTAAAAAAAAGGTTTTCAGACGTCGGGGGCTAATTCTGTTTCCCATGATACAAACCCATCTGTTTCCACCGAAAAAGTTTTCAGGGGATCGTTTGCAACAGTTTGGGAACATTTTTGAGTGAATTGCAGAACGTCAGATTTTTGCTGAAATTGTGACCGCGCGGCTTAGGGATTTTTTCAAAAAAAGTTGTTCAGACGTCGGGGGCTAATTCTGTTTCCCATGATACAAACCCATTTGTTTCCACCGAAAAAGCTTTCAGGGGATCGTTTGCAACAGTTTGGGAACATTTTTGAGTGAATTGCAGAACGTCAGAATTTTGCTGAAACTGTGACCGCGCGGCTTAGGGATTTTTTCAAAAAAAGTTGTTCAGACGTCGAGGGCTAATTCTGCTTCCATGATACAAACCCATCTGTTTCCACCGAAAAAGCTTCCAGTCGATCGTTTGCAACAGTTTGGGAACATTTTTGAGTGAATTGCAGAACGTCAGAATTTAGCTGAAAGTGTGACTGCGCGGCTTAGGGATTTTTTCAAAAACAGTTTTTCAGACGTCGAGGGCTAATTCTGCTTCCCATGATACAAACCCATCTGTTTCCACCGAAAAAGCTTTCAGAGGATCGTTTGCAACAGTTTGGCACCATCTTTGAGTGAATTGCAGAACGTCAGATTTTTGCTGAAATTGTGACCGCGCGGCTTAGGGATTTTTTTAAAAAAAGTTGTTCAGACGTCGAGGGCTAATTCTGCTTCCCATGATACAAACCCATCTGTTTCCACCGAAAAAGCTTTCAGGGGATCGTTTGCAACAGTTTGGGAACATTTTTGAGTGAATTGCAGAACGTCAGATGTTTGCTGAAATTGTGACCGCGCGGCTTAGGGATTTTTTCAAAAAAAGTTGTTCAGACGTCGAGGGCTAATTCTGCTTCCGATGATACAATCCCATCTGTTTCCACCGAAGAAGCTTTCAGGGGATCGTTTGCAACAGTTTGGGAACATTTTTGAGTGAATTGCAGAACGTCAGATTTTTGCTGAAATTCTGACCGCGCGGCTTAGGGATTTTTTAAAAAAAAGGTTTTCAGACGTCGGGGGCTAATTCTGTTTCCCATGATACAAACCCATCTGTTTCCACTGAAAAAGCTTTCAGGGGATCGTTTGCAACAGTTTGGGAACATTTTTGAGTGAATTGCAGAACGTCAGAATTTTGCTGAAATTGTGACCGCGCGGCTTAGGGATTTTTTCAAAAAAGGTTGTTCAGACGTCGAGGGCTAATTCTGTTTCCCATGATTCAATCCCATCTGTTTCCACCGAAAAAGCTTCCCGTCCATCGTTTGCAACAGTTTGGGAACATTTTTGAGTGAATTGCAGAACGTCAGATTTTTGCTGAAATTGTGACCGCGCGGCTTAGGGATTTTTTCAAAAAAAGTTGTTCAGACGTCGAGGGCTAATTCTGCTTCCCATGATACAAACCCATCTGTTTCCACCGAAAAAGCTTTCAGGGGATCGTTTGCAACAGTTTGGGAACATTTTTGAGTGAATTGCAGAACGTCAGATTTTTGCTGAAATTGTGACCGCACGGCTTAGGGATTTTTTCAAAAAAAGTTGTTTAGACGTCGAGGGCTCATTCTGTTTCCCATGATTCAATCCCATCTGTTTCCACCGAAAAAGCTTTCAGGGGATCGTTTGCAACAGTTTGGGAACATTTTTGAGTGAATTGCAGAACGTCAGATGTTTGCTGAAATTGTGACCGCGCGGCTTAGGGATTTTTTCAAAAAAAGTTGTTCAGACGTCGAGGGCTAATTCTGCTTCCCATGATACAAACCCATCTGTTTCCACCGAAAAAGCTTTCAGGGGATCGTTTGCAACCGTTTGGCACCATTTCTGAGTGAATTGCAGAACGTCAGATTTTTGCTGAAATTCTGACCGCGCAGCTTAGGGATTTTTAAAAAAAAAGGTTTTCAGACGTCGGGGGCTAATTCTGTTTCCCATGATACAAACCCATCTGTTTCCACCGAAAAAGTTTTCAGGGGATCGTTTGCAACAGTTTGGGAACATTTTTGAGTGAATTGCAGAACGTCAGATTTTTGCTGAAATTGTGACCGCGCGGCTTAGGGATTTTTTCAAAAAAAGTTGTTCAGACGTCGAGGGCTTATTCTGCTTCCATGATACAAACCCATCTGTTTCCACCGAAAAAGCTTTCAGGGGATCGTTTGCAACAGTTTGGCACCATGTCTGAGTGAATTGCAGAACGTCAGATTTTTGCTGAAATTGTGACCGCGCGGCTTAGGGATTTTTTCAAAAAAAGTTGTTCAGACGTCGAGGGCTAATTCTGCTTCCATGATACAAACCCATCTGTTTCCACCGAAAAAGCTTTCAGGGGATCGTTTGCAACAGTTTGGCACCATTTCTGAGTGAATTGCAGAACGTCAGATTTTTGCTGAAATTGTGACCGCGCGGCTTAGGGATTTTTTCAAAAAAAGTTGTTCAGACGTCGAGGGCTCATTCTGTTTCCCATGATTCAATCCCATCTGTTTCCACCGAAAAAGCTTTCAGGGGATCGTTTGCAACAGTTTGGGAACATTTTTGAGTGATTTGCATAACGTCAGATTTTTGCTGAAATTGTGACCGCGCGGCTTAGGGATTTTTTCAAAAAAAGTTGTTCAGACGTCGAGGGCTAATTCTGTTTCCCATAATAAAAACCTATCTGTTTCCACCGAAAAAACTTTCAGGGGATCGTTTGCAACAGATTGGAAACATTTTTGAGTGATTTGCATAACGTCAGATTTTTGCTGAAATTGTGACCGCGCGGCTTAGGGATTTTTTCAAAAAAAGTTGTTCAGACGTCGAGGGCTAATTCTGCTTCCCATGATACAAACCCATCTGTTTCCACCGAAAAAGCTTTCAGGGGATCGTTTGCAACAGTTTGGGAACATTTTTGAGCGAATTGCAGAACGTCAGATTTTTGCTGAAATTGTGACCGCGCGGCTTAGGGATTTTTTCAAAAAAAGTTGTTCAGACGTCGGGGGCTAATTCTGTTTCCCATGATACAAACCCATTTGTTTCCACCGAAAAAGCTTTCAGGGGATCGTTTGCAACAGTTTGGGAACATTTTTGAGTGAATTGCAGAACGTCAGAATTTTGCTGAAACTGTGACCGCGCGGCTTAGGGATTTTTTCAAAAAAAGTTGTTCAGACGTCGAGGGCTAATTCTGCTTCCATGATACAAACCCATCTGTTTCCACCTAAAAAGCTTCCAGGGGATCGTTTGCAACAGTTTGGGAACATTTTTGAGTGAATTGCAGAACGTCAGAATTTAGCTGAAAGTGTGACTGCGCGGCTTAGGGATTTTTTCAAAAAAAGTTTTTCTAACGTCGAGGGCTAATTCTGCTTCCCATGATACAAACCCATCTGTTTCCACCGAAAAAGCTTTCAGGGGTTCGTTTGCAACAGTTTGGCACCATTTTTGAGTGAATTGCAGAACGTCAGATTTTTGCTGAAATTGTGACCGCGCGGCTTAGGGATTTTTTCAAAAAAAGTTGTTCAGACGTCGAGGGCTAATTCTGTTTCCCATGATTCAATCCCATCTGTTTCCACGGAAAAAGCTTTCAGGGGATCGTTTGCCACAGTTTGGGAACATTTTTTAGTGAATTGCAGAACGTCAGATTTTTGCTGAAATTGTGACCGCGCGGCTTAGGGATTTTTTCAAAAAAAGTTGTTCAGACGTCGAGGGCTAATTCTGTTTCCCATGATAAAAACCTATCTGTTTCCACCGAAAAAGCTTTCAGGGGATCGTTTGCAACAGTTTGGGAACATTTTTGAGTGAATTGCAGAACGTCAGATTTTTGCTGAAATTGTGACCGCGCGGCTTAGGGATTTTTTCAAAAAAAGTTGTTCAGACGTCGAGGGCTAATTCTGCTTCCATGATACAAACCCATCTGTTTCCACCAAAAAAGCTTTCAGGGGATCGTTTGCAACAGTTTGGCACCATTTCTGAGTGAATTGCAGAACGTCAGATTTTTGCTGAAATTGTGACCGCGCGGCTTAGGGATTTTTTCAAAAAAAGTTGTTCAGACGTCGAGGGCTCATTCTGTTTCCCATGATTCAATCCCATCTGTTTCCACCGAAAAAGCTTTCAGGGGATCGTTTGCAACAGTTTGGGAACATTTTTGAGTGATTTGCAGAACGTCAGATTTTTGCTGAAATTGTGACCGCGCGGCTTAGGGATTTTTTCAAAAAAAGTTGTTCAGACGTCGAGGGCTAATTCTGTTTCCCATAATAAAAACCTATCTGTTTCCACCGAAAAAGCTTTCAGGGGATCGTTTGCAACAGATTGGGAACATTTTTGAGTGAATTGCAGAACGTCAGATTTTTGCTGAAATTGTGACCGCGCGGCTTAGGGATTTTTTCAAAAAAAGTTGTTCAGACGTCGAGGGCTAATTCTGTTTCCCATGATTCAATCCCATCTGTTTCCACGGAAAAAGCTTTCAGTTGATCGTTTGCCACAGTTTGGGAACATTTTTTAGTGAATTGCAGAACGTCAGATTTTTGCTGAAATTGTGACCGCGCGGCTTAGGGATTTTTTCAAAAAAAGTTGTTCAGACGTCGAGGGCTAATTCTGTTTCCCATGATAAAAACCTATCTGTTTCCACCGAAAAAGCTTTCAGGGGATCGTTTGCAACAGTTTGGGAACATTTTTGAGTGAATTGCAGAACGTCAGATTTTTGCTGAAATTGTGACCGCGCGGCTTAGGGATTTTTTCAAAAAAAGTTGTTCAGACGTCGAGGGCTCATTCTGTTTCCCATGATTCAATCCCATCTGTTTCCACCGAAAAAGCTTTCAGGGGATCGTTTGCAACAGTTTGGGAACATTTTTGAGTGATTTGCAGAACGTCAGATTTTTGCTGAAATTGTGACCGCGCGGCTTAGGGATTTTTTCAAAAAAAGTTGTTCAGACGTCGAGGGCTAATTCTGTTTCCCATAATAAAAACCTATCTGTTTCCACCGAAAAAGCTTTCAGGGGATCGTTTGCAACAGATTGGGAACATTTTTGAGTGAATTGCAGAACGTCAGATTTTTGCTGAAATTGTGACCGCGCGGCTTAGGGATTTTTTCAAAAAAAGTTGTTCAGACGTCGAGGGCTAATTCTGCTTCCCATGATACAAACCCATCTGTTTCCACCGAAAAACCTTTCAGGGGATCGTTTGCAACAGTTTGGGAACATTTTTGAGTGAATTGCAGAACGTCAGATTTTTGCTGAAATTGTGACCGCGCGGCTTAGGGATTTTTTCAAAAAAAGTTGTTCAGACGTCGAGGGCTAATTCTGTTTCCCATGATAGAAACGCATCTGTTTCCACCTAAAAAGCTTCCAGGGGATCGTTTGCAACCGTTTGGGAACATTTTTGAGTGAATTGCAGAACGTCAGAATTTAGCTGAAAGTGTGACTGCGCGGCTTAGGGATTTTTTCAAAAAAAGTTTTTCAGACGTCGAGGGCTAATTCTGTTTCCCATGATACAAACCCATCTGTTTCCACCGAAAAAGCTTTCAGGGGATCGTTTGCAACCGTTTGGCACCATTTCTGAGTGAATTGCAGAACATCAGATTTTTGCTGAAATTGTGACCGCGCGGCTTAGGGATTTTTTAAAAAAAAGTTGTTCAGACGTCGAGGGCTAATTCTGTTTCCCATGATACAAACCCATCTGTTTCCACCGAAAAAGCTTTCAGGGGATCGTATGCAACAGTTTGGCACCATCTTTGAGTGAATTGCAGAACGTCAGATTTTTGCTGAAATTGTGACCGCGCGGCTTAGGGATTTTTTCAAAAAAAGTTGTTCAGACGTCGAGGGCTAATTCTGTTTCCCATGATTCAATCCCATCTGTTTCCACCGAAAAAGCTTTCAGGGGATCGTTTGCAACAGTTTGGGAACATTTTTGAGTGAATTGCAGAACGTCAGATTTTTGCTGAAATTGTGACCGCGCGGCTTAGGGATTTTTTCAAAAAAAGTTGTTCAGACGTCGAGGGCTAATTCTGCTTCCATGATAGAAACGCATCTGTTTCCACCTAAAAAGCATCCATGGGATCGTTTGCAACAGTTTGGGAACATTTTTGAGTGAATTGCAGAACGTCAGAATTTAGCTGAAAGTGTGACTGCGCGGCTTAGGGATTTTTTCAAAAAAAGTTTTTCAGACGTCGAGGGCTAATTCTGCTTCCCATGATACAAACCCATCTGTTTCCACCGAAAAAGCTTTCAGGGGATCGTTTGCAACCGTTTGGCACCATTTCTGAGTGAATTGCAGAACATCAGATGTTTGCTGAAATTGTGACCGCGCGGCTTAGGGATTTTTTAAAAAAAAGTTGTTCAGACGTCGAGGGCTAATTCTGTTTCCCATGATACAAACCCATCTGTTTCCACCGAAAAAGCTTTCATGGGATCGTATGCAACAGTTTCGCACCATCTTTGAGTGAATTGCAGAACGTCAGATTTTTGCTGAAATTGTGACCGCGCGGCTTAGGGATTTTTTCAAAAAAAGTTGTTCAGACGTCGAGGGCTAATTCTGCTTCCATGATAGAAACGCATCTGTTTCCACCTAAAAAGCTTCCATGGGATCGTTTGCAACAGTTTGGGAACATTTTTGAGTGAATTGCAGAACGTCAGAATTTAGCTGAAAGTGTGACTGCGCGCGCGGCTTAGGGATTTTTTCAAAAAAAGTTTTTCAGACGTCGAGGGCTAATTCTGCTTCCCATGATACAAACCCATCTGTTTCCACCGAAAAAGCTTTCAGGGGATCGTTTGCAACCGTTTGGCACCATTTCTGAGTGAATTGCAGAACATCAGATTTTTGCTGAAATTGTGACCGCGCGGCTTAGAGATTTTTTAAAAAAAATTGTTCAGACGTCGAGGGCTAATTCTGTTTCCCATGATACAAACCCATCTGTTTCCACCGAAAAAGCTTTCAGGGGATCGTATGCAACAGTTTGGCACCATCTTTGAGTGAATTGCAGAACGTCAGATTTTTGCTGAAATTGTGACCGCGCGGCTTAGGGATTTTTTCAAAAAAAGTTGTTCAGACGTCGAGGGCTAATTCTGTTTCCCATGATTCAATCCCATCTGTTTCCACCGAAAAAGCTTTCAGGGGATCGTTTGCAACAGTTTGGGAACATTTTTGAGTGAATTGCAGAACGTTAGATTTTTGCTGAAATTGTGACCGCGCGGCTTAGGGATTTTTTCAAAAAAAGTTGTTCAGACGTCGAGGGCTAATTCTGCTTCCCATGATACAAACCCATCTGTTTCCACCGAAAAAGCTTTCAGGGGATCGTTTGCAACAGTTTGGGAACATTTTTGAGTGAATTGCAGAACGTCAGATTTTTGCTGAAATTGTGACCGCACGGCTTAGGGATTTTTTCAAAAAAAGTTGTTTAGACGTCGAGGGCTCATTCTGTTTCCCATGATTCAATCCCATCTGTTTCCACCGAAAAAGCTTTCAGGGGATCGTTTGCAACAGTTTGGGAACATTTTTGAGTGAATTGCAGAACGTCAGATGTTTGCTGAAATTGTGACCGCGCGGCTTAGGGATTTTTTCAAAAAAAGTTGTTCAGACGTCGAGGGCTAATTCTGCTTCCCATGATACAAACCCATCTGTTTCCACCGAAAAAGCTTTCAGGGGATCGTTTGCAACCGTTTGGCACCATTTCTGAGTGAATTGCAGAACGTCAGATTTTTGCTGAAATTCTGACCGCGCAGCTTAGGGATTTTTTAAAAAAAAGGTTTTCAGACGTCGGGGGCTAATTCTGTTTCCCATGATACAAACCCATCTGTTTCCACCGAAAAAGTTTTCAGGGGATCGTTTGCAACAGTTTGGGAACATTTTTGAGTGAATTGCAGAACGTCAGAATTTTGCTGAAATTGTGACCGCGCGGCTTAGGGATTTTTTCAAAAAAGGTTGTTCAGACGTCGAGGGCTAATTCTGTTTCCCATGATTCAATCCCATCTGTTTCCACCGAAAAAGCTTCCAGTCCATCGTTTGCAACAGTTTGGGAACATTTTTGAGTGAATTGCAGAACGTCAGATTTTTGCTGAAATTGTGACCGCGCGGCTTAGGGATTTTTTCAAAAAAAGTTGTTCAGACGTCGAGGGCTAATTCTGCTTCCCATGATACAAAGCCATCTGTTTCCACCGAAAAAGCTTTCAGGGGATCGTTTGCAACAGTTTGGGAACATTTTTGAGTGAATTGCAGAACGTCAGATTTTTGCTGAAATTGTGACCGCGCGGCTTAGGGATTTTTTAAAAAAAAGTTGTTCAGACGTCGAGGGCTAATTCTGTTTCCCATGATACAAACCCATCTGTTTCCACCGAAAAAGCTTTCAGGGGATCGTATGCAACAGTTTGGCACCATCTTTGAGTGAATTGCAGAACGTCAGATTTTTGCTGAAATTGTGACCGCGCGGCTTAGGGATTTTTTCAAAAAAAGTTGTTCAGACGTCGAGGGCTAATTCTGTTTCCCATGATTCAATCCCATCTGTTTCCACCGAAAAAGCTTTCAGGGGATCGTTTGCAACAGTTTGGGAACATTTTTGAGTGAATTGCAGAACGTCAGAATTTTGCTGAAATTGTGACCGCGCGGCTTAGGGATTTTTTCAAAAAAAGTTGTTCAGACGTCGAGGGCTAATTCTGTTTCCCATGATTCAATCCCATCTGTATCCACCGAAAAAGCTTTCAGGGGATCGTTTGCAACAGTTTGGGAACATTTTTGAGTGATTTGCAGAACGTCAGCTTTTTGCTGAAATTGTGACCGCGCGGCTTAGGGATTTTTTCAAAAAAAGTTGTTCAGACGTCGAGGGCTAATTCTGCTTCCATGATACAAACCCATCTGTTTCCACCGAAAAAGCTTCCAGTCGATCGTTTGCAACAGTTTGGAAACATTTTTGAGTGAATTGCAGAACGTCAGAATTTAGCTGAAAGTGTGACTGCGCGGCTTAGGGATTTTTTCAAAAAAAGTTTTTCAGACGTCGAGGGCTAATTCTGCTTCCCATGATACAAACCCATCTGCTTCCACCGAAAAAGCTTTCAGGGGATCGTTTGCAACAGTTTGGCACCATTTCTGAGTGAATTGCAGAACGTCAGATTTTTGCTGAAATTGTGACCGCGCGGCTTAGGGATTTTTTAAAAAAAAGTTGTTCAGACGTCGGGGGCTAATTCGGTTTCCCATGATTCAATCCCATCTGTTTCCACCGAAAAAGCTTTCAGGGGATCGTTTGCAACAGTTTGGGAACATTTTTGAGTGAATTGCAGAACGTCAGATTTTTGCTGAAATTGTGACCGCGCGGCTTAGGGATTTTTTCAAAAAAAGTTGTTCAGACGTCGAGGGCTTATTCTGCTTCCATGATACAAACCCATCTGTTTCCACCGAAAAAGCTTTCAGGGGATCGTTTGCAACAGTTTGGCACCATGTCTGAGTGAATTGCAGAACGTCAGATTTTTGCTGAAATTGTGACCGCGCGGCTTAGGGATTTTTTCAAAAAAAGTTGTTCAGACGTCGAGGGCTAATTCTGCTTCCATGATACAAACCCATCTGTTTCCACCGAAAAAGCTTTCAGGGGATCGTTTGCAACAGTTTGGCACCATTTCTGAGTGAATTGCAGAACGTCAGATTTTTGCTGAAATTGTGACCGCGCGGCTTAGGGATTTTTTCAAAAAAAGTTGTTCAGACGTCGAGGGCTCATTCTGTTTCCCATGATTCAATCCCATCTGTTTCCACCGAAAAAGCTTTCAGGGGATCGTTTGCAACAGTTTGGGAACATTTTTGAGTGATTTGCATAACGTCAGATTTTTGCTGAAATTGTGACCGCGCGGCTTAGGGATTTTTTCAAAAAAAGTTGTTCAGACGTCGAGGGCTAATTCTGTTTCCCATAATAAAAACCTATCTGTTTCCACCGAAAAAACTTTCAGGGGATCGTTTGCAACAGATTGGAAACATTTTTGAGTGATTTGCATAACGTCAGATTTTTGCTGAAATTGTGACCGCGCGGCTTAGGGATTTTTTCAAAAAAAGTTGTTCAGACGTCGAGGGCTAATTCTGCTTCCCATGATACAAACCCATCTGTTTCCACCGAAAAAGCTTTCAGGGGATCGTTTGCAACAGTTTGGGAACATTTTTGAGCGAATTGCAGAACGTCAGATTTTTGCTGAAATTGTGACCGCGCGGCTTAGGGATTTTTTCAAAAAAAGTTGTTCAGACGTCGGGGGCTAATTCTGTTTCCCATGATTCAATCCCATCTGTTTCCACCGAAAAAGCTTTCAGGGGATCGTTTGCAACAGTTTGGGAACATTTTTGAGTGATTTGCATAACGTCAGATTTTTGCTGAAATTGTGACCGCGCGGCTTAGGGATTTTTTCAAAAAAAGTTGTTCAGACGTCGAGGGCTAATTCTGTTTCCCATAATAAAAACCTATCTGTTTCCACCGAAAAAACTTTCAGGGGATCGTTTGCAACAGATTGGAAACATTTTTGAGTGATTTGCATAACGTCAGATTTTTGCTGAAATTGTGACCGCGCGGCTTAGGGATTTTTTCAAAAAAAGTTGTTCAGACGTCGAGGGCTAATTCTGCTTCCCATGATACAAACCCATCTGTTTCCACCGAAAAAGCTTTCAGGGGATCGTTTGCAACAGTTTGGGAACATTTTTGAGCGAATTGCAGAACGTCAGATTTTTGCTGAAATTGTGACCGCGCGGCTTAGGGATTTTTTCAAAAAAAGTTGTTCAGACGTCGGGGGCTAATTCTGTTTCCCATGATACAAACCCATTTGTTTCCACCGAAAAAGCTTTCAGGGGATCGTTTGCAACAGTTTGGGAACATTTTTGAGTGAATTGCAGAACGTCAGAATTTTGCTGAAACTGTGACCGCGCGGCTTAGGGATTTTTTCAAAAAAAGTTGTTCAGACGTCGAGGGCTAATTCTGCTTCCATGATACAAACCCATCTGTTTCCACCTAAAAAGCTTCCAGGGGATCGTTTGCAACAGTTTGGGAACATTTTTGAGTGAATTGCAGAACGTCAGAATTTAGCTGAAAGTGTGACTGCGCGGCTTAGGGATTTTTTCAAAAAAAGTTTTTCTAACGTCGAGGGCTAATTCTGCTTCCCATGATACAAACCCATCTGTTTCCACCGAAAAAGCTTTCAGGGGTTCGTTTGCAACAGTTTGGCACCATTTTTGAGTGAATTGCAGAACGTCAGATTTTTGCTGAAATTGTGACCGCGCGGCTTAGGGATTTTTTCAAAAAAAGTTGTTCAGACGTCGAGGGCTAATTCTGTTTCCCATGATTCAATCCCATCTGTTTCCACGGAAAAAGCTTTCAGGGGATCGTTTGCCACAGTTTGGGAACATTTTTTAGTGAATTGCAGAACGTCAGATTTTTGCTGAAATTGTGACCGCGCGGCTTAGGGATTTTTTCAAAAAAAGTTGTTCAGACGTCGAGGGCTAATTCTGTTTCCCATGATAAAAACCTATCTGTTTCCACCGAAAAAGCTTTCAGGGGATCGTTTGCAACAGTTTGGGAACATTTTTGAGTGAATTGCAGAACGTCAGTTTTTTGCTGAAATTGTGACCGCGCGGCTTAGGGATTTTTTCAAAAAAAGTTGTTCAGACGTCGAGGGCTAATTCTGCTTCCATGATACAAACCCATCTGTTTCCACCAAAAAAGCTTTCAGGGGATCGTTTGCAACAGTTTGGCACCATTTCTGAGTGAATTGCAGAACGTCAGATTTTTGCTGAAATTGTGACCGCGCGGCTTAGGGATTTTTTCAAAAAAAGTTGTTCAGACGTCGAGGGCTCATTCTGTTTCCCATGATTCAATCCCATCTGTTTCCACCGAAAAAGCTTTCAGGGGATCGTTTGCAACAGTTTGGGAACATTTTTGAGTGATTTGCAGAACGTCAGATTTTTGCTGAAATTGTGACCGCGCGGCTTAGGGATTTTTTCAAAAAAAGTTGTTCAGACGTCGAGGGCTAATTCTGTTTCCCATAATAAAAACCTATCTGTTTCCACCGAAAAAGCTTTCAGGGGATCGTTTGCAACAGATTGGGAACATTTTTGAGTGAATTGCAGAACGTCAGATTTTTGCTGAAATTGTGACCGCGCGGCTTAGGGATTTTTTCAAAAAAAGTTGTTCAGACGTCGAGGGCTAATTCTGTTTCCCATGATTCAATCCCATCTGTTTCCACGGAAAAAGCTTTCAGTTGATCGTTTGCCACAGTTTGGGAACATTTTTTAGTGAATTGCAGAACGTCAGATTTTTGCTGAAATTGTGACCGCGCGGCTTAGGGATTTTTTCAAAAAAAGTTGTTCAGACGTCGAGGGCTAATTCTGTTTCCCATGATAAAAACCTATCTGTTTCCACCGAAAAAGCTTTCAGGGGATCGTTTGCAACAGTTTGGGAACATTTTTGAGTGAATTGCAGAACGTCAGATTTTTGCTGAAATTGTGACCGCGCGGCTTAGGGATTTTTTCAAAAAAAGTTGTTCAGACGTCGAGGGCTAATTCTGCTTCCATGATACAAACCCATCTGTTTCCACCAAAAAAGCTTTCAGGGGATCGTTTGCAACAGTTTGGGAACATTTTTGAGTGAATTGCAGAACGTCAGATTTTTGCTGAAATTGTGACCGCGCGGCTTAGGGATTTTTTCAAAAAAAGTTGTTCAGACGTCGAGGGCTAATTCTGCTTCCATGATACAAACCCATCTGTTTCCACCAAAAAAGCTTTCAGGGGATCGTTTGCAACAGTTTGGCACTATTTCTGAGTGAATTGCAGAACGTCAGATTTTTGCTGAAATTGTGACCGCGCGGCTTAGGGATTTTTTCAAAAAAAGTTGTTCAGACGTCGAGGGCTCATTCTGTTTCCCATGATTCAATCCCATCTGTTTCCACCGAAAAAGCTTTCAGGGGATCGTTTGCAACAGTTTGGGAACATTTTTGAGTGATTTGCAGAACGTCAGATTTTTGCTGAAATTGTGACCGCGCGGCTTAGGGATTTTTTCAAAAAAAGTTGTTCAGACGTCGAGGGCTAATTCTGTTTCCCATAATAAAAACCTATCTGTTTCCACCGAAAAAGCTTTCAGGGGATCGTTTGCAACAGATTGGGAACATTTTTGAGTGAATTGCAGAACGTCAGATTTTTGCTGAAATTGTGACCGCGCGGCTTAGGGATTTTTTCAAAAAAAGTTGTTCAGACGTCGAGGGCTAATTCTGCTTCCCATGATACAAACCCATCTGTTTCCACCGAAAAACCTTTCAGGGGATCGTTTGCAACAGTTTGGGAACATTTTTGAGTGAATTGCAGAACGTCAGATTTTTGCTGAAATTGTGACCGCGCGGCTTAGGGATTTTTTCAAAAAAAGTTGTTCAGACGTCGAGGGCTAATTCTGTTTCCCATGATAGAAACGCATCTGTTTCCACCTAAAAAGCTTCCAGGGGATCGTTTGCAACCGTTTGGCACCATTTCTGAGTGAATTGCAGAACATCAGATTTTTGCTGAAATTGTGACCGCGCGGCTTAGGGATTTTTTAAAAAAAAGTTGTTCAGACGTCGAGGGCTAATTCTGTTTCCCATGATACAAACCCATCTGTTTCCACCGAAAAAGCTTTCAGGGGATCGTATGCAACAGTTTGGCACCATCTTTGAGTGAATTGCAGAACGTCAGATTTTTGCTGAAATTGTGACCGCGCGGCTTAGGGATTTTTTCAAAAAAAGTTGTTCAGACGTCGAGGGCTAATTCTGTTTCCCATGATTCAATCCCATCTGTTTCCACCGAAAAAGCTTTCAGGGGATCGTTTGCAACAGTTTGGGAACATTTTTGAGTGAATTGCAGAACGTCAGATTTTTGCTGAAATTGTGACCGCGCGGCTTAGGGATTTTTTCAAAAAAAGTTGTTCAGACGTCGAGGGCTAATTCTGCTTCCATGATAGAAACGCATCTGTTTCCACCTAAAAAGCTTCCATGGGATCGTTTGCAACAGTTTGGGAACATTTTTGAGTGAATTGCAGAACGTCAGAATTTAGCTGAAAGTGTGACTGCGCGGCTTAGGGATTTTTTCAAAAAAAGTTTTTCAGACGTCGAGGGCTAATTCTGCTTCCCATGATACAAACCCATCTGTTTCCACCGAAAAAGCTTTCAGGGGATCGTTTGCAACCGTTTGGCACCATTTCTGAGTGAATTGCAGAACATCAGATGTTTGCTGAAATTGTGACCGCGCGGCTTAGGGATTTTTTAAAAAAAAGTTGTTCAGACGTCGAGGGCTAATTCTGTTTCCCATGATACAAACCCATCTGTTTCCACCGAAAAAGCTTTCATGGGATCGTATGCAACAGTTTCGCACCATCTTTGAGTGAATTGCAGAACGTCAGATTTTTGCTGAAATTGTGACCGCGCGGCTTAGGGATTTTTTCAAAAAAAGTTGTTCAGACGTCGAGGGCTAATTCTGCTTCCATGATAGAAACGCATCTGTTTCCACCTAAAAAGCTTCCATGGGATCGTTTGCAACAGTTTGGGAACATTTTTGAGTGAATTGCAGAACGTCAGATTTTTGCTGAAATTGTGACCGCGCGGCTTAGGGATTTTTTCAAAAAAAGTTGTTCAGACGTCGAGGGCTAATTCTGCTTCCATGATACAAACCCATCTGTTTCCACCGAAAAAGCTTTCAGGGGATCGTTTGCAACAGTTTGGCACCATTTCTGAGTGAATTGCAGAACGTCAGATTTTTGCTGAAATTGTGACCGCGCGGCTTAGGGATTTTTTCAAAAAAAGTTGTTCAGACGTCGAGGGCTCATTCTGTTTCCCATGATTCAATCCCATCTGTTTCCACCGAAAAAGCTTTCAGGGGATCGTTTGCAACAGATTGGGAACATTTTTGAGTGAATTGCAGAACGTCAGATTTTTGCTGAAATTGTGACCGCGCGGCTTAGGGATTTTTTCAAAAAAAGTTGTTCAGACGTCGAGGGCTAATTCTGCTTCCCATGATACAAACCCATCTGTTTCCACCGAAAAAGCTTCCAGTCGATCGTTTGCAACAGTTTGGGAACATTTTTGAGTGAATTGCAGAACGTCAGATTTTTGCTGAAATTGTGACTGCGCGGCTTAGGGATTTTTTCAAAAAAAGTTGTTCAGACATCGAGGGCTAATTCTGCTTCCCATGATACAAACCCATCTGTTTCCACCGAAAAAGCTTTCAGGGGATCGTTTGCAACAGTTTGGGAACATTTTTGAGTGAATTGCAGAACGTCAGATTTTTGCTGAAATTGTGACCGTGCGGCTTAGGGATTTTTTCAAAAAAAGTTGTTCAGACGTCGGGGGCTAATTCTGTTTCCCATGATACAAACCCATCTGTTTCCACCGAAAAAGCTTTCAGGGGATCGTTTGCAACAGTTTGGGAACATTTTTGAGTGAATTGCAGAACGTCAGAATTTTGCTGAAACTGTGACCGCGCGGCTTAGGGATTTTTTCAAAAAAAGTTGTTCAGACGTCGAGGGCTAATTCTGCTTCCATGATACAAACCCATCTGTTTCCACCGAAAAAGCTTCCAGTCGATCGTTTGCAACAGTTTGGGAACATTTTTGAGTGAATTGCAGAACGTCAGAATTTAGCTGAAAGTGTGACTGCGCGGCTTAGGGATTTTTTCAAAAAAAGTTGTTCAGACGTCGAGGGCTAATTCTGCTTCCCATGATACAAACCCATCTGTTTCCATCGAAAAAGCTTTCAGGGGATCGTTTGCAACAGTTTGGCACCATTTCTGAGTGAATTGCAGAACGTCAGATTTTTGCTGAAATTGTGACCGCGCGGCTTAGGGATTTTTTCAAAAAAAGTTGTTCAGACGTCGGGGGCTAATTCTGTTTCCCATGATACAAACTCATCTGTTTCCACCGAAAAAGCTTTCAGGGGATGGTTTGCAACAGTTTGGGAACATTTTTGAGTGAATTGCAGAACGTCAGAATTTTGCTGAAATTGTGACCGCGCGGCTTAGGGATTTTTTCAAAAAAAGTTGTTCAGACGTCGAGGGCTAATTCTGTTTCCCATGATTCAATCCCATCTGTTTCCACCGAAAAAGCTTCCAGTCGATCGTTTGCAACAGTTTGGGAACATTTTTGAGTGAATTGCAGAACGTCAGAATTTAGCTGAAAGTGTGACTGCGCGGCTTAGGGATTTTTTCAAAAAAAGTTTTTCTAACGTCGAGGGCTAATTCTGCTTCCCATGATACAAAACCATCTGTTTCCACCGAAAAAGCTTTCAGGGGTTCGTTTGCAACAGTTTGGCACCATTTCTGAGTGAATTGCAGAACGTCAGATTTTTGCTGAAATTGTGACCGCGCGGCTTAGGGATTTTTTCAAAAAAAGTTGTTCAGACGTCGAGGGCTAATTCTGTTTCCCATGATTCAATCCCATCTGTTTCCACGGAAACAGCTTTCAGGGGATCGTTTGCCACAGTTTGGGAACATTTTTTAGTGAATTGCAGAACGTCAGATTTTTGCTGAAATTGTGACCGCGCGGCTTAGGGATTTTTTCAAAAAAAGTTGTTCAGACGTCGAGGGCTAATTCTGTTTCCCATGATAAAAACCTATCTGTTTCCACCGAAAAAGCTTTCAGGGGATCGTTTGCAACAGTTTGGGAACATTTTTGAGTGAATTGCAGAACGTCAGATTTTTGCTGAAATTGTGACCGCGCGGCTTAGGGATTTTTTCAAAAAAAGTTGTTCAGACGTCGAGGGCTAATTCTGCTTCCATGATACAAACCCATCTGTTTCCACCAAAAAAGCTTTCAGGGGATCGTTTGCAACAGTTTGGCACCATTTCTGAGTGAATTGCAGAACGTCAGATTTTTGCTGAAATTGTGACCGCGCGGCTTAGGGATTTTTTCAAAAAAAGTTGTTCAGACGTCGAGGGCTCATCCTGTTTCCCATGATTCAATCCCATCTGTTTCCACCGAAAAAGCTTTCAGGGGATCGTTTGCAACAGTTTGGGAACATTTTTGAGTGATTTGCAGAACGTCGGATTTTTGCTGAAATTGTGACCGCGCGGCTTAGGGATTTTTTCAAAAAAAGTTGTTCAGACGTTGAGGGCTAATTCTGTTTCCCATAATAAAAACCTATCTGTTTCCACCGAAAAAGCTTTCAGGGGATCGTTTGCAACAGATTGGGATCATTTTTGAGTGAATTGCAGAACGTCAGATTTTTGCTGAAATTGTGACCGCGCGGCTTAGGGATTTTTTCAAAAAAAGTTGTTCAGACGTCGAGGGCTAATTCTGCTTCCCATGATACAAACCCATCTGTTTCCACCGAAAAACCTTTCAGGGGATCGTTTGCAACAGTTTGGGAACATTTTTGAGTGAATTGCAGAACGTCAGATTTTTGCTGAAATTGTGACCGCGCGGCTTAGGGATTTTTTCAAAAAAAGTTGTTCAGACGTCGAGGGCTAATTCTGTTTCCCATGATAGAAACGCATCTGTTTCCACCTAAAAAGCTTCCAGGGGATCGTTTGCAACCGTTTGGCACCATTTCTGAGTGAATTGCAGAACATCAGATTTTTGCTGAAATTGTGACCGCGCGGCTTAGGGATTTTTTAAAAAAAAGTTGTTCAGACGTCGAGGGCTAATTCTGTTTCCCATGATTCAATCCCATCTGTTTCCACCGAAAAAGCTTTCAGGGGATCGTTTGCAACAGTTTGGGAACATTTTTGAGTGAATTGCAGAACGTCAGATTTTTGCTGAAATTGTGACCGCGCGGCTTAGGGATTTTTTCAAAAAAAGTTGTTCAGACGTCGAGGGCTAATTCTGTTTCCCATGATTCAATCCCATCTGTTTCCACCGAAAAAGCTTTCAGGGGATCGTTTGCAACAGTTTGGGAACATTTTTGAGTGAATTGCAGAACGTCAGATTTTTGCTGAAATTGTGACCGCGCGGCTTAGGGATTTTTTCAAAAAAAGTTGTTCAGACGTCGAGGGCTAATTCTGCTTCCATGATACAAACCCATCTGTTTCCACCAAAAAAGCTTTCAGGGGATCGTTTGCAACAGTTTGGCACCATTTCTGAGTGAATTGCAGAACGTCAGATTTTTGCTGAAATTGTGACCGCGCGGCTTAGGGATTTTTTCAAAAAAAGTTGTTCAGACGTCGAGGGCTCATTCTGTTTCCCATGATTCAATCCCATCTGTTTCCACCGAAAAAGCTTTCAGGGGATCGTTTGCAACAGATTGGGAACATTTTTGAGTAAATTGCAGAACGTCAGATTTTTGCTGAAATTGTGACCGCGCGGCTTAGGGATTTTTTCAAAAAAAGTTTTTCAGACGTCGAGGGCTAATTCTGCTTCCCATGATACAAACCCATCTGTTTCCACCGAAAAAGCTTTCAGGGGATCGTTTGCAACAGTTTGGGAACATTTTTGAGTGAATTGCAGAACGTCAGATTTTTGCTGAAATTGTGAATGCGCGGCTTAGGGATTTTTTCAAAAAAAGTTGTTCAGACGTCGAGGGCTAATTTTGTTTCCCATGATACAAACCCATCTGTTTCCACCGAAAAAGCTTCCAGTCGATCGTTTGCAACAGTTTGGGAACATTTTTGAGTGAATTGCAGAACGTCAGATTTTTGCTGAAATTGTGACCGCGCGGCTTAGGGATTTTTTCAAAAAAAGTTGTTCAGACGTCGAGGGCTAATTCTGCTTCCCATGATACAAACCCACCTGTTTCCACCGAAAAAGCTTTCAGGGGATCATTTGCAACAGTTTGGGAACATTTTTGAGTGAATTGCAGAACGTCAGATTTTTGCTGAAATTGTGACCGTGCGGCTTAGGGATTTTTTCAAAAAAAGTTGTTCAGACGTCGGGGGCTAATTCTGTTTCCCATGATACAAACCCATCTGTTTCCACCGAAAAAGCTTTCAGGGGATCGTTTGCAACAGTTTGGCACCATTTCTGAGTGAATTGCAGAACGTCAGATTTTTGCTGAAATTGTGACCGCGCGGCTTAGGGATTTTTTCAAAAAAAGTTGTTCAGACGTCGAGGGCTAATTCTGTTTCCCATGATAAAAACCTATCTGTTTCCACCGAAAAAGCTTTCAGGGGATCGTTTGCAACAGTTTGGGAACATTTTTGAGTGAATTGCAGAACGTCAGATTTTTGCTGAAATTGTGACCGCGCGGCTTAGGGATTTTTTCAAAAAAAGTTGTTCAGACGTCGAGGGCTAATTCTGCTTCCATGATACAAACCCATCTGTTTCCACCAAAAAAGCTTTCAGGGGATCGTTTGCAACAGTTTGGCACCATTTCTGAGTGAATTGCAGAACGTCTGATTTTTGCTGAAATTGTGACCGCGCGGCTTAGGGATTTTTTCAAAAAAAGTTGTTCAGACGTCGAGGGCTCATTCTGTTTCCCATGATTCAATCCCATCTGTTTCCACCGAAAAAGCTTTCAGGGGATCGTTTGCAACAGTTTGGGAACATTTTTGAGTGATTTGCAGAACGTCAGATTTTTGCTGAAATTGTGACCGCGCGGCTTAGGGATTTTTTCAAAAAAAGTTGTTCAGACGTTGAGGGCTAATTCTGTTTCCCATAATAAAAACCTATCTGTTTCCACCGAAAAAGCTTTCAGGGGATCGTTTGCAACAGATTGGGAACATTTTTGAGTGAATTGCAGAACGTCAGATTTTTGCTGAAATTGTGACCGCGCGGCTTAGGGATTTTTTCAAAAAAAGTTGTTCAGACGTCGAGGGCTAATTCTGCTTCCCATGATACAAACCCATCTGTTTCCACCGAAAAACCTTTCAGGGGATCGTTTGCAACAGTTTGGGAACATTTTTGAGTGAATTGCAGAACGTCAGATTTTTGCTGAAATTGTGACCGCGCGGCTTAGGGATTTTTTCAAAAAAAGTTGTTCAGACGTCGAGGGCTAATTCTGTTTCCCATGATAGAAACGCATCTGTTTCCACCTAAAAAGCTTCCAGGGGATCGTTTGCAACCGTTTGGGAACATTTTTGAGTGAATTGCAGAACGTCAGAATTTAGCTGAAAGTGTGACTGCGCGGCTTAGGCATTTTTTCAAAAAAAGTTTTTCAGACGTCGAGGGCTAATTCTGTTTCCCATGATACAAACCCATCTGTTTCCACCGAAAAAGCTTTCAGGGGATCGTTTGCAACCGTTTGGCACCATTTCTGAGTGAATTGCAGAACATCAGATTTTTGCTGAAATTGTGACCGCGCGGCTTAGGGATTTTTTAAAAAAAAGTTGTTCAGACGTCGAGGGCTAATTCTGTTTCCCATGATACAAACCCATCTGTTTCCACCGAAAAAGCTTTCAGGGGATCGTATGCAACCGTTTGGCACCATCTTTGAGTGAATTGCAGAACGTCAGATTTTTGCTGAAATTGTGACCGCGCGGCTTAGGGATTTTTTCAAAAAAAGTTGTTCAGACGTCGAGGGCTAATTCTGTTTCCCATGATTCAATCCCATCTGTTTCCACCGAAAAAGCTTCCAGGGGATCGTTTGCAACAGTTTGGGAACATTTTTGAGTGAATTGCAGAACGTCAGATTTTTGCTGAAATTGTGACCGCGCGGCTTAGGGATTTTTTCAAAAAAAGTTGTTCAGACGTCGAGGGCTAATTCTGCTTCCCATGATACAAACCCATCTGTTTCCACCGAAAAACCTTTCAGGGGATCGTTTGCAACAGTTTGGGAACATTTTTGAGTGAATTGCAGAACGTCAGATTTTTGCTGAAATTGTGACCGCGCGGCTTAGGGATTTTTTCAAAAAAAGTTGTTCAGACGTCGAGGGCTAATTCTGTTTCCCATGATAGAAACGCATCTGTTTCCACCTAAAAAGCTTCCAGGGGATCGTTTGCAACCGTTTGGGAACATTTTTGAGTGAATTGCAGAACGTCAGAATTTAGCTGAAAGTGTGACTGCGCGGCTTAGGGATTTTTTCAAAAAAAGTTTTTCAGACGTCGAGGGCTAATTCTGTTTCCCATGATACAAACCCATCTGTTTCCACCGAAAAAGCTTTCAGGGGATCGTTTGCAACCGTTTGGCACCATTTCTGAGTGAATTGCAGAACATCAGAATTTGCTGAAATTGTGACCGCGCGGCTTAGGGATTTTTTAAAAAAAAGTTGTTCAGACGTCGAGGGCTAATTCTGTTTCCCATGATACAAACCCATCTGTTTCCACCGAAAAAGCTTTCAGGGGATCGTTTGCAACCGTTTGGCACCATCTTTGAGTGAATTGCAGAACGTCAGATTTTTGCTGAAATTGTGACCGCGCGGCTTAGGGATTTTTTCAAAAAAAGTTGTTCAGACGTCGAGGGCTAATTCTGTTTCCCATGATTCAATCCCATCTGTTTCCACCGAAAAAGCTTTCAGGGGATCGTTTGCAACAGTTTGGGAACATTTTTGAGTGAATTGCAGAACGTCAGATTTTTGCTGAAATTGTGACCGCGCGGCTTAGGGATTTTTTCAAAAAAAGTTGTTCAGACGTCGAGGGCTAATTCTGTTTCCCATGATTCAATCCCATCTGTTTCCACCGAAAAAGCTTTCAGGGGATCGTTTGCAACAGTTTGGGAACATTTTTGAGTGAATTGCAGAACGTCAGATTTTTGCTGAAATTGTGACCGCGCGGCTTAGGGATTTTTTCAAAAAAAGTTGTTCAGACGTCGAGGGCTAATTCTGCTTCCATGATACAAACCCATCTGTTTCCACCAAAAAAGCTTTCAGGGGATCGTTTGCAACAGTTTGGCACCATTTCTGAGTGAATTGCAGAACGTCAGATTTTTGCTGAAATTGTGACCGCGCGGCTTAGGGATTTTTTCAAAAAAAGTTGTTCAGACGTCGAGGGCTCATTCTGTTTCCCATGATTCAATCCCATCTGTTTCCACCGAAAAAGCTTTCAGGGGATCGTTTGCAACAGATTGGGAACATTTTTGAGTGAATTGCAGAACGTCAGATTTTTGCTGAAATTGTGACCGCGCGGCTTAGGGATTTTTTCAAAAAAAGTTTTTCAGACGTCGAGGGCTAATTCTGCTTCCCATGATACAAACCCATCTGTTTCCACCGAAAAAGCTTTCAGGGGATCGTTTGCAACAGTTTGGGAACATTTTTGAGTGAATTGCAGAACGTCAGATTTTTGCTGAAATTGTGAATGCGCGGCTTAGGGATTTTTTCAAAAAAAGTTGTTCAGACGTCGAGGGCTAATTTTGTTTCCCATGATACAAACCCATCTGTTTCCACCGAAAAAGCTTCCAGTCGATCGTTTGCAACAGTTTGGGAACATTTTTGAGTGAATTGCAGAACGTCAGATTTTTGCTGAAATTGTGACCGCGCGGCTTAGGGATTTTTTCAAAAAAAGTTGTTCAGACGTCGAGGGCTAATTCTGCTTCCCATGATACAAACCCACCTGTTTCCACCGAAAAAGCTTTCAGGGGATCATTTGCAACAGTTTGGGAACATTTTTGAGTGAATTGCAGAACGTCAGATTTTTGCTGAAATTGTGACCGCGCGGCTTAGGGATTTTTTCAAAAAAAGTTGTTCAGACGTCGGGGGCTAATTCTGTTTCCCATGATACAAACCCATCTGTTTCCACCGAAAAAGCTTTCAGGGGATCGTTTGCAACAGTTTGGGAACATTTTTGAGTGAATTGCAGAACGTCAGAATTTTGCTGAAACTGTGACCGCGCGGCTTAGGGATTTTTTCAAAAAAAGTTGTTCAGACGTCGAGGGCTAATTCTGCTTCCATGATAAAAACCCATCTGTTTCCACCGAAAAAGCTTCCAGTCGATCGTTTGCAACAGTTTGGAAACATTTTTGAGTGAATTGCAGAACGTCAGATTTTTGCTGAAATTGTGACCGCGCGGCTTAGGGATTTTTTCAAAAAAAGTTGTTCAGACGTCGGGGGCTAATTCTGTTTCCCATGATACAAACCCATCTGTTTCCACCGAAAAAGCTTTCAGGGGATCGTTTGCAACAGTTTGGGAACATTTTTGAGTGAATTGCAGAACGTCAGAATTTTGCTGAAATTGTGACCGCGCGGCTTAGGGATTTTTTCAAAAAAAGTTGTTCAGACGTCGAGGGCTCATTCTGTTTCCCATGATTCAATCCCATCTGTTTCCACCGAAAAAGCTTTCAGGGGATCGTTTGCAACAGATTGGGAACATTTTTGAGTAAATTGCAGAACGTCAGATTTTTGCTGAAATTGTGACCGCGCGGCTTAGGGATTTTTTCAAAAAAAGTTGTTCAGAAGTCGAGGGCTAATTCTGCTTCCCATGATACAAACCCATCTGTTTCCACCGAAAAAGCTTTCAGGGGATCGTTTGCAACAGTTTGGGAACATTTTTGAGTGAATTGCAGAACGTCAGATTTTTGCTGAAATTGTGACCGCACGGCTTAGGGATTTTTTCAAAAAAAGTTGTTCAGACGTCGAGGGCTAATTCTGCTTCCCATGATACAAACCCATCTGTTTCCACCGAAAAAGCTTCCAGTCGATCGTTTGCAACAGTTTGGGAACATTTTTGAGTGAATTGCAGAACGTCAGATTTTTGCTGAAATTGTGACTGCGCGGCTTAGGGATTTTTTCAAAAAAAGTTGTTCAGACATCGAGGGCTAATTCTGTTTCCCATGATACAAACCCATCTGTTTCCACCGAAAAAGCTTTCAGGGGATCGTTTGCAACAGTTTGGGAACATTTTTGAGTGAATTGCAGAACGTCAGATTTTTGCTGAAATTGTGACCGTGCGGCTTAGGGATTTTTTCAAAAAAAGTTGTTCAGACGTCAGGGGCTAATTCTGTTTCCCATGATACAAACCCATCTGTTTCCACCGAAAAAGCTTTCAGGGGATCGTTTGCAACAGTTTGGGAACATTTTTGAGTGAATTGCAGAACGTCAGAATTTTGCTGAAACTGTGACCGCGCGGCTTAGGGATTTTTTCAAAAAAAGTTGTTCAGACGTCGAGGGCTAATTCTGCTTCCATGATACAAACCCATCTGTTTCCACCGAAAAAGCTTCCAGTCGATCGTTTGCAACAGTTTGGGAACATTTTTGAGTGAATTGCAGAACGTCAGAATTTAGCTGAAAGTGTGACTGCGCGGCTTAGGGATTTTTTCAAAAAAAGTTGTTCAGACGTCAAGGGCTAATTCTGCTTCCCATGATACAAACCCATCTGTTTCCATCGAAAAAGCTTTCAGGGGATCGTTTGCAACAGTTTGGCACCATTTCTGAGTGAATTGCAGAACGTCAGATTTTTGCTGAAATTGTGACCGCGCGGCTTAGGGATTTTTTCAAAAAAAGTTGTTCAGACGTCGGGGGCTAATTCTGTTTCCCATGATACAAACCCATCTGTTTCCACCGAAAAAGCTTTCAGGGGATCGTTTGCAACAGTTTGGGAACATTTTTGAGTGAATTGCAGAACGTCAGAATTTTGCTGAAATTGTGACCGCGCGGCTTAGGGATTTTTTCAAAAAAAGTTGTTCAGACGTCGAGGGCTAATTCTGTTTCCCATGATTCAATCCCATCTGTTTCCACCGAAAAAGCTTCCAGTCGATCGTTTGCAACAGTTTGGGAACATTTTTGAGTGAATTGCAGAACGTCAGAATTTAGCTGAAAGTGTGACTGCGCGGCTTAGGGATTTTTTCAAAAAAAGTTTTTCTAACGTCGAGGGCTAATTCTGCTTCCCATGATACAAAACCATCTGTTTCCACCGAAAAAGCTTTCAGGGGTTCGTTTGCAACAGTTTGGCACCATTTCTGAGTGAATTGCAGAACGTCAGATTTTTGCTGAAATTGTGACCGCGCGGCTTAGGGATTTTTTCAAAAAAAGTTGTTCAGACGTCGAGGGCTAATTCTGTTTCCCATGATTCAATCCCATCTGTTTCCACGGAAAAAGCTTTCAGGGGATCGTTTGCCACAGTTTGGGAACATTTTTTAGTGAATTGCAGAACGTCAGATTTTTGCTGAAATTGTGACCGCGCGGCTTAGGGATTTTTTCAAAAAAAGTTGTTCAGACGTCGAGGGCTAATTCTGTTTCCCATGATACAAACCCATCTGTTTCCACCAAAAAAGCTTTCAGGGGATCGTTTGCAACAGTTTGGCACCATTTCTGAGTGAATTGCAGAACGTCAGATTTTTGCTGAAATTGTGACCGCGCGGCTTAGGGATTTTTTCAAAAAAAGTTGTTCAGACGTCGAGGGCTCATTCTGTTTCCCATGATTCAATCCCATCTGTTTCCACCGAAAAAGCTTTCAGGGGATCGTTTGCAACAGTTTGGGAAAATTTTTGAGTGATTTGCAGAACGTCAGATTTTTGCTGAAATTGTGACCGCGCGGCTTAGGGATTTTTTCAAAAAAAGTTGTTCAGACGTTGAGGGCTAATTCTGTTTCCCATAATAAAAACCTATCTGTTTCCACCGAAAAAGCTTCCAGGGGATCGTTTGCAACAGTTTGGCACCATTTCTGAGTGAATTGCAGAACGTCAGATTTTTGCTGAAATTGTGACCGCGCGGCTTAGGGATTTTTTCAAAAAAAGTTGTTCAGACGTCGGGGGCTAATTCTGTTTCCCATGATACAAACCCATCTGTTTCCACCGAAAAAGCTTTCAGGGGATCGTTTGCAACAGTTTGGGAACATTTTTGAGTGAATTGCAGAACGTCAGAATTTTGCTGAAATTGTGACCGCGCGGCTTAGGGATTTTTTCAAAAAAAGTTGTTCAGACGTCGAGGGCTAATTCTGTTTCCCATGATTCAATCCCATCTGTTTCCACCGAAAAAGCTTCCAGTCGATCGTTTGCAACAGTTTGGGAACATTTTTGAGTGAATTGCAGAACGTCAGAATTTAGCTGAAAGTGTGACTGCGCGGCTTAGGGATTTTTTCAAAAAAAGTTTTTCTAACGTCGAGGGCTAATTCTGCTTCCCATGATACAAAACCATCTGTTTCCACCGAAAAAGCTTTCAGGGGTTCGTTTGCAACAGTTTGGCACCATTTCTGAGTGAATTGCAGAACGTCAGATTTTTGCTGAAATTGTGACCGCGCGGCTTAGGGATTTTTTCAAAAAAAGTTGTTCAGACGTCGAGGGCTAATTCTGTTTCCCATGATTCAATCCCATCTGTTTCCACGGAAAAAGCTTTCAGGGGATCGTTTGCCACAGTTTGGGAACATTTTTTAGTGAATTGCAGAACGTCAGATTTTTGCTGAAATTGTGACCGCGCGGCTTAGGGATTTTTTCAAAAAAAGTTGTTCAGACGTCGAGGGCTAATTCTGTTTCCCATGATACAAACCCATCTGTTTCCACCAAAAAAGCTTTCAGGGGATCGTTTGCAACAGTTTGGCACCATTTCTGAGTGAATTGCAGAACGTCAGATTTTTGCTGAAATTGTGACCGCGCGGCTTAGGGATTTTTTCAAAAAAAGTTGTTCAGACGTCGAGGGCTCATTCTGTTTCCCATGATTCAATCCCATCTGTTTCCACCGAAAAAGCTTTCAGGGGATCGTTTGCAACAGTTTGGGAAAATTTTTGAGTGATTTGCAGAACGTCAGATTTTTGCTGAAATTGTGACCGCGCGGCTTAGGGATTTTTTCAAAAAAAGTTGTTCAGACGTTGAGGGCTAATTCTGTTTCCCATAATAAAAACCTATCTGTTTCCACCGAAAAAGCTTCCAGGGGATCGTTTGCAACCGTTTGGGAACATTTTTGAGTGAATTGCAGAACGTCAGAATTTAGCTGAAAGTGTGACTGCGCGGCTTAGGGATTTTTTCAAAAAAAGTTTTTCAGACGTCGAGGGCTAATTCTGTTTCCCATGATACAAACCCATCTGTTTCCACCGAAAAAGCTTTCAGGGGATCGTTTGCAACCGTTTGGCACCATTTCTGAGTGAATTGCAGAACGTCAGATTTTTGCTGAAATTGTGACCGCGCGGCTTAGGGATTTTTTCAAAAAAAGTTGTTCAGACGTCGAGGGCTAATTCTGTTTCCCATGATTCAATCCCATCTGTTTCCACCGAAAAAGCTTTCAGGGGATCGTTTGCAACAGTTTGGGAACATTTTTGAGTGAATTGCAGAACGTCAGATTTTTGCTGAAATTGTGACCGCGCGGCTTAGGGATTTTTTCAAAAAAAGTTGTTCAGACGTCGAGGGCTCATTCTGTTTCCCATGATTCAATCCCATCTGTTTCCACCAAAAAAGCTTTCAGGGGATCGTTTGCAACAGTTTGGCACCATTTCTGAGTGAATTGCAGAACGTCAGATTTTTGCTGAAATTGTGACCGCGCGGCTTAGGGATTTTTTCAAAAAAAGTTGTTCAGACGTCGAGGGCTAATTCTGCTTCCCATGATACAAACCCACCTGTTTCCACCGAAAAAGCTTTCAGGGGATCATTTGCAACAGTTTGGGAACATTTTTGAGTGAATTGCAGAACGTCAGATTTTTGCTGAAATTGTGACCGTGCGGCTTAGGGATTTTTTCAAAAAAAGTTGTTCAGACGTCGGGGGCTAATTCTGTTTCCCATGATACAAACCCATCTGTTTCCCCCGAAAAAGCTTTCAGGGGATCGTTTGCAACAGTTTGGGAACATTTTTGAGTGAATTGCAGAACGTCAGAATTTTGCTGAAAGTGTGACCGCGCGGCTTAGGGATTTTTTCAAAAAAAGTTGTTCAGACGTCGAGGGCTAATTCTGCTTCCATGATACAAACCCATCTGTTTCCACCGAAAAAGCTTCCAGTCGATCGTTTGCAACAGTTTGGAAACATTTTTGAGTGAATTGCAGAACGTCAGAATTTAGCTGAAAGTGTGACTGCGCGGCTTAGGGATTTTTTCAAAAAAAGTTGTTCAGACGTCGAGGGCTAATTCTGCTTCCCATGATACAAACCCATCTGTTTCCATCGAAAAAGCTTTCAGGGGATCGTTTGCAACAGTTTGGCACCATTTCTGAGTGAATTGCAGAACGTCAGATTTTTGCTGAAATTGTGACCGCGCGGCTTAGGGATTTTTTCAAAAAAAGTTGTTCAGACGTCGGGGGCTAATTCTGTTTCCCATGATACAAACCCATCTGTTTCCACCGAAAAAGCTTTCAGGGGATCGTTTGCAACAGTTTGGGAACATTTTTGAGTGAATTGCAGAACGTCAGAATTTTGCTGAAATTGTGACCGCGCGGCTTAGGGATTTTTTCAAAAAAAGTTGTTCAGACGTCGAGGGCTCATTCTGTTTCCCATGATTCAATCCCATCTGTTTCCACCGAAAAAGCTTTCAGGGGATCGTTTGCAACAGATTGGGAACATTTTTGAGTGAATTGCAGAACGTCAGATTTTTGCTGAAATTGTGACCGCGCGGCTTAGGGATTTTTTCAAAAAAAGTTGTTCAGACGTCGAGGGCTAATTCTGCTTCCCATGATACAAACCCATCTGTTTCCACCGAAAAAGCTTTCAGGGGATCGTTTGCAACAGTTTGGGAACATTTTTGAGTGAATTGCAGAACGTCAGATTTTTGCTGAAATTGTGACCGCGCGGCTTAGGGATTTTTTCAAAAAAAGTTGTTCAGACGTCGAGGGCTAATTCTGCTTCCCATGATACAAACCCATCTGTTTCCACCGAAAAAGCTTCCAGTCGATCGTTTGCAACAGTTTGGGAACATTTTTGAGTGAATTGCAGAACGTCAGATTTTTGCTGAAATTGTGACTGCGCGGCTTAGGGATTTTTTCAAAAAAAGTTGTTCAGACATCGAGGGCTAATTCTGTTTCCCATGATACAAACCCATCTGTTTCCACCGAAAAAGCTTTCAGGGGATCGTTTGCAACAGTTTGGGAACATTTTTGAGTGAATTGCAGAACGTCAGATTTTTGCTGAAATTGTGACCGTGCGGCTTAGGGATTTTTTCAAAAAAAGTTGTTCAGACGTCGGGGGCTAATTCTGTTTCCCATGATACAAACCCATCTGTTTCCACCGAAAAAGCTTTCAGGGGATCGTTTGCAACAGTTTGGGAACATTTTTGAGTGAATTGCAGAACGTCAGAATTTTGCTGAAACTGTGACCGCGCGGCTTAGGGATTTTTTCAAAAAAAGTTGTTCAGACGTCGAGGGCTAATTCTGCTTCCATGATACAAACCCATCTGTTTCCACCGAAAAAGCTTCCAGTCGATCGTTTGCAACAGTTTGGGAACATTTTTGAGTGAATTGCAGAACGTCAGAATTTAGCTGAAAGTGTGACTGCGCGGCTTAGGGATTTTTTCAAAAAAAGTTGTTCAGACGTCAAGGGCTAATTCTGCTTCCCATGATACAAACCCATCTGTTTCCATCGAAAAAGCTTTCAGGGGATCGTTTGCAACAGTTTGGCACCATTTCTGAGTGAATTGCAGAACGTCAGATTTTTGCTGAAATTGTGACCGCGCGGCTTAGGGATTTTTTCAAAAAAAGTTGTTCAGACGTCGGGGGCTAATTCTGTTTCCCATGATACAAACCCATCTGTTTCCACCGAAAAAGCTTTCAGGGGATCGTTTGCAACAGTTTGGGAACATTTTTGAGTGAATTGCAGAACGTCAGAATTTTGCTGAAATTGTGACCGCGCGGCTTAGGGATTTTTTCAAAAAAAGTTGTTCAGACGTCGAGGGCTAATTCTGTTTCCCATGATTCAATCCCATCTGTTTCCACCGAAAAAGCTTCCAGTCGATCGTTTGCAACAGTTTGGGAACATTTTTGAGTGAATTGCAGAACGTCAGAATTTAGCTGAAAGTGTGACTGCGCGGCTTAGGGATTTTTTCAAAAAAAGTTTTTCTAACGTCGAGGGCTAATTCTGCTTCCCATGATACAAAACCATCTGTTTCCACCGAAAAAGCTTTCAGGGGTTCGTTTGCAACAGTTTGGCACCATTTCTGAGTGAATTGCAGAACGTCAGATTTTTGCTGAAATTGTGACCGCGCGGCTTAGGGATTTTTTCAAAAAAAGTTGTTCAGACGTCGAGGGCTAATTCTGTTTCCCATGATTCAATCCCATCTGTTTCCACGGAAAAAGCTTTCAGGGGATCGTTTGCCACAGTTTGGGAACATTTTTTAGTGAATTGCAGAACGTCAGATTTTTGCTGAAATTGTGACCGCGCGGCTTAGGGATTTTTTTCAAAAAAAGTTGTTCAGACGTCGAGGGCTAATTCTGTTTCCCATGATACAAACCCATCTGTTTCCACCAAAAAAGCTTTCAGGGGATCGTTTGCAACAGTTTGGCACCATTTCTGAGTGAATTGCAGAACGTCAGATTTTTGCTGAAATTGTGACCGCGCGGCTTAGGGATTTTTTCAAAAAAAGTTGTTCAGACGTCGAGGGCTCATTCTGTTTCCCATGATTCAATCCCATCTGTTTCCACCGAAAAAGCTTTCAGGGGATCGTTTGCAACAGTTTGGGAAAATTTTTGAGTGATTTGCAGAACGTCAGATTTTTGCTGAAATTGTGACCGCGCGGCTTAGGGATTTTTTCAAAAAAAGTTGTTCAGACGTTGAGGGCTAATTCTGTTTCCCATAATAAAAACCTATCTGTTTCCACCGAAAAAGCTTCCAGGGGATCGTTTGCAACCGTTTGGGAACATTTTTGAGTGAATTGCAGAACGTCAGAATTTAGCTGAAAGTGTGACTGCGCGGCTTAGGGATTTTTTCAAAAAAAGTTTTTCAGACGTCGAGGGCTAATTCTGTTTCCCATGATACAAACCCATCTGTTTCCACCGAAAAAGCTTTCAGGGGATCGTTTGCAACCGTTTGGCACCATTTCTGAGTGAATTGCAGAACATCAGATTTTTGCTGAAATTGTGACCGCGCGGCTTAGGGATTTTTTAAAAAAAAGTTGTTCAGACGTCGAGGGCTAATTCTGTTTCCCATGATACAAACCCATCTGTTTCCACCGAAAAAGCTTTCAGGGGATCGTATGCAACAGTTTGGCACCATCTTTGAGTGAATTGCAGAACGTCAGATTTTTGCTGAAATTGTGACCGCGCGGCTTAGGGATTTTTTCAAAAAAAGTTGTTCAGACGTCGAGGGCTAATTCTGTTTCCCATGATTCAATCCCATCTGTTTCCACCGAAAAAGCTTTCAGGGGATGGTTTGCAACAGTTTGGGAACATTTTTGAGTGAATTGCAGAACGTCAGAATTTTGCTGAAACTGTGACCGCGCGCCTTAGGGATTTTTTCAAAAAAAGTTGTTCAGACGTCGAGGGCTAATTCTGCTTCCATGATACAAACCCATCTGTTTCCACCGAAAAAGCTTCCAGTCGATCGTTTGCAACAGTTTGGGAACATTTTTGAGTGAATTGCAGAACGTCAGAATTTAGCTGAAAGTGTGACTGTGCGGCTTAGGGATTTTTTCAAAAAAAGTTTTTCAGACGTCGAGGGCTAATTCTGCTTCCCATGATACAAACCCATCTCTTTCCATCGAAAAAGCTTTCAGGGGATCGTTTGCAACAGTTTGGCACCATTTCTGAGTGAATTGCAGAACGTCAGATTTTTACTGAAATTGTGACCGCGCGGCTTAGGGATTTTTTCAAAAAAAGTTGTTCGGACGTCGGGGGCTAATTCTGTTTCCCATGATACAAACCCATCTGTTTCCACCGAAAAAGCTTTCAGGGGATCGTTTGCAACAGTTTGGGAACATTTTTGAGTGAATTGCAGAACGTCAGAATTTTGCTGAAATTGTGACCGCGCGGCTTAGGGATTTTTTCAGAAAAAGTTGTTCAGACGTCGAGGGCTAATTCTGCTTCCATGATACAAACCCATCTGTTTCCACCAAAAAAGCTTTCAGGGGATCGTTTGCAACAGTTTGGCACCATTTTTGAGTGATTTGCAGAACGTCAGATTTTTGCTGAAATTGTGACCGCGCGGCTTAGGGATTTTTTCAAAAAAAGTTGTTCAGACGTCGAGGGCTAATTCTGCTTCCCATGATACAAACCCATCGGTTTCCATCGAAAAAGCTTTCAGGGGATCGTTTGCAACAGTTTGGCACCATTTCTGAGTGAATTGCAGAACGTCAGATTTTTGCTGAAATTGTGACCGCGCGGCTTAGGGATTTTTTCAAAAAAAGTTGTTCAGACGTCGGGGGCTAATTCTGTTTCCCATGATACAAACCCATCTGTTTCCACCGAAAAAGCTTTCAGGGGATCGTTTGCAACAGTTTGGGAACATTTTTGAGTGAATTGCAGAACGTCAGAATTTTGCTGAAATTGTGACCGCGCGGCTTAGGGATTTTTTCAAAAAAAGTTGTTCAGACGTCGAGGGCTAATTCTGTTTCCCATGATTCAATCCCATCTGTTTCCACCGAAAAAGCTTCCAGTCGATCGTTTGCAACAGTTTGGGAACATTTTTGAGTGAATTGCAGAACGTCAGATTTTTGCTGAAATTGTGACCGCGCGGCTTAGGGATTTTTTCAAAAAAAGTTGTTCAGACGTCGAGGGCTAATTCTGCTTCCATGATACAAACCCATCTGTTTCCACCGAAAAAGCTTCCAGTCGATCGTTTGCAACAGTTTGGGAACATTTTTGAGTGAATTGCAGAACGTCAGAATTTAGCTGAAAGTGTGACTGTGCGGCTTAGGGATTTTTTCAAAAAAAGTTTTTCAGACGTCGAGGGCTAATTCTGCTTCCCATGATACAAACCCATCTGTTTCCATCGAAAAAGCTTTCAGGGGATCGTTTGCAACAGTTTGGCACCATTTCTGAGTGAATTGCAGAACGTCAGATTTTTACTGAAATTGTGACCGCGCGGCTTAGGGATTTTTTCAAAAAAAGTTGTTCGGACGTCGGGGGCTAATTCTGTTTCCCATGATACAAACCCATCTGTTTCCACCGAAAAAGCTTTCAGGGGATCGTTTGCAACAGTTTGGGAACATTTTTGAGTGAATTGCAGAACGTCAGAATTTTGCTGAAAGTGTGACTGCGCGGCTTAGGGATTTTTTCAAAAAAAGTTTTTCAGACGTCGAGGGCTAATTCTGCTTCCCATGATACAAACCCATCTGTTTCCACCGAAAAAGCTTTCAGGGGATCGTTTGCAACCGTTTGGCACCATCTTTGAGTGAATTGCAGAACGTCAGATTTTTGCTGAAATTGTGACCGCGCGGCTTAGGGATTTTTTCAAAAAAAGTTGTTCAGACGTCGAGGGCTAATTTTGTTTCCCATGATACAAACCCATCTGTTTCCACCGAAAAAGCTTTCAGGGGATCGTTTGCAACAGTTTGGGAACATTTTTGAGTGAATTGCAGAACGTCAGATTTTTGCTGAAATTGTGACCGCGCGGCTTAGGGATTTTTTCAAAAAAAGTTGTTCAGACGTCGAGGGCTAATTCTGCTTCCCATGATACAAACCCATCTGTTTCCACCGAAAAAGCTTTCAGGGGATCGTTTGCAACAGTTTGGGAACATTTTTGAGTGATTTGCAGAACGTCAGAATTTTGCTGAAATTGTGACCGCGCAGCTTAGGGATTTTTTCAAAAAAAGTTGTTCAGACGTCGAGGGCTAATTCTGTTTCCCATGATTCTATCCCATCTGTTTCCACCGAAAAAGCTTTCAGGGGATCGTTTGCAACAGTTTGGGAACATTTTTGAGTGAATTGCAGAACGTCAGATTTTTGCTGAAATTGTGACCGCGCGGCTTAGGGATTTTTTCAAAAAAAGTTGTTCAGACGTCGGGGGCTAATTCTGTTTCCCATGATTCAATCCCATCTCTTTCCACCGAAAAAGCTTTCAGGGGATCGTTTGCAAGAGTTTGGGAACATTTTTGAGTGAATTGCAGAACGTCAGAATTTTGCTGAAACTGTGACCGCGCGGCTTAGGGATTTTTTCAAAAAAAGTTCTTCAGACGTCGAGGGCTAATTCTGCTTCCATGATACAAACCCATCTGTTTCCACCGAAAAAGCTTCGGGTCGATCGTTTGCAACAGTTTGGGAACATTTTTGAGTGAATTGCAGAACGTCAGAATTTAGCTGAAAGTGTGACTGTGCGGCTTAGGGATTTTTTCAAAAAAAGTTTTTCAGACGTCGAGGGCTAATTCTGCTTCCCATGATACAAACCCATCTGTTTCCACCGAAAAAGCTTTTAGGGGATCGTTTGCAACAGTTTGGGAACATTTTTGAGTGAATTGCAGAACGTCAGATTTTTGCTGAAATTGTGACCGCGCGGCTTAGGGATTTTTTCAAAAAAAGTTGTTCAGACGTCGAGGGCTAATTCTGCTTCCCATGATACAAACCCATCTGTTTCCACCGAAAAACCTTTCAGGGGATCGTTTGCAACAGTTTGGGAACATTTTTGAGTGAATTGCAGAACGTCAGATTTTTGCTGAAATTGTGACCGCGCGGCTTAGGGATTTTTTCAAAAAAAGTTGTTCAGACGTCGAGGGCTAATTCTGCTTCCCATGATACAAACCCATCTGTTTCCACCGAAAAAGCTTTCAGGGGATCGTTTGCAACAGTTTGGGAACATTTTTGAGTGAATTGCAGAACGTCAGATTTTTGCTGAAATTGTGACCGCGCGGCTTAGGGATTTTTTCAAAAAAAGTTGTTCAGACGTCGGGGGCTAATTCTGTTTCCCATGATACAAACCCATCTGTTTCCACCGAAAAAGCTTCCAGTCGATCGTTTGCAACAGTTTGGGAACATTTTTGAGTGAATTGCAGAACGTCAGAATTTAGCTGAAAGTGTGACTGTGCGGCTTAGGGATTTTTTCAAAAAAAGTTTTTCAGACGTCGAGGGCTAATTCTTTTTCCCATGATACAAACCCATCTGTTTCCACCGAAAAAGCTTTCAGGGGATCGCTTGCAACAGTTTGGCACCATTTCTGAGTGAATTGCAGAACGTCAGATTTTTGCTGAAATTGTGACCGCGAGGCTTAGGGATTTTTTCAAAAAAAGTTGTTCAGACGTCGGTGGCTAATTCTGTCTCCCATGATAGAAACCCATCTGTTTCCACCGAAAAAGCTTTCAGGGGATCGTTTGCAACAGTTTGGGAACATTTTTGAGTGAATTGCAGAACGTCAGAATTTTGCTGAAATTGTGACCGCGCGGCTTAGGGATTTTTTCAAAAAAAGTTGTTCAGACGTCGGGGGCTAATTCTGTTTCCCATGATACAAACCCATCTGTTTCCACCGAAAAAGCTTTCAGGGGATCGTTTGCAACAGTTTGGGAACATTTTTGAGTGAATTGCAGAACGTCAGAATTTTGCTGAAACTGTGACCGCGCGGCTTAGCGATTTTTTCAAAAAAAGTTGTTCAGACGTCGAGGGCTAATTCTGTTTCCCATGATTCAATCCCATCTGTTTCCACCGAAAAAGCTTCCAGTCGATCGTTTGCAACAGTTTGGGAACATTTTTGAGTGAATTGCAGAACGTCAGATTTTTGCTGAAATTGTGACTGCGCGGCTTAGGGATTTTTTCAAAAAAAGTTGTTCAGACGTCGGGGGCTAATTCTGTTTCCCATGATACAAACCCATCTGTTTCCACCGAAAAAGCTTTCAGGGGATCGTTTGCAACAGTTTGGGAACATTTTTGAGTGAATTGCAGAACGTCAGAATTTTGCTGAAACTGTGACCGCGCGGCTTAGCGATTTTTTCAAAAAAAGTTGTTCAGACGTCGAGGGCTAATTCTGCTTCCATGATACAAACCCATCTGTTTCCACCGAAAAAGCTTCCAGTCGATCGTTTGCAACAGTTTGGGAACATTTTTGAGTGAATTGCAGAACGTCAGAATTTAGCTGAAAGTGTGACTGTGCGGCTTAGGGATTTTTTCAAAAAAAGTTTTTCAGACGTCGCGGGCTAATTCTGCTTCCCATGATACAAACCCATCTGTTTCCACCGAAAAAGCTTCCAGTCGATCGTTTGCAACAGTTTGGGAACATTTTTGAGTGAATTGCAGAACGTCAGAATTTAGCTGAAAGTGTGACTGTGCGGCTTAGGGATTTTTTCAAAAAAAGTTTTTTAGACGTCGAGGGCTAATTCTGCTTCCCATGATACAAACCCATCTGTTTCCACCGAAAAAGCTTTCAGGGGATCGTTTGCAACAGTTTGGGAACATTTTTGAGTGATTTGCAGAACGTCAGATTTTTGCTGAAATTGTGACCGCGCGGCTTAGGGATTTTTTCAAAAAAAGTTGTTCAGACGTCGAGGGCTGATTCTGTTTCCAATAATAAAAACCTATCTGTTTCCACCGAAAAAGCTTTCAGGGGATCGTTTGCAACAGATTGGGAACATTTTTGAGTGTATTGCAGAACGTCAGATTTTTGCTGAAATTGTGACCGCGCGGCTTAGGGATTTTTTCAAAAAAAGTTGTTCAGACGTCAAGGGCTAATTCTGCTTCCCATGATACAAACCCATCTGTTTCCACCGAAAAACCTTTCAGGGGATCGTTTGCAACAGTTTGGGAACATTTTTGAGTGAATTGCAGAACGTCAGATTTTTGCTGAAATTGTGACCGCGCGGCTTAGGGATTTTTTCAAAAAAAGTTGTTCAGACGTCGAGGGCTAATTTTGTTTCCCATAATACAAACCCATCTGTTTCCACCAAAAAAGCTTCCAGTCGATCGTTTGCAACAGTTTGGGAACATTTTTGAGTGAATTGCAGAACGTCAGATTTTTGCTGAAATTGTGACCGCGCGGTTTAGGGATTTTTTCAAAAAAAGTTGTTCAGACGTCGAGGGCTAATTCTGCTTCCCATGATACAAACCCATGTGTTTCCACCGAAAAAGCTTTCAGGGGATCGTTTGCAACAGTTTGGGAACATTTTTGAGTGAATTGCAGAACGTCAGATTTTTGCTGAAATTGTGACCGCGCGGCTTAGGGATTTTTTCAAAAAAAGTTGTTCAGACGTCGGGGGCTAATTCTGTTTCCCATGATACAAACCCATCTGTTTCCACCGAAAAAGCTTTCAGGGGATCGTTTGCAACAGTTTGGGAACATTTTTGAGTGAATTGCAGAACGTCAGAATTTTGCTGAAACTGTGACCGCGCGGCTTAGGGATTTTTTCAAAAAAAGTTGTTCAGACGTCGAGGGCTAATTCTGCTTCCATGATCCAAACCCATCTGTTTCCACCGAAAAAGCTTCCAGTCGATCGTTTGCAACAGTTTGGGAACATTTTTGAGTGAATTGCAGAACGTCAGATTTTTGCTGAAATTGTGACCGCGCGGCTTAGGGATTTTTTCAAAAAAAGTTGTTCAGACGTCGGGGGCTAATTCTGTTTCCCATGATACAAACGCATCTGTTTCCACCGAAAAAGCTTTCAGGGGATCGTTTGCAACAGTTTGGGAACATTTTTGAGTGAATCGCAGAACGTCAGAATTTTGCTGAAACTGTGACCGCGCGGCTTAGGGATTTTTTCAAAAAAAGTTGTTCAGACGTCGAGGGCTAATTCTGCTTCCATGATACAAACCCATCTGTTTCCACCGAAAAAGCTTCCAGTCGATCGTTTGCAACAGTTTGGGAACATTTTTGAGTGAATTGCAGAACGTCAGAATTTAGCTGAAAGTGTGACTGTGCGGCTTAGGGATTTTTTCAAAAAAAGTTTTTCAGACGTCGAGGGCTAATTCTGCTTCCCATGATACAAACCCATCTGTTTCCAACGAAAAAGCTTTCAGGGGTTCGTTTGCAACAGTTTGGCACCATTTCTGAGTGAATTGCAGAACGTCAGATTTTTGCTGAAATTGTGACCGCGCGGCTTAGGGATTTTTTCAAAAAAAGTTGTTCAGACGTCGAGGGCTAATTCTGTTTCCCATGATACAAACCCATCTGTTTCCACCGAAAAAGCTTTCAGGGGATCATTTGCAACAGTTTCGGAACATTTTTGAGTGAATTGCAGAACGTCAGATTTTTGCTGAAATTGTGACCGCGCGGCTTAGGGATTTTTTCAAAAAAAGTTGTTCAGACGTCGAGGGCTAATTCTGCTTCCATGATACAAACCCATCTGTATCCACCGAAAAAGCTTTCAGGGGATCGTTTGCAACAGTTTGGGAACATTTTTGAGTGATTTGCAGAACGTCAGATTTTTGCTGAAATTGTGACCGCGCGGCTTAGGGATTTTTTCAAAAAATGTTGTTCAGACGTCGAGGGCTAATTCTGTTTCCCATAATAAAAACCTATCTGTTTCCACCGAAAAAGCTTTCAGGGGATCGTTTGCAACAGATTGGGAACATTTTTGAGTGAACTGCACAACGTCAGATTTTTGCTGAAATTGTGACCGCGCGGCTTAGGGATTTTTTCAAAAAAAGTTGTTCAGACGTCGAGGGCTAATTCTGCTTCCCATGATACAAACCCATCTGTTTCCACCGAAAAACCTTTCAGGGGATCGTTTGCAACAGTTTGGGAACATTTTTGAGTGAATTGCAGAACGTCAGATTTTTGCTGAAATTGTGACCGCGCGGCTTAGGGATTTTTTCAAAAAAAGTTGTTCAGACGTCGAGGGCTAATTTTGTTTCCCATGATACAAACCCATCTGTTTCCACCGAAAAAGCTTCCAGTCGATCGTTTGCAACAGTTTGGGAACATTTTTGAGTGAATTGCAGAACGTCAGATTTTTGCTGAAATTGTGACCGCGCGGCTTAGGGATTTTTTCAAAAAAAGTTGTTCAGACGTCGGGGGCTAATTCTGTTTCCCATGATACAAACCCATCTGTTTCCACCGAAAAAGCTTTCAGGGGATCGTTTGCAACAGTTTGGGAACATTTTTGAGTGAATTGCAGAACGTCAGAATTTTGCTGAAACTGTGACCGCGCGGCTTAGGGAATTTTTCAAAAAAAGTTGTTCAGACGTTGAGGGCTAATTCTGCTTCCATGATACAAACCCATCTGTTTCCACCGAAAAAGCTTCCAGTCGATCGTTTGCAACAGTTTGGGAACATTTTTGAGTGAATTGCAGAACGTCAGAATTTAGCTGAAAGTGTGACTGCGCGGCTTAGGGATTTTTTCAAAAAAAGTTTTTCAGACGTCGAGGGCTAATTCTGCTTCCCATGATACAAACCCATCTGTTTCCACCGAAAAAGCTTTCAGGGGATCGTTTGCAACACTTTGGCACCATTTCTGAGTGAATTGCAGAACGTCAGATTTTTGCTGAAATTGTGACCGCGCGGCTTAGGGATTTTTTCAAAAAAAGTTGTTCAGACGTCGGGGGCTAATTCTGTTTCCCATGATACAAACCCATCTGTTTCCACCGAAAAAGCTTTCAGGGGATCGTTTGCAACAGTTTGGGAACATTTTTGATTGAATTGCAGAACGTCAGAATTTTGCTGAAATTGTGACCGCGCGGCTTAGGGATTTTTTCAAAAAAAGTTGTTCAGACGTCGGGGGCTAATTCTGTTTCCCATGATACAAACCCATCTGTTTCCACCGAAAAAGCTTTCAGGGGATCGTTTGCAACAGTTTGGCACCATTTCTGAGTGAATTGCAGAACGTCAGATTTTTGCTAAAATTGTGACCGCGCGGCTTAGGGATTTTTTCAAAAAAAGTTGTTCAGACGTCGAGGGCTCATTCTGTTTCCCATGATTCAATCCCATCTGTTTCCACCGAAAAAGCTTTCAGGGGATCGTTTGCAACAGTTTGGGAACATTTTTGAGTGATTTGCAGAACGTCAGATTTTTGCTGAAATTGTGACCGCGCGGCTTAGGGATTTTTTCAAAAAAAGTTGTTCAGACGTTGAGGGCTAATTCTGTTTCCCATAATAAAAACCTATCTGTTTCCACCGAAAAAGCTTCCAGGGGATCGTTTGCAACCGTTTGGGAACATTTTTGAGTGAATTGCACAACGTCAGAATTTAGCTGAAAGTGTGACTGCGCGGCTTAGGGATTTTTTCAAAAAAAGTTTTTCAGACGTCGAGGGCTAATTCTGTTTCCCATGATACAAACCCATCTGTTTCCACCGAAAAAGCTTTCAGGGGATCGTTTGCAACCGTTTGGCACCATTTCTGAGTGAATTGCAGAACATCAGATTTTTGCTGAAATTGTGACCGCGCGGCTTAGGGATTTTTTAAAAAAAAGTTGTTCAGACGTCGAGGGCTAATTCTGTTTCCCATGATACAAACCCATCTGTTTCCACCGAAAAAGCTTTCAGGGGATCGTATGCAACAGTTTGGCACCATCTTTGAGTGAATTGCAGAACGTCAGATTTTTGCTGAAATTGTGACCGCGCGGCTTAGGGATTTTTTCAAAAAAAAGTTGTTCAGACGTCGAGGGCTAATTCTGTTTCCCATGATTCAATCCCATCTGTTTCCACCGAAAAAGCTTTCAGGGGATGGTTTGCAACAGTTTGGGAACATTTTTGAGTGAATTGCAGAACGTCAGAATTTTGCTGAAACTGTGACCGCGCGCCTTAGGGATTTTTTCAAAAAAAGTTGTTCAGACGTCGAGGGCTAATTCTGCTTCCATGATACAAACCCATCTGTTTCCACCGAAAAAGCTTCCATTCGATCGTTTGCAACAGTTTGGGAACATTTTTGAGTGAATTGCAGAACGTCAGAATTTAGCTGAAAGTGTGACTGTGCGGCTTAGGGATTTTTTCAAAAAAAGTTTTTCAGACGTCGAGGGCTAATTCTGCTTCCCATGATACAAACCCATCTCTTTCCATCGAAAAAGCTTTCAGGGGATCGTTTGCAACAGTTTGGCACCATTTCTGAGTGAATTGCAGAACGTCAGATTTTTACTGAAATTGTGACCGCGCGGCTTAAGGATTTTTTGAAAAAAAGTTGTTCGGACGTCGGGGGCTAATTCTGTTTCCCATGATACAAACCCATCTGTTTCCACCGAAAAAGCTTTCAGGGGATCGTTTGCAACAGTTTGGGAACATTTTTGAGTGAATTGAAGAACGTCAGAATTTTGCTGAAATTGTGACCGCGCGGCTTAGGGATTTTTTCAGAAAAAGTTGTTCAGACGTCGAGGGCTAATTCTGCTTCCATGATACAAACCCATCTGTTTCCACCAAAAAAGCTTTCAGGGGATCGTTTGCAACAGTTTGGCACCATTTTTGAGTGATTTGCAGAACGTCAGATTTTTGCTGAAATTGTGACCGCGCGGCTTAGGGATTTTTTCAAAAAAAGTTGTTCAGACGTCGAGGGCTAATTCTGCTTCCCATGATACAAACCCATCGGTTTCCATCGAAAAAGCTTTCAGGGGATCGTTTGCAACAGTTTGGCACCATTTCTGAGTGAATTGCAGAACGTCAGATTTTTGCTGAAATTGTGACCGCGCGGCTTAGGGATTTTTTCAAAAAAAGTTGTTCAGACGTCGGGGGCTAATTCTGTTTCCCATGATACAAACCCATCTGTTTCCACCGAGAAAGCTTTCAGGGGATCGTTTGCAACAGTTTGGGAACATTTTTGAGTGAATTGCAGAACGTCAGAATTTTGCTGAAATTGTGACCGCGCGGCTTAGGGATTTTTTCAAAAAAAGTTGTTCAGACGTCGAGGGCTAATTCTGTTTCCCATGATTCAATCCCATCTGTTTCCACCGAAAAAGCTTCCAGTCGATCGTTTGCAACAGTTTGGGAACATTTTTGAGTGAATTGCAGAACGTCAGATTTTTGCTGAAATTGTGACCGCGCGGCTTAGGGATTTTTTCAAAAAAAGTTGTTCAGACGTCGAGGGCTAATTCTGCTTCCATGATACAAACCCATCTGTTTCCACCGAAAAAGCTTCCAGTCGATCGTTTGCAACAGTTTGGGAACATTTTTGAGTGAATTGCAGAACGTCAGAATTTAGCTGAAAGTGTGACTGTGCGGCTTAGGGATTTTTTCAAAAAAAGTTTTTCAGACGTCGAGGGCTAATTCTGCTTCCCATGATACAAACCCATCTGTTTCCATCGAAAAAGCTTTCAGGGGATCGTTTGCAACAGTTTGGCACCATTTCTGAGTGAATTGCAGAACGTCAGATTTTTACTGAAATTGTGACCGCGCGGCTTAGGGATTTTTTCAAAAAAAGTTGTTCGGACGTCGGGGGCTAATTCTGTTTCCCATGATACAAACCCATCTGTTTCCACCGAAAAAGCTTTCAGGGGATCGTTTGCAACAGTTTGGGAACATTTTTGAGTGAATTGCAGAACGTCAGAATTTAGCTGAAAGTGTGACTGTGCGGCTTAGGGATTTTTTCAAAAAAAGTTTTTCAGACGTCGAGGGCTAATTCTGCTTCCCATGATACAAACCCATCTCTTTCCATCGAAAAAGCTTTCAGGGGATCGTTTGCAACAGTTTGGCACCATTTCTGAGTGAATTGCAGAACGTCAGATTTTTACTGAAATTGTGACCGCGCGGCTTAGGGATTTTTTCAAAAAAAGTTGTTCGGACGTCGGGGGCTAATTCTGTTTCCCATGATACAAACCCATCTGTTTCCACCGAAAAAGCTTTCAGGGGATCGTTTGCAACAGTTTGGGAACATTTTTGAGTGAATTGAAGAACGTCAGAATTTTGCTGAAATTGTGACCGCGCGGCTTAGGGATTTTTTCAGAAAAAGTTGTTCAGACGTCGAGGGCTAATTCTGCTTCCATGATACAAACCCATCTGTTTCCACCAAAAAAGCTTTCAGGGGATCGTTTGCAACAGTTTGGCACCATTTTTGAGTGATTTGCAGAACGTCAGATTTTTGCTGAAATTGTGACCGCGCGGCTTAGGGATTTTTTCAAAAAAAGTTGTTCAGACGTCGAGGGCTAATTCTGCTTCCCATGATACAAACCCATCGGTTTCCATCGAAAAAGCTTTCAGGGGATCGTTTGCAACAGTTTGGCACCATTTCTGAGTGAATTGCAGAACGTCAGATTTTTGCTGAAATTGTGACCGCGCGGCTTAGGGATTTTTTCAAAAAAAGTTGTTCAGACGTCGGGGGCTAATTCTGTTTCCCATGATACAAACCCATCTGTTTCCACCGAAAAAGCTTTCAGGGGATCGTTTGCAACAGTTTGGGAACATTTTTGAGTGAATTGCAGAACGTCAGAATTTTGCTGAAATTGTGACCGCGCGGCTTAGGGATTTTTTCAAAAAAAGTTGTTGAGACGTCGAGGGCTAATTCTGTTTCCCATGATTCAATCCCATCTGTTTCCACCGAAAAAGCTTCCAGTCGATCGTTTGCAACAGTTTGGGAACATTTTTGAGTGAATTGCAGAACGTCAGATTTTTGCTGAAATTGTGACCGCGCGGCTTAGGGATTTTTTCAAAAAAAGTTGTTCAGACGTCGAGGGCTAATTCTGCTTCCATGATACAAACCCATCTGTTTCCACCGAAAAAGCTTCCAGTCGATCGTTTGCAACAGTTTGGGAACATTTTTGAGTGAATTGCAGAACGTCAGAATTTAGCTGAAAGTGTGACTGTGCGGCTTAGGGATTTTTTCAAAAAAAGTTTTTCAGACGTCGAGGGCTAATTCTGCTTCCCATGATACAAACCCATCTGTTTCCATCGAAAAAGCTTTCAGGGGATCGTTTGCAACAGTTTGGCACCATTTCTGAGTGAATTGCAGAACGTCAGATTTTTACTGAAATTGTGACCGCGCGGCTTAGGGATTTTTTCAAAAAAAGTTGTTCGGACGTCGGGGGCTAATTCTGTTTCCCATGATACAAACCCATCTGTTTCCACCGAAAAAGCTTTCAGGGGATCGTTTGCAACAGTTTGGGAACATTTTTGAGTGAATTGCAGAACGTCAGATTTTTGCTGAAAGTGTGACTGCGCGGCTTAGGGATTTTTTCAAAAAAAGTTTTTCAGACGTCGAGGGCTAATTCTGCTTCCCATGATACAAACCCATCTGTTTCCACCGAAAAAGCTTTCAGGGGATCGTTTGCAACAGTTTGGGAACATTTTTGAGTGAATTGCAGAACGTCAGATTTTTGCTGAAATTGTGACCGCGCGGCTTAGGGATTTTTTCAAAAAAAGTTGTTCAGACGTCGAGGGCTAATTTTGTTTCCCATGATACAAACCCATCTGTTTCCACCGAAAAAGCTTCCAGTCGATCGTTTGCAACAGTTTGGGAACATTTTTGAGTGAATTGCAGAACGTCAGATTTTTGCTGAAATTGTGACCGCGCGGCTTAGGGATTTTTTCAAAAAATGTTGTTCAGACGTCGAGGGCTAATTCTGCTTCCCATGATACAAACCCATCTGTTTCCACCGAAAAAGCTTTCAGGGGATCGTTTGCAACAGTTTGGGAACATTTTTGAGTGATTTGCAGAACGTCAGAATTTTGCTGAAATTGTGACCGCGCAGCTTAGGGATTTTTTCAAAAAAAGTTGTTCAGACGTCGAGGGCTAATTCTGTTTCCCATGATTCAATCCCATCTGTTTCCACCGAAAAAGCTTTCAGGGGATCGTTTGCAACAGTTTGGGAACATTTTTGAGTGAATTGCAGAACGTCAGATTTTTGCTGAAATTGTGACCGCGCGGCTTAGGGATTTTTTCAAAAAAAGTTGTTCAGACGTCGGGGGCTAATTCTGTTTCCCATGATTCAATCCCATCTCTTTCCACCGAAAAAGCTTTCAGGGGATCGTTTGCAACAGTTTGGGAACATTTTTGAGTGAATTGCAGAACGTCAGAATTTTGCTGAAACTGTGACCGCGCGGCTTAGGGATTTTTTCAAAAAAAGTTCTTCAGACGTCGAGGGCTAATTCTGCTTCCATGATACAAACCCATCTGTTTCCACCGAAAAAGCTTCCAGTCGATCGTTTGCAACAGTTTGGGAACATTTTTGAGTGAATTGCAGAACGTCAGAATTTAGCTGAAAGTGTGACTGTGCGGCTTAGGGATTTTTTCAAAAAAAGTTTTTCAGACGTCGAGGGCTAATTCTGCTTCCCATGATACAAACCCATCTGTTTCCACCGAAAAAGCTTTCAGGGGATCGTTTGCAACAGTTTGGGAACATTTTTGAGTGATTTGCAGAACGTCAGATTTTTGCTGAAATTGTGACCGCGCGGCTTAGGGATTTTTTCAAAAAAAGTTGTTCAGACGTCGGGGGCTAATTCTGCTTCCCATGATACAAACCCATCTGTTTCCATCGAAAAAGCTTTCAGGGGATCGTTTGCAACCGTTTGGCACCATTTCTGAGTGAATTGCAGAACGTCAGATTTTTACTGAAATTGTGACCGCGCGGCTTAGGGATTTTTTCAAAAAAAGTTGTTCGGACGTCGGGGGCTAATTCTGTTTCCCATGATACAAACCCATCTGTTTCCACCGAAAAAGCTTTCAGGGGATCGTTTGCAACAGTTTGGGAACATTTTTGAGTGAATTGCAGAACGTCAGAATTTTGCTGAAAGTGTGACTGCGCGGCTTAGGGATTTTTTCAAAAAAAGTTTTTCAGACGTCGAGGGCTAATTCTGCTTCCCATGATACAAACCCATCTGTTTCCACCGAAAAAGCTTTCAGGGGATCGTTTGCAACAGTTTGGGAACATTTTTGAGTGAATTGCAGAACGTCAGATTTTTGCTGAAATTGTGACCGCGCGGCTTAGGGATTTTTTCAAAAAAAGTTGTTCAGACGTCGAGGGCTAATTTTGTTTCCCATGATACAAACCCATCTGTTTCCACCGAAAAAGCTTCCAGTCGATCGTTTGCAACAGTTTGGGAACATTTTTGAGTGAATTGCAGAACGTCAGATTTTTGCTGAAATTGTGACCGCGCGGCTTAGGGATTTTTTCAAAAAAAGTTGTTCAGACGTCGAGGGCTAATTCTGCTTCCCATGATACAAACCCATCTGTTTCCACCGAAAAAGCTTTCAGGGGATCGTTTGCAACAGTTTGGGAACATTTTTGAGTGAATTGCAGAACGTCAGATTTTTGCTGAAATTGTGACCGCGCGGCTTAGGGATTTTTTCAAAAAAAGTTGTTCAGACGTCGGGGGCTAATTCTGTTTCCCATGATTCAATCCCATCTCTTTCCACCGAAAAAGCTTTCAGGGGATCGTTTGCAACAGTTTGGGAACATTTTTGAGTGAATTGCAGAACGTCAGAATTTTGCTGAAACTGTGACCGCGCGGCTTAGGGATTTTTTCAAAAAAAGTTCTTCAGACGTCGAGGGCTAATTCTGCTTCCATGATACAAACCCATCTGTTTCCACCGAAAAAGCTTCCAGTCGATCGTTTGCAACAGTTTGGGAACATTTTTGAGTGAATTGCAGAACGTCAGAATTTAGCTGAAAGTGTGACTGTGCGGCTTAGGGATTTTTTCAAAAAAAGTTTTTCAGACGTCGAGGGCTAATTCTGCTTCCCATGATACAAACCCATCTGTTTCCACCGAAAAAGCTTTCAGGGGATCGTTTGCAACAGTTTGGGAACATTTTTGAGTGATTTGCAGAACGTCAGATTTTTGCTGAAATTGTGACCGCGCGGCTTAGGGATTTTTTCAAAAAAAGTTGTTCAGACGTCAAGGGCTAATTCTGTTTCCCATAATAAAAACCTATCTGTTTCCACCGAAAAAGCTTTCAGGGGATCGTTTGCAACAGATTGGGAACATTTTTGAGTGAATTGCAGAACGTCAGATTTTTGCTGAAATTGTGACCGCGCAGCTTAGGGATTTTTTCAAAAAAAGTTGTTCAGACGTCGAGGGCTAATTCTGCTTCCCATGATACAAACCCATCTGTTTCCACCGAAAAACCTTTCAGGGGATCGTTTGCAACAGTTTGGGAACATTTTTGAGTGAATTGCAGAACGTCAGATTTTTGCTGAAATTGTGACCGCGCGGCTTAGGGATTTTTTCAAAAAAAGTTGTTCAGACGTCGAGGGCTAATTCTGCTTCCCATGATACAAACCCATCTGTTTCCACCGAAAAAGCTTTCAGGGGATCGTTTGCAACAGTTTGGGAACATTTTTGAGTGAATTGCAGAACGTCAGATTTTTGCTGAAATTGTGACTGCGCGGCTTAGGGATTTTTTCAAAAAAAGTTGTTCAGACGTCGGGGGCTAATTCTGTTTCCCATGATACAAACCCATCTGTTTCCACCGAAAAAGCTTTCAGGGGATCGTTTGCAACAGTTTGGGAACATTTTTGAGTGAATGGCAGAACGTCAGAATTTTGCTGAAACTGTGACCGCGCGGCTTAGCGATTTTTTCAAAAAAAGTTGTTCAGACGTCGAGGGCTAATTCTGCTTCCATGATACAAACCCATCTGTTTCCACCGAAAAAGCTTCCAGTCGATCGTTTGCAACAGTTTGGGAACATTTTTGAGTGAATTGCAGAACGTCAGAATTTAGCTGAAAGTGTGACTGTGCGGCTTAGGGATTTTTTCAAAAAAAGTTTTTCAGACGTCGCGGGCTAATTCTGCTTCCCATGATACAAACCCATCTGTTTCCACCGAAAAAGCTTCCAGTCGATCGTTTGCAACAGTTTGGGAACATTTTTGAGTGAATTGCAGAACGTCAGAATTTAGCTGAAAGTGTGACTGTGCGGCTTAGGGATTTTTTCAAAAAAAGTTTTTTAGACGTCGAGGGCTAATTCTGCTTCCCATGATACAAACCCATCTGTTTCCACCGAAAAAGCTTTCAGGGGATCGTTTGCAACAGTTTGGGAACATTTTTGAGTGATTTGCAGAACGTCAGATTTTTGCTGAAATTGTGACCGCGCGGCTTAGGGATTTTTTCAAAAAAAGTTGTTCAGACGTCGAGGGCTGATTCTGTTTCCAATAATAAAAACCTATCTGTTTCCACCGAAAAAGCTTTCAGGGGATCGTTTGCAACAGATTGGGAACATTTTTGAGTGTATTGCAGAACGTCAGATTTTTGCTGAAATTGTGACCGCGCGGCTTAGGGATTTTTTCAAAAAAAGTTGTTCAGACGTCAAGGGCTAATTCTGCTTCCCATGATACAAACCCATCTGTTTCCACCGAAAAACCTTTCAGGGGATCGTTTGCAACAGTTTGGGAACATTTTTGAGTGATTTGCAGAACGTCAGATTTTTGCTGAAATTGTGACCGCGCGGCTTAGGGATTTTTTCAAAAAAAGTTGTTCAGACGTCGAGGGCTAATTCTGCTTCCCATGATACAAACCCATCGGTTTCCATCGAAAAAGCTTTCAGGGGATCGTTTGCAACAGTTTGGCACCATTTCTGAGTGAATTGCAGAACGTCAGATTTTTGCTGAAATTGTGACCGCGCGGCTTAGGGATTTTTTCAAAAAAAGTTGTTCAGACGTCGGGGGCTAATTCTGTTTCCCATGATACAAACCCATCTGTTTCCACCGAAAAAGCTTTCAGGGGATCGTTTGCAACAGTTTGGGAACATTTTTGAGTGAATTGCAGAACGTCAGAATTTTGCTGAAATTGTGACCGCGCGGCTTAGGGATTTTTTCAAAAAAAGTTGTTCAGACGTCGAGGGCTAATTCTGTTTCCCATGATTCAATCCCATCTGTTTCCACCGAAAAAGCTTCCAGTCGATCGTTTGCAACAGTTTGGGAACATTTTTGAGTGAATTGCAGAACGTCAGATTTTTGCTGAAATTGTGACCGCGCGGCTTAGGGATTTTTTCAAAAAAAGTTGTTCAGACGTCGAGGGCTAATTCTGCTTCCATGATACAAACCCATCTGTTTCCACCGAAAAAGCTTCCAGTCGATCGTTTGCAACAGTTTGGGAACATTTTTGAGTGAATTGCAGAACGTCAGAATTTAGCTGAAAGTGTGACTGTGCGGCTTAGGGATTTTTTCAAAAAAAGTTTTTCAGACGTCGAGGGCTAATTCTGCTTCCCATGATACAAACCCATCTGTTTCCATCGAAAAAGCTTTCAGGGGATCGTTTGCAACAGTTTGGCACCATTTCTGAGTGAATTGCAGAACGTCAGATTTTTACTGAAATTGTGACCGCGCGGCTTAGGGATTTTTTCAAAAAAAGTTGTTCGGACGTCGGGGGCTAATTCTGTTTCCCATGATACAAACCCATCTGTTTCCACCGAAAAAGCTTTCAGGGGATCGTTTGCAACAGATTGGGAACATTTTTGAGTGAATTGCAGAACGTCAGATTTTTGCTGAAATTGTGACCGCGCAGCTTAGGGATTTTTTCAAAAAAAGTTGTTCAGACGTCGAGGGCTAATTCTGCTTCCCATGATACAAACCCATCTGTTTCCACCGAAAAACCTTTCAGGGGATCGTTTGCAACAGTTTGGGAACATTTTTGAGTGAATTGCAGAACGTCAGATTTTTGCTGAAATTGTGACCGCGCGGCTTAGGGATTTTTTCAAAAAAAGTTGTTCAGACGTCGAGGGCTAATTCTGCTTCCCATGATACAAACCCATCTGTTTCCACCGAAAAAGCTTTCAGGGGATCGTTTGCAACAGTTTGGGAACATTTTTGAGTGAATTGCAGAACGTCAGATTTTTGCTGAAATTGTGACTGCGCGGCTTAGGGATTTTTTCAAAAAAAGTTGTTCAGACGTCGGGGGCTAATTCTGTTTCCCATGATACAAACCCATCTGTTTCCACCGAAAAAGCTTTCAGGGGATCGTTTGCAACAGTTTGGGAACATTTTTGAGTGAATTGCAGAACGTCAGAATTTTGCTGAAACTGTGACCGCGCGGCTTAGCGATTTTTTCAAAAAAAGTTGTTCAGACGTCGAGGGCTAATTCTGCTTCCATGATACAAACCCATCTGTTTCCACCGAAAAAGCTTCCAGTCGATCGTTTGCAACAGTTTGGGAACATTTTTGAGTGAATTGCAGAACGTCAGAATTTAGCTGAAAGTGTGACTGTGCGGCTTAGGGATTTTTTCAAAAAAAGTTTTTCAGACGTCGCGGGCTAATTCTGCTTCCCATGATACAAACCCATCTGTTTCCACCGAAAAAGCTTCCAGTCGATCGTTTGCAACAGTTTGGGAACATTTTTGAGTGAATTGCAGAACGTCAGAATTTAGCTGAAAGTGTGACTGTGCGGCTTAGGGATTTTTTCAAAAAAAGTTTTTTAGACGTCGAGGGCTAATTCTGCTTCCCATGATACAAACCCATCTGTTTCCACCGAAAAAGCTTTCAGGGGATCGTTTGCAACAGTTTGGGAACATTTTTGAGTGATTTGCAGAACGTCAGATTTTTGCTGAAATTGTGACCGCGCGGCTTAGGGATTTTTTCAAAAAAAGTTGTTCAGACGTCGAGGGCTGATTCTGTTTCCAATAATAAAAACCTATCTGTTTCCACCGAAAAAGCTTTCAGGGGATCGTTTGCAACAGATTGGGAACATTTTTGAGTGTATTGCAGAACGTCAGATTTTTGCTGAAATTGTGACCGCGCGGCTTAGGGATTTTTTCAAAAAAAGTTGTTCAGACGTCAAGGGCTAATTCTGCTTCCCATGATACAAACCCATCTGTTTCCACCGAAAAACCTTTCAGGGGATCGTTTGCAACAGTTTGGGAACATTTTTGAGTGATTTGCAGAACGTCAGATTTTTGCTGAAATTGTGACCGCGCGGCTTAGGGATTTTTTCAAAAAAAGTTGTTCAGACGTCGGGGGCTAATTCTGTTTCCCATGATACAAACCCATCTGTTTCCACCGAAAAAGCTTTCAGGGGATCGTTTGCAACAGTTTGGGAACATTTTTGAGTGAATTGCAGAACGTCAGAATTTTGCTGAAATTGTGACCGCGCGGCTTAGGGATTTTTTCAAAAAAAGTTGTTCAGACGTCGAGGGCTAATTCTGTTTCCCATGATTCAATCCCATCTGTTTCCACCGAAAAAGCTTCCAGTCGATCGTTTGCAACAGTTTGGGAACATTTTTGAGTGAATTGCAGAACGTCAGATTTTTGCTGAAATTGTGACCGCGCGGCTTAGGGATTTTTTCAAAAAAAGTTGTTCAGACGTCGAGGGCTAATTCTGCTTCCATGATACAAACCCATCTGTTTCCACCGAAAAAGCTTCCAGTCGATCGTTTGCAACAGTTTGGGAACATTTTTGAGTGAATTGCAGAACGTCAGAATTTAGCTGAAAGTGTGACTGTGCGGCTTAGGGATTTTTTCAAAAAAAGTTTTTCAGACGTCGAGGGCTAATTCTGCTTCCCATGATACAAACCCATCTGTTTCCATCGAAAAAGCTTTCAGGGGATCGTTTGCAACAGTTTGGCACCATTTCTGAGTGAATTGCAGAACGTCAGATTTTTACTGAAATTGTGACCGCGCGGCTTAGGGATTTTTTCAAAAAAAGTTGTTCGGACGTCGGGGGCTAATTCTGTTTCCCATGATACAAACCCATCTGTTTCCACCGAAAAAGCTTTCAGGGGATCGTTTGCAACAGTTTGGGAACATTTTTGAGTGAATTGCAGAACGTCAGAATTTTGCTGAAAGTGTGACTGCGCGGCTTAGGGATTTTTTCAAAAAAAGTTTTTCAGACGTCGAGGGCTAATTCTGCTTCCCATGATACAAACCCATCTGTTTCCACCGAAAAAGCTTTCAGGGGATCATTTGCAACAGTTTGGGAACATTTTTGAGTGAATTGCAGAACGTCAGATTTTTGCTGAAATTGTGACCGCGCGGCTTAGGGATTTTTTCAAAAAAAGTTGTTCAGACGTCGAGGGCTAATTTTGTTTCCCATGATACAAACCCATCTGTTTCCACCGAAAAAGCTTCCAGTCGATCGTTTGCAACAGTTTGGGAACATTTTTGAGTGAATTGCAGAACGTCAGATTTTTGCTGAAATTGTGACCGCGCGGCTTAGGGATTTTTTCAAAAAATGTTGTTCAGACGTCGAGGGCTAATTCTGCTTCCCATGATACAAACCCATCTGTTTCCACCGAAAAAGCTTTCAGGGGATCGTTTGCAACAGTTTGGGAACATTTTTGAGTGATTTGCAGAACGTCAGAATTTTGCTGAAATTGTGACCGCGCAGCTTAGGGATTTTTTCAAAAAAAGTTGTTCAGACGTCGAGGGCTAATTCTGTTTCCCATGATTCAATCCCATCTGTTTCCACCGAAAAAGCTTTCAGGGGATCGTTTGCAACAGTTTGGGAACATTTTTGAGTGAATTGCAGAACGTCAGATTTTTGCTGAAATTGTGACCGCGCGGCTTAGGGATTTTTTCAAAAAAAGTTGTTCAGACGTCGAGGGCTAATTCTGCTTCCCATGATACAAACCCATCTGTTTCCACCGAAAAAGCTTTCAGGGGATCGTTTGCAACAGTTTGGGAACATTTTTGAGTGAATTGCAGAACGTCAGATTTTTGCTGAAATTGTGACTGCGCGGCTTAGGGATTTTTTCAAAAAAAGTTGTTCAGACGTCGGGGGCTAATTCTGTTTCCCATGATACAAACCCATCTGTTTCCACCGAAAAAGCTTTCAGGGGATCGTTTGCAACAGTTTGGGAACATTTTTGAGTGAATGGCAGAACGTCAGAATTTTGCTGAAACTGTGACCGCGCGGCTTAGCGATTTTTTCAAAAAAAGTTGTTCAGACGTCGAGGGCTAATTCTGCTTCCATGATACAAACCCATCTGTTTCCACCGAAAAAGCTTCCAGTCGATCGTTTGCAACAGTTTGGGAACATTTTTGAGTGAATTGCAGAACGTCAGAATTTAGCTGAAAGTGTGACTGTGCGGCTTAGGGATTTTTTCAAAAAAAGTTTTTCAGACGTCGAGGGCTAATTCTGCTTCCCATGATACAAACCCATCTGTTTCCATCGAAAAAGCTTTCAGGGGATCGTTTGCAACAGTTTGGCACCATTTCTGAGTGAATTGCAGAACGTCAGATTTTTACTGAAATTGTGACCGCGCGGCTTAGGGATTTTTTCAAAAAAAGTTGTTCGGACGTCGGGGGCTAATTCTGTTTCCCATGATACAAACCCATCTGTTTCCACCGAAAAAGCTTTCAGGGGATCGTTTGCAACAGTTTGGGAACATTTTTGAGTGAATTGCAGAACGTCAGAATTTTGCTGAAAGTGTGACTGCGCGGCTTAGGGATTTTTTCAAAAAAAGTTTTTCAGACGTCGAGGGCTAATTCTGCTTCCCATGATACAAACCCATCTGTTTCCACCGAAAAAGCTTTCAGGGGATCATTTGCAACAGTTTGGGAACATTTTTGAGTGAATTGCAGAACGTCAGATTTTTGCTGAAATTGTGACCGCGCGGCTTAGGGATTTTTTCAAAAAAAGTTGTTCAGACGTCGAGGGCTAATTTTGTTTCCCATGATACAAACCCATCTGTTTCCACCGAAAAAGCTTCCAGTCGATCGTTTGCAACAGTTTGGGAACATTTTTGAGTGAATTGCAGAACGTCAGATTTTTGCTGAAATTGTGACCGCGCGGCTTAGGGATTTTTTCAAAAAATGTTGTTCAGACGTCGAGGGCTAATTCTGCTTCCCATGATACAAACCCATCTGTTTCCACCGAAAAAGCTTTCAGGGGATCGTTTGCAACAGTTTGGGAACATTTTTGAGTGATTTGCAGAACGTCAGAATTTTGCTGAAATTGTGACCGCGCAGCTTAGGGATTTTTTCAAAAAAAGTTGTTCAGACGTCGAGGGCTAATTCTGTTTCCCATGATTCAATCCCATCTGTTTCCACCGAAAAAGCTTTCAGGGGATCGTTTGCAACAGTTTGGGAACATTTTTGAGTGAATTGCAGAACGTCAGATTTTTGCTGAAATTGTGACCGCGCGGCTTAGGGATTTTTTCAAAAAAAGTTGTTCAGACGTCGGGGGCTAATTCTGTTTCCCATGATTCAATCCCATCTCTTTCCACCGAAAAAGCTTTCAGGGGATCGTTTGCAACAGTTTGGGAACATTTTTGAGTGAATTGCAGAACGTCAGAATTTTGCTGAAACTGTGACCGCGCGGCTTAGGGATTTTTTCAAAAAAAGTTCTTCAGACGTCGAGGGCTAATTCTGCTTCCATGATACAAACCCATCTGTTTCCACCGAAAAAGCTTCCAGTCGATCGTTTGCAACAGTTTGGGAACATTTTTGAGTGAATTGCAGAACGTCAGAATTTAGCTGAAAGTGTGACTGTGCGGCTTAGGGATTTTTTCAAAAAAAGTTTTTCAGACGTCGAGGGCTAATTCTGCTTCCCATGATACAAACCCATCTGTTTCCACCGAAAAAGCTTTCAGGGGATCGTTTGCAACAGTTTGGGAACATTTTTGAGTGATTTGCAGAACGTCAGATTTTTGCTGAAATTGTGACCGCGCGGCTTAGGGATTTTTTCAAAAAAAGTTGTTCAGACGTCGGGGGCTAATTCTGCTTCCCATGATACAAACCCATCTGTTTCCATCGAAAAAGCTTTCAGGGGATCGTTTGCAACAGTTTGGCACCATTTCTGAGTGAATTGCAGAACGTCAGATTTTTACTGAAATTGTGACCGCGCGGCTTAGGGATTTTTTCAAAAAAAGTTGTTCGGACGTCGGGGGCTAATTCTGTTTCCCATGATACAAACCCATCTGTTTCCACCGAAAAAGCTTTCAGGGGATCGTTTGCAACAGTTTGGGAACATTTTTGAGTGAATTGCAGAACGTCAGAATTTTGCTGAAAGTGTGACTGCGCGGCTTAGGGATTTTTTCAAAAAAAGTTTTTCAGACGTCGAGGGCTAATTCTGCTTCCCATGATACAAACCCATCTGTTTCCACCGAAAAAGCTTTCAGGGGATCGTTTGCAACAGTTTGGGAACATTTTTGAGTGAATTGCAGAACGTCAGATTTTTGCTGAAATTGTGACCGCGCGGCTTAGGGATTTTTTCAAAAAAAGTTGTTCAGACGTCGAGGGCTAATTTTGTTTCCCATGATACAAACCCATCTGTTTCCACCGAAAAAGCTTCCAGTCGATCGTTTGCAACAGTTTGGGAACATTTTTGAGTGAATTGCAGAACGTCAGATTTTTGCTGAAATTGTGACCGCGCGGCTTAGGGATTTTTTCAAAAAAAGTTGTTCAGACGTCGAGGGCTAATTCTGCTTCCCATGATACAAACCCATCTGTTTCCACCGAAAAAGCTTTCAGGGGATCGTTTGCAACAGTTTGGGAACATTTTTGAGTGATTTGCAGAACGTCAGAATTTTGCTGAAATTGTGACCGCGCAGCTTAGGGATTTTTTCAAAAAAAGTTGTTCAGACGTCGAGGGCTAATTCTGTTTCCCATGATTCAATCCCATCTGTTTCCACCGAAAAAGCTTTCAGGGGATCGTTTGCAACAGTTTGGGAACATTTTTGAGTGAATTGCAGAACGTCAGATTTTTGCTGAAATTGTGACCGCGCGGCTTAGGGATTTTTTCAAAAAAAGTTGTTCAGACGTCGGGGGCTAATTCTGTTTCCCATGATTCAATCCCATCTCTTTCCACCGAAAAAGCTTTCAGGGGATCGTTTGCAACAGTTTGGGAACATTTTTGAGTGAATTGCAGAACGTCAGAATTTTGCTGAAACTGTGACCGCGCGGCTTAGGGATTTTTTCAAAAAAAGTTCTTCAGACGTCGAGGGCTAATTCTGCTTCCATGATACAAACCCATCTGTTTCCACCGAAAAAGCTTCCAGTCGATCGTTTGCAACAGTTTGGGAACATTTTTGAGTGAATTGCAGAACGTCAGAATTTAGCTGAAAGTGTGACTGTGCGGCTTAGGGATTTTTTCAAAAAAAGTTTTTCAGATGTCGAGGGCTAATTCTGCTTCCCATGATACAAACCCATCTGTTTCCACCGAAAAAGCTTTCAGGGGATCGTTTGCAACAGTTTGGGAACATTTTTGAGTGATTTGCAGAACGTCAGATTTTTGCTGAAATTGTGACCGCGCGGCTTATGGATTTTTTCAAAAAAAGTTGTTCAGACGTCGAGGGCTAATTCTGTTTCCCATAATAAAAACCTATCTCTTTCCACCGAAAAAGCTTTCAGGGGATCGTTTGCAACAGATTGGGAACATTTTTGAGTGAATTGCAGAACGTCAGATTTTTGCTGAAATTGTGACCGCGCAGCTTAGGGATTTTTTCAAAAAAAGTTGTTCAGACGTCGAGGGCTAATTCTGCTTCCCATGATACAAACCCATCTGTTTCCACCGAAAAACCTTTCAGGGCATCGTTTGCAACAGTTTGGGAACATTTTTGAGTGAATTGCAGAACGTCAGATTTTTGCTGAAATTGTGACCGCGCGGCTTAGGGATTTTTTCAAAAAAAGTTGTTCAGACGTCGAGGGCTAATTCTGCTTCCCATGATACAAACCCATCTGTTTCCACCGAAAAAGCTTTCAGGGGATCGTTTGCAACAGTTTGGGAACATTTTTGAGTGAATTGCAGAACGTCAGATTTTTGCTGAAATTGTGACTGCGCGGCTTAGGGATTTTTTCAAAAAAAGTTGTTCAGACGTCGGGGGCTAATTCTGTTTCCCATGATACAAACCCATCTGTTTCCACCGAAAAAGCTTTCAGGGGATCGTTTGCAACAGTTTGGGAACATTTTTGAGTGAATTGCAGAACGTCAGAATTTTGCTGAAACTGTGACCGCGCGGCTTAGCGATTTTTTCAAAAAAAGTTGTTCAGACGTCGAGGGCTAATTCTGCTTCCATGATACAAACCCATCTGCTTCCACCGAAAAAGCTTCCAGTCGATCGTTTGCAACAGTTTGGGAACATTTTTGAGTGAATTGCAGAACGTCAGAATTTAGCTGAAAGTGTGACTGTGCGGCTTAGGGATTTTTTCAAAAAAAGTTTTTCAGACGTCGCGGGCTAATTCTGCTTCCCATGATACAAACCCATCTGTTTCCACCGAAAAAGCTTCCAGTCGATCGTTTGCAACAGTTTGGGAACATTTTTGAGTGAATTGCAGAACGTCAGAATTTAGCTGAAAGTGTGACTGTGCGGCTTAGGGATTTTTTCAAAAAAAGTTTTTTAGACGTCGAGGGCTAATTCTGCTTCCCATGATACAAACCCATCTGTTTCCACCGAAAAAGCTTTCAGGGGATCGTTTGCAACAGTTTGGGAACATTTTTGAGTGATTTGCAGAACGTCAGATTTTTGCTGAAATTGTGACCGCGCGGCTTAGGGATTTTTTCAAAAAAAGTTGTTCAGACGTCGAGGGCTGATTCTGTTTCCAATAATAAAAACCTATCTGTTTCCACCGAAAAAGCTTTCAGGGGATCGTTTGCAACAGATTGGGAACATTTTTGAGTGTATTGCAGAACGTCAGATTTTTGCTGAAATTGTGACCGCGCGGCTTAGGGATTTTTTCAAAAAAAGTTGTTCAGACGTCAAGGGCTAATTCTGCTTCCCATGATACAAACCCATCTGTTTCCACCGAAAAAGCTTTCAGGGGATCGTTTGCAACAGTTTGGGAACATTTTTGAGTGAATTGCAGAACGTCAGATTTTTGCTGAAATTGTGACCGCGCGGCTTAGGGATTTTTTCAAAAAAAGTTGTTCAGACGTCGGGGGCTAATTCTGTTTCCCATGATACAAACCCATCTGTTTCCACCGAAAAAGCTTTCAGGGGATCGTTTGCAACAGTTTGGGAACATTTTTGAGTGAATTGCAGAACGTCAGAATTTTGCTGAAACTGTGACCGCGCGGCTTAGGGATTTTTTCAAAAAAAGTTGTTCAGACGTCGAGGGCTAATTCTGCTTCCATGATCCAAACCCATCTGTTTCCACCGAAAAAGCTTCCAGTCGATCGTTTGCAACAGTTTGGGAAAATTTTTGAGTGAATTGCAGAACGTCAGATTTTTGCTGAAATTGTGACCGCGCGGCTTAGGGATTTTTTCAAAAAAAGTTGTTCAGACGTCGGGGGCTAATTCTGTTTCCCATGATACAAACGCATCTGTTTCCACCGAAAAAGCTTTCAGGGGATCGTTTGCAACAGTTTGGGAACATTTTTGAGTGAATTGCAGAACGTCAGAATTTTGCTGAAACTGTGACCGCGCGGCTTAGGGATTTTTTCAAAAAAAGTTGTTCAGACGTCGAGGGCTAATTCTGCTTCCATGATACAAACCCATCTGTTTCCACCGAAAAAGCTTCCAGTCGATCGTTTGCAACAGTTTGGGAACATTTTTGAGTGAATTGCAGAACGTCAGAATTTAGCTGAAAGTGTGACTGTGCGGCTTAGGGATTTTTTCAAAAAAAGTTTTTCAGACGTCGAGGGCTAATTCTGCTTCCCATGATACAAACCCATCTGTTTCCAACGAAAAAGCTTTCAGGGGTTCGTTTGCAACAGTTTGGCACCATTTCTGAGTGAATTGCAGAACGTCAGATTTTTGCTGAAATTGTGACCGCGCGGCTTAGGGATTTTTTCAAAAAAAGTTGTTCAGACGTCGAGGGCTAATTCTGTTTCCCATGATACAAACCCATCTGTTTCCACCGAAAAAGCTTTCAGGGGATCATTTGCAACAGTTTCGGAACATTTTTGAGTGAATTGCAGAACGTCAGATTTTTGCTGAAATTGTGACCGCGCGGCTTAGGGATTTTTTCAAAAAAAGTTGTTCAGACGTCGAGGGCTAATTCTGCTTCCATGATACAAACCCATCTGTTTCCACCGAAAAAGCTTTCAGGGGATCGTTTGCAACAGTTTGGGAACATTTTTGAGTGATTTGCAGAACGTCAGATTTTTGCTGAAATTGTGACCGCGCGGCTTAGGGATTTTTTCAAAAAAAGTTGTTCAGACGTCGAGGGCTAATTCTGTTTCCCATAATAAAAACCTATCTGTTTCCACCGAAAAAGCTTTCAGGGGATCGTTTGCAACAGATTGGGAACATTTTTGAGTGAACTGCACAACGTCAGATTTTTGCTGAAATTGTGACCGCGCGGCTTAGGGATTTTTTCAAAAAAAGTTGTTCAGACGTCGAGGGCTAATTCTGCTTCCCATGATACAAACCCATCTGTTTCCACCGAAAAACCTTTCAGGGGATCGTTTGCAACAGTTTGGGAACATTTTTGAGTGAATTGCAGAACGTCAGATTTTTGCTGAAATTGTGACCGCGCGGCTTAGGGATTTTTTCAAAAAAAGTTGTTCAGACGTCGAGGGCTAATTTTGTTTCCCATGATACAAACCCATCTGTTTCCACCGAAAAAGCTTCCAGTCGATCGTTTGCAACAGTTTGGGAACATTTTTGAGTGAATTGCAGAACGTCAGATTTTTGCTGAAATTGTGACCGCGCGGCTTAGGGATTTTTTCAAAAAAAGTTGTTCAGACGTCGGGGGCTAATTCTGTTTCCCATGATACAAACCCATCTGTTTCCACCGAAAAAGCTTTCAGGGGATCGTTTGCAACAGTTTGGGAACATTTTTGAGTGAATTGCAGAACGTCAGAATTTTGCTGAAACTGTGACCGCGCGGCTTAGGGATTTTTTCAAAAAAAGTTGTTCAGACGTTGAGGGCTAATTCTGCTTCCATGATACAAACCCATCTGTTTCCACCGAAAAAGCTTCCAGTCGATCGTTTGCAACAGTTTGGGAACATTTTTGAGTGAATTGCAGAACGTCAGAATTTAGCTGAAAGTGTGACTGCGCGGCTTAGGGATTTTTTCAAAAAAAAGTTTTTCAGACGTCGAGGGCTAATTCTGCTTCCCATGATACAAACCCATCTGTTTCCACCGAAAAAGCTTTCAGGGGATCGTTTGCAACACTTTGGCACCATTTCTGAGTGAATTGCAGAACGTCAGATTTTTGCTGAAATTGTGACCGCGCGGCTTAGGGATTTTTTCAAAAAAGTTGTTCAGACGTCGGGGGCTAATTCTGTTTCCCATGATACAAACCCATCTGTTTCCACCGAAAAAGCTTTCAGGGGATCGTTTGC